>NW_021703781.1:186402-572007 GCF_005190385.1 Monodon monoceros
CCCCACCCCTCTAGGTGGTCACAAAGCACCGAGCTGATCTCCCTGTGCTACGCGGCTGCTTCCCACTAGCTATCTATTTTATGTTTGGTAGTGTATATATGTCCATGCCACTCTCTCGCTTTGTCACAGCTCACCCTTCCCCCTCCCCATGTCCTCAAGTCCATTCTCTAGTAGGTCTGTGTCTTTATTCCCGTCTTGCCCCTAGGTTCTTCATGACATTTTTTTTCATAGATTCCATATAGATGTGTTAGCATACGGTATTTGTTTTTCTCTTTCTGACTTACTTCACTCTGTGTGACAGACTCCAGGTCTATCCATCTCACTACAAATAGCTCAATTTCGTTTCTTTTTATGGCTGAGAAATATTACTCAGCGACAGATTGTTTTGCCCGCAGGGTCTCAGCAACATTTTGTAGGTGGTCTTGGAAAGGAAAGCAAACATGTGAGGCTTTCCCCTTCCCTCTCCCTGATTGTTTACATGGGGAGAGAGGTACCACTTGCTCCTGATAAGAAGGGGCGGAGCCGGGTGGGCAGCCGTCCAGCACGTGCGCACGGGGTGGCTCTGACCCGCCGGCCGGGGGAGGGGCCCCGAGCAGCGGGGAAACAAACCCCAAGTCGATGGCTTCCAGGCCGGGACATCTGGGGGAAATATCTATGACATCATGTATGGCCCAGCTGTCTCTATATGCACCTGTTTAGGGAATCAGGATTTGACAGGCAGCACGAATACATACACTTTGAATCTCTAAGGATGCTTATATGATTAAATGTAAGTGGTTTGCATATTTGTATTCAACATGCCTTGAAGCAGAGAAGCTGACCATGTTGTAAGTTTACATATATGGCCATCATCATAGAAAACATCTATTGAGCACTTAGGAGGAGTTCAATGAGTTACTGTACAAAGGACGTGGCCCTTTTTAGGAATTTATGATCCAGGGAAAACAGTGTTACCTGCAAGGAGATTAAAGACCAGAACATCTGTAGTAACAACTGAGACTTGTATATGGTTTTACAAGGTACAAAATCCTCTCACGTTATGTCACATGATCTTCACCAAGTCCTACGAAGGTAAGTGTCCCACTCAAGGTCACACGGCTGCTAAGCGAGTGGACCCGTTCTCTGCTGTCAGACAGTGATGTCTTGGGGTGTAGCTGGGGGGACGTGAGAGCAGAGGCCTTGCTGTGAGTTGTTGAGGGGCTCGTGGGTTTCTGTGTGCGGCAAGGGTGGATGCGGGGAGGACGGTGGGCTCTCGCTAGATGGGGGAGGCTGTGTGTAGGGGGCTCACCTCCAGGCCCCCGCCTGCCAGAGCAGGGGCCCAAGTCTACCCAAGTGCGTGATTCCGGAGGGAGGGTGGTGCTGGGCAGTTCCCTGTGGGGGTGGTCCCTGGGGGGCTGTGGAGGAGGAGAGCCTGGCAGGAGGATGGGCAGAGGGTACCCGCCACCTTCAGGCCCAGGCCCAGGCCTGGACACCTGACTCACTTCACTCACGTGTCCATCGAGGGACCCTTTATTGCCCCAGCTCCACTGTTGAGGGGACAGACGGGCAGAGAGGCTGAGATCACGTGCAAGTCCACACGGTTTCTCATCTGTAAAATGGTATAACAGCAAAACCTTTTTTATGCTATTATAAAGATAAAATCAGATAATGTATCTTAAAATACTCTGTAAACCACGAACTGTTAAACAGATGCAGTTTTCTTCGTTTAACACTGGAAAGTTCATTTCGGTATTTGATATAATTTAAATGTTTCAAGAGACTTAAGGGACCACCTCATACACATTAGGATGACTACAGAAAAAAAAAAAAAAAAAGAAGGAAAATAACGTGATGACAGGATGTGGAGAAATTGGAACCCTGGTGCGTTGCTGGTAGGAATGTAAAAGGGTGCAGCTACTGTGGAAAACAGTGCGGTGAGTCCTCAGAAAATAAACATAAAATTACCATAAGATCCAGCGATACCATTTCTGGGTATAGACCCAAAAGAATTGAAAGCAGTGTCTGGAGATATTTGTACACCCATGTTCATAGCAGCATTATTCACAAGAGTCAAAAGGTGGAAGTGTCCATTGCTGGATCAATGGACCAGCAAAATGTGGTCTTATCCATACAATGGAGTATTATTCAGCCTTAAAAGGAAGGAAATGCTGACACCTGCTACAACATGGATGAACCTTGAGGACGTTATGCTAAGAGAAATAAGCTGGTCACTAAAGAACACAAACTGTATGAGTCCACTTATCCGAGGTCCCTAGAGGAGTCAAATTCCTAGAGACAGAAAGCAGAGGGATGGTTGCCAGGGGGCAGGGAGGGAGGAAGGGGGAGTTTTTGTTAAATCAGGACAGAGTTTCAGTTTTACAAGATGAAAAGAGTCTTGGGGATGGATGGTGGTGACGGTTGCACAACATGTACTTAATACCACTGAACCGCACACTTAAAAAGGGTTAAGATGGTAAATTTTATGTTATGTGTATTTTACCACAGTTAAAAAAAAAAACAAAACCGAGGCTGATGGGAGCCATCTGGAGGCTCGCAGAGCAGAGGCCACAAGAGCGCCTTCTGTGCTGGACTTGGGAATGGCCACGATGCTTGGGGACCCAACCGATTCTCGGCAGAGTCCGAATCCTTTCCTGTGATGGGTTTGCCATCAAAGGGGACAGAGTGGCTGGAGACTCGGTCCCTGAGCAGGTGCTCCCACGCTGGTGGTGCCCCAGCGCAAGTGCGGGACCGGTCCCATGCCTGTGTGCAGCCTCAGAAATCGCGGTGCCTAGAGTGAAGTGTCAGGGCTTTCTTGCTTCCCTGGGATTCTGGGAATGGCCACTGTGCTCAGGGATTTACTGGAACTTTTCAGAAAGAGCCGTATTTTGTGCTTTTTTTTTTTTTTTAAACCATTAGCAGCTGCCTTGACGCCTGGCTTTGACGCCTGTCCCTGGTTAGTTCTTATCTAAATTTTTTTTTGTCTTGGCCGAGAGGCTTGTGGGATCTTAGTTCCCCGACCAGAGATTGAACGTGGGGCACCGGCAGTGAGAGCGCTGAGTCCTAACCACTGGACTGCCAGGGAATTCCTTATTTTGTGCTCTTTTAAAGAATACTTTGTGTATAGAAGGTCACCAACTGGGTTTGGGGCAGAAATCTGCCTTATGTGCATCTCTTTCAGGCTCAAACTGGGGGCCTCTGTGGCGTTGCAGAGGATGGGAGGGCATGCAGGGGGCCCCTTGGGGGGTCTTCCCACAGGAGGAAGCCCCAGGAAACCCGGCTGCAGCCACCAAGCCCTGGATGTGTCAGGGGAGGGGCAGTGCAGGGACCCAGGCAACTGGGTCCCAAAAGAGAGGGTTCCTAAGCCCCCCGGGGAGATGGGTTGCGAGGACAGCTGTTCTAAAGATGCTCCTGGAGGCTGGCCTGGAGATTCTCGGAAGCAGGTCTGGACTGGATAGCTCTGGAAGAGCACATAGGGCCCAAGTTCATGAAACTCTGCGGGCCGGGGTTGCTCAGGGCCCCATTCGGCCTCCCGCCAGTACTCTGCTGTTTGCTTGGACTGAAGGGCCCCGAGGGCGGTGGCTGAGGACAGACAGGAGGCCTCCTCCAGCAAGGCGGCCAGGGCCTTTCTCTCCAAGGAGCAGCTGCCCCCCAAACTGTGTCCCTCTAGCTGCCCCTCCTCCTGTCGGTCCTCAGCCACTGTGGCCACCTGCTGCTCCCTGCTGATTCCAGGCCCTCTGAAGGTCGGGAAACAGCTTTGCTAAACCACACACCAGGAATCAAGTGCCTTCCCCCGGCCATCTGCATCGAAGATGGCTTTGGCTCCCTTTCTGGAGGGACGTGCTGGTCTGTTCCCTTCAAGGAGGGGCAGAGGAGGCCCACGGCTCAGCACGGAGGCTGGGGGCGGGGAGGGAGGGAGCGTCTGGGTTCCTGTGCAGAGGGTTAAGCTCACTCCGCAGAGATCTCTGTGGGTCATGTGGGGTGGGGACAGGAGATGGAGGGTCCCACGGAAACAGAAAACAAGTCCTGCTCACAAGGAATTTGCCCGGGAAGGCAGAGATGACAAACAGAAATGAAGAAATGAGTGAATGAGTAGATAAGGATTTCCTTCTCCCACAGAAGACCTGATCCTTGCCTAGGGCTTCAACACGTTCAAATGCATGGCTGATTTCATCTCCACAGCCTTTGGGGGAGCTCCCTGGGTCTGCATGTACATAGGGGAACGGTGAGGCTCAAGTTCATGTAGACAGAGCTGTGGGCGACCGAGTCTCCCCCTGGAAATCCAGCGAGAGAGCCTGCTACCTCTGTCCTGCGGGGCGGAGGCCGGCTGACTGAGGCCGGGAAGCGGTCCTCTGGGGGCTGTGGCCGGTGGGCCCCTGCTGGGCACCAGCCAGAACAACCTCAGGTGGCCTCTCTGAGTGGCACTGGCTCCTTACATCATGATGGCTGGGCTCCAGGGATGGGAAATGCCTTAGGCCTGGGCCTGGAAACTGCAGCAGCATCACCTCAGCAATACTCCAGTGGCCAAGGAGTCTTACAGAACCCAGGTTCAAAGGGGGACCCCTCCTCTCAGTGGGAAAACAGCTGAAGAATGTTGGGCCATGTTTTAAAATTGCCACAGTGGTTTCTCTCCCAGTCGTGGAATCAGAGTTTACTGCATGGAAGTCGCCACATTTTGCAGGAATCTTGTGTATGGCACACTCGGCCTCGCCTCTCTCTGCATCATGAAGCCGTCCCACCCCAAGGAGGACGCTGAGACCTCAAGAATGTAAGCAGGAACATGAGAAAAGCTCTTCCATGCAAGACCCTTAGCCCCCGTCCGGGTCCCTAGCAGGCCCACCCAGAGTAGGCCTCACCTACCCATGCCCTTCAGGTGACCCAGGGACAGAGGGGGCGCTCTTAGCGGTGTAGCCACGGGAGCCTGGAGAGTGCATTCTGCATAAGTGGTAGTGCCTTAGAATTTGTCATCACCATCATCACTGTCATCGTCATCTTCATAGCACTTCTCTACACAGCTGCACTTCTTAGCACTTACCACTTGACATTTTTGTTCTGTGGGTGCACATATGTGTGTATGTGAATATGAAATCCATCTCCCCCACCAGAAAGTAAGCTTCATGAGAACCAAGGCTTTGGATGCTTTGCTCATCACTGGTACCCACTTCCAGAACCGTGTCTGGACTCCAGAGGCATCCAATAAATAGTTGCGAGGGAATAAAGGAATCCCCACCATCAATTTCATCTCCTCATGACTCTCTGTTGATCACCAGCCTTCAGTGTTTCTTGAATCTTATACTTTCTTTTAATCTTTTTTTTTTTCCTGCTAAAGAGACAGAAGTTGCTGAAATGGTTGATAAGCAGTTAGCTGGGAATGTGCTTCTCTTTTTTCTGCCAAACAAACAAGTGATGAGACCCTCCCCTGTTCTTGGCTTTGATGGGAAGGAGTGTTGGATTAGCTGTTCTCTCTAAGTTTACTTCTAGTTCCGAAATATGAACATATAAACCCAAGATGATTGCAGCTTTGGCTATCTATGCCAAAAATTCCCTTTGCAAATTCTGATGACTTAATCAGTGTGCATTAGTTACAGCAGGCTTAAGAATGAGAGAAAACTGTGTTCTTTATGGGCCTTTAGTTTAGAACCACAACCTAGTAGGATGTGAATCTCTTAAAACCAATATGTTTTCCTCTTGAAATGAAGCCATCGCTAAGCTTAAATTATGAGGAGGAAAAAATAGAAGGAAAGAGAAATTCCGTTTCTTATGAATTAACACTTAGACTCTCCCCTCTTTGGCTTCTTTGAGTGTTCATCACTCACCCAATGCTGTCACTTCTGTCTTCAGGAAGCCGCTTGCCTGCTGTGTCTGTCCCCAGTGACATCACGGAGCTGCACATGTGAGAGCATATTCAGGCTCCAGTGTCTGCCTGTTCCGTGCACCCTCCACCCCATGACTGGGATTGGAAGGTGTCTTGCTGAGGTTGGTGGTGCTGGAAAAGTCCACGGGCGTCCGTCCCCAGCCCACGGGCTACGGCTCCACGTGGCACCAACTTTATTTCCCTCGACTCACACAGCCACACTGGTTTACTCTCTTAAATCCTCCGAGAGCATCCCTGTGCCTCAGCCCTGAGCCACCACATTTCCTTTGGGATGAAAACCTTCCTTCGTTATTTAACTAATATGTATCCTGGGGAGTACTGTGGGCAGGGAGAGCTGACAGGAAGACAAATTGTAGAGTGATATGTGCAAACACAAGTGACCACATCTTTCTCTAGTGGTTTATTAGACCAGCTCTGTGGTGGGACGGGAGTCCTGTCCATGTCTAGCACTGAGTGATTTGGAGTCAGTGACTCAAGCCTATTTTTGCCTCAATCTCCCCATTAGTGAAACAAGGTAATAATAAACACTTGTCAAATTCTTGCTGAGAACCAGGCACCATTCCAAACGCCCAGTGGTGTCACATTTACTCATCACGGCCGCCTCCTGACAAGGGTTCTGCTGTTATTCCCGCATCCTGCATGAGGACACGGAAGGACCAGGGAAGCTACCAGGTTACTCACTGATGGTCACTCACGGTGACTCAGGTGGCTGTGCTCTTCCCCACAACCAGGTGCTGCCTCTTGAGGAGGAAACTCTTACTGCACGTGGAGACCGTGGAACAGCGCGCGGCCCAGAGTGCCAGGAGCTGTGGGCCACTGATGCCCGTCCCATGCTCCCTTCCAGCCCTGCTCAGGTTTGCCTGCTCCCCGAAGCTGTCCCTTAGCCCCAGAAATGGTGACATCACATCTACCAAATCCCTTGAGCTCTGACTTTCTGAACTCTTCTTTGCATCTTAGGTCATTTCCTTTTATTCTTAGTTATCTTCATATACTCATGACTTATCTCTCCATCCAGAATTCAAGCTGCAACTGTTTAAAAATACAGTGTATGAATAGAAAACTTGAGCCATAATAAGGCCTGCAGAGCAGGAGACAATGGCCACTGAAGAGAGAGCCCATTACTCAGAGTTCCCAAAAGGAGGGGGGCAGCCCATGCGGTAAGGGTCCAGGGGCACGGGGAAGCTGGTGTGTCGGGGTAATTTCCCCGGAAGAGTTTGCTTATACTGGCAATGTTCTAGAAGGGTGGATTGCCTACTTCCAAAGTTCAATCCATTTATTCCCTTTAAAGGTTCAGAAATGACCTCAGTGGAGGGACTTCAGGACTTAGTGCTGTATTTGGGGCACCGTTCCTGGATATGTGGCCTTGTGGCATGAGTCTTTGACTCTCTCAGGGGTTCTATGAGCCACCCACGAACCTTTGATAAACCTGCAACAGCCCAGACTGATACACCTCCAATGAGCCAGTTACTGAGAGATTACCAAGTGGATTCCACCCAACTGGAGACCCACCCAAATGCAACTTTCCTTGTGACTTTGAACACAGCTCCTATCCTCTCGATGCCTCGGTTTTGCCCCTTCGCTGCCCTAGAGTGGAGCCTGTACTTGTTTCGAAGAGTCCTACCCAATTCCTTGGAATGAGGGTTGCTGAGAAAGTTTAATGCTGGGTGGTGAAGAACTCATCATTGTATTACTTGTAAGCAGAAGTCATCATTGTATAACCTGTAATATCCCCTTTTCTCCCGAACTGTTCTGAATTCCTGCCCTCTTTTGTGCTAGCCTGGGTGTGTCCAATTCAGGTCAGACGGCAGCCCAGACCCACCATTCACGTGCAAATGAGGGGGGTAAGAAGTTGAAGGCATCTGGGTGTGTAAGAATAAAGTCAGAAGACAATGGAGAAACTCCTCCCTCATCACTATAACCCCAGGGCAGTCCTCAGTGTGACAGTAGATGCCAGTCCTAAGTCCAAATTTTAATATTAAAATCAGCAGCTCAGCTCATATTAAACTTGAGAAGTCTGTGGCTTTTCTGGCTCCGTTCAAAGCAAATGAGCATTTTCCTTTCCGTCTTGTTTAGACAGTTGTATAAATGGATCTGTCAGTCGATGGTACAAAACATACAGCCCTTTTCCTCTAGATGACGGTGAGGATGGTAAGAACGATAATGATGATTGATGGCCCTGAGCTGCCTCCTCTGGGCGGCTCCTGCCGAGCGTTGCTAGGGGTTTTTCAGAGGAACATTCCTTTTCCTTTGGGAGGGAGGAGCCGGGCTCATTAAGTATGAGGGAGACACGTTTTGAAGAGTTCTACTTGGTCTCCTGGGAGTTCCCCCACACCCCCCCCCCCCACACACACACACCACCATGAGGTAAAGCTGGAGTTGGTGATCTGGCCCAGAAACATCACCCACATTCTCGGGGATACCACGGTGGGTCCCACCACTTGGCATCTCGGGGCTGCCGAGGAGGACACAGGGCTGGTCAGATGCAGAACCAGGTTGTGACGTGGGCGTGATGGGTATGCCCAGGAGTCCGGAGCTGCACATCACTCTAAACCGTAGACTTCCTCCACTGTGTGTCTTCCCCATCCTGTTCCACTCAGGGCACGTGCGAACACCAAAGGAAACACGCTATGAAACACCAAGTCACCAGGGAAGTGTTAAGTATTTTAAGCTTTTTCCAGGGATGCAGTGCACTATTTTCTCATCAAAAACTGAAACTGAGAGGCAGTGGCTGACTTGAGTTGATGGGGGTGGCCAGGCAGAAAGCACTCCCCTGACCCTGATGGCTATGGCACCTTCTCACCGGCACTTGTCCTGACTGCTGTGACCTTGACCTTCTTCCTCCCTTGGGGAGCGCTGACCGGCTGGGACTCCTGGGTCTGGGCCAACACTGCCCTGTCCTTGTATTTTACGTGTGTGCTCTCTCTTCTCTCCAATTAAATCATAAGCCACGCAAAGGACAGGGTGTCTGTCTTAGGGTCTCCGTCCCTCAGGAAGTGCCGCTGCTGCTGGACACCAGGCTCAGAGCAGCAGCTGGAAGGGCCCTTGGAAACCTCGAGTTGAAGCCAGGGTGGGGAAATCCACCAAAGAGGACAGAGAGTTCAAGGCCTGTGGCGATGCTGCTGAGCTGTTCTTGGGGCCAAGGCTGCGATCCCCCTGACCAGACGGCTCAGGGCCTTTCCCAGTGGCTGGGAGTCACTGTGATCAAAGAAAAAGCATATTTTCCAGGCAGAGCTTCTTAGATTTCACTGGGCCTGGTGACGTGTGGCCTGTGTTGGTTTTTTCATTTGGGGGTTTAATTTCCAGGCATGGCTGAGGGCAAGAGTAAAATGTGCCCGCTAACTAAACCCCGGGATTCAGGTCCTTCTCAGCCAGTCACAGACCCCACGAGGCCAGGCCCTGAAGGCAGATTTGTTAGGTTCAAACCTCAGCTCTACCAGCTCCCACTGCTGTGTTAACTGTGCTCGGGGCCAGAACCAAGTCCCACAGGCTGGGGGGCTTGAAAACGGAAATGTATGTCCTCACAGCCCTGGAGACTGGAAGTCTGAGGTCAAAGTGTGGGCAGGGCCATTTCCTCCTGAGGCCTCTCTCCTTGGCGTGTAGACGGCCGTCTTCTCCCTGTGTCCTCACACCGTCCTCCCTCTGTGTGTGTCTGAGTCTTAACCTCTTCTTATAGGGACACCAGTCAGGTTGGATCAGGGTTCACCCCAGTGGCCTCATTTTACCTTAGTTACCTCTCTAAAGACCCTGTTTCCAAATGCAGAGTCACGTTCTGAGGTCCTGGGGTTAGGATTGCAGCACATGAATTTAAGGGGGACAGTTCAGCCGTAACAAGTGCCTTCTCCAGGCCTGTGTTCTCATCTGTAAGTGGAGATGGCCCAGAGGCTGCCTCGAGAGGCTGCCCTGTTTCCTTAGGGGATAGTCTCTGTCATGACACCTGGCCCTGCCCCGCATGCCCTTGGGCTGGTGGGGAGGTGTCACCCCCTTTCTCTGTGCAGCCCTGGCCCTGCAGGCAGGATGCTCTGGAGAATTCTCTGGGATCCTTCCAGCTGAGTGGCTACAACTTTAGGAGGCAGGTCCCACTATTTACTTTTTTGGCTCTAAGGGAAACTCAGAGATTGCATTTGCCTTCCTGGGGTGAAGGGCTGTTACCCTGGTGGCTCCCCTTCCTGTGGCCAAGGCATCCCCACAGGACCACTGCCTCAGCCTGCCTCACGCGACGAAGAACTGGTGCTTCTGGCGACCCGAGGTTCTGGCTCTTTCCCCTTTTCCTACAAACGCTTATCTCTAAGGTGAAGGGATTTTCGAGGTTGAAGAGAAGCAGTGGGAGTATTGTACTTACAAGAGGGAGACAGAATGACTAAGAAAGAGGATAATCCCACCACATCTGTCAGGCGTTAAGAGTGCAGTTTCAAAAGGGGAGAGATAAAGGAGTCCTCTGAACCCAATTCTGATGTAGATTCTCTACTGCAGATCAGAGAATATCACGCACACTCATTTAATCGACCTTGGTTTCATAAGAAAGTGTGAGCATGGAGGGTACATTCTATTGCTCTAAGAAAAAAAAGCATAATTTGCTGTCTTTAGATACTTCTTTTAGACCCTGGATAAAATATTTGAATGAGGATATTCTCTTAATCAGAGAACATGATTCATGCATTTATTTATTTACTATTTTATGGAACTACTTTATGCAGGAAATAGAACTAGTCCTGTGAATGATGTAAAACTGAATAAGAATTTCTGCCTTCAACAAGGTTAAGTGTGATGAGGGAGACAGAACACACACATTAACGTGAGCGTTTGTAGGTGAAACGCCGAGGAGCCTCAGAGGAAGGTGCAGGCTCCGTGGAAAGGCTCCTGGAGGTGGGCCCAGAGGAGTGGCAGACTTGCAGCAGACAGAGCCTGGCAACCCGGCCAGGCTGTAGGCACAGGCGCAGGGACAGCTGGGGTCGGGTGACGGGCAAGCCCAGCAGAGTGCAGGACGGGAAGGCGCTGGGAGGCCGCCCAGCTCAGGACCCAGTCTTGGAGGGCGAGAAGTTCTGATTTCCCTGTGTGGACGGGAACCACAGAAACACAGTCATCAGTGGAGTTACCCAATGGGCACTTCCCTTTCAGGAGGATTGATCTGAAGGACTCGCTGGGGCGGGTCAAGGTTGAAGATGGAGTCCACGGCAGTATTTTAGCCAAGACGGAGGGAGGGCCTGAACCAGGGACTGACTAAGAGAATGCAGAAGCACTGTCAGGATAAAAAAAAAACCTTGTAGAAAAAATAACCTTTCATCATTATAAAAGCCTGGTCCATAAACCAGTTCTTTGAAAAACTCTTTCTCTCTCATCCCCTTCTGTTTCCACCTGGGAGGCCTTGTGTCGGGGCCGGTGGTTCCCCAAGGTGATAGGAGCCAGATCTCTGAACAGCTGTGGGTAGCAGACCACCTCCCCTCAACTTCCAACCACAGTGTTTCTCATATAAACCACTGTGTGTGTGCCTTGTAAGGAATAAGTTTTTAAAAGTTAAAAATAAAAATAATGTATTCTTTTAATAGATATCACACTTTTAATAGATTAGACATATCATCCTGGCTCTTCTTTAATGTATGTACATGTACACACACATATTATTTATATATATGTATATATACCAAAATAAGACAATATATGCATGTATGTATGTATGTATATACTGTCAACCTAAGTAAAGGAGGTAAGCTGAGACAAGCTCAAATGACCAGAAATTGAGTTTAATGGGGAAATAGCAGAGGACTTGCAATTCAGGAAGTCGGTTGAGGGTTCGGGGCAGCTCTGTTTATGGGCAAGGAGTGAAAAGATGGGGCGTCCAGCCAGAGTCCGTGCAGTGAGTTCATTGGCTTGAAGATGGGGAGGGATTCTTGGCTGGTGTTCAGTGGTCAGGAGACAGGTTTCCGTCTTCTGTAAACCAGGCACTTAGGGGAAATCAGTCTCTCGGTTCCTCAGTTTGTTTCCTGGGGGTGCATGCGTGAGAGTCTCCATCCCCTCCCCCAGTTCCATTTCAGATGGAGATCCTTTCACGCTATGTAGGTAGTAAATATATGCATATATACACATTACCTGTATTTTTTTTTTTTACCAAAGTGAGATTTTACTGTAGTCCTATCTATCTATACACACACACACGCAGCACATGTATATATGTACCTTTAAACAAAATGAGATTAAACTCTATGTCCCATATTGTAATTTTTTTTTAGTCAAAGATCTCCACTTCTCCATTTTAGTAAATTTTGAACTCATATAGAATAACCACCATATTCAATTTTTTCCAATTAACCCAATTTTTAATTTACTGCCGCTTTATCTTAACAGTGTGCAACCCACTGTTGATGGTGACAGCAATTTGCTTTTATGTCCCTTAAGACTCCTTTATTTTAGAAAGGTCCCCCTTAGAATTACACTGATTTGTTGATGGGACTAGCCAGCTGCCTGCAGGATACCACATTTTCTGGGTTTTTCTGGTGACTGTCTCCTATATTTCATGGAACTTATATCTAAACATGGTTAGCTATAATACGTCACAGCCGGTCAGAAGACACATAACATTTGTTTGGCCCGTGATCGGTTAGGATGATCAAAGCCTGATCTCTCTATTTTACAGTTATATTTTCCCCTTGTGGCTATATTCATGTGATATTCCTGAAGGTGCAGTTATTTCTCCGTCAACTATTCACATAATGGTTTTAAACATCAACTGAGAAAATCTAAAGCTTATGAAATGATTTTAAAAATAATTCTATCATTAATTCTACATTTACTGTCTCATCAACTGAGGCTACTTGAATATCCCCAAATACCCATTTTCAAAGTGAGACAGCATTTTAATAGCTACTTCAAATGGTGATAAATGAGTTTTTCTGACTTTATATATTTTTTAAAATATCATTGGGAAGTCACAGATTTTCATTGATCCAAAGTATTTCAATCCATCATAACCATTATGCACTTTGATATTTAAATTGTCATGACTTTGGCAAGCTGTCTCCTCTGTTCTTTATATATGACCTCATTAATATTGAAAGTTTTCTTTCAATACAGCAATGTGTCCCATACTCATCCTGGACCCAATTCCGATGGAAATTAGCCATGCCTCCAAGGACTCTTGATTCCTTCAGTGGAAATGGTGATAGAGACCATGTTCTGGTCTTTTAAAATCAACTTTATTTATGACATCATTTATATATTATAAAATGCATTCACTTTTAGCAAATGTATACACCCATGTACTCATCACTACGATCAAGACTGTACCTTTTCAGAACATTTCCATCACCCCCAGAAGTTCCCTCCTGCCACTTTGCAGTCAGTCTCCTCCCCATCCCCTCCCCAAGCAAGCAATGATCTGTTTTCTGTCATTATCGATTACTTCTGAATGTTCCAGAATTTAATATAAATGGAATCATATAGTAACTGCTCTTTTGCATCTAGCATGTTTTCTCTCAGAAAAAATTTTCCCTTTGGGGTGGGGATAATTAAAAATAAAAATAGGGCTTCCCTGGTGGCGCAGTGGTTGAGAGTCCGCCTGCCCATGCAGGGGACACGGGTTCCTGCCACGGTCCGGGAAGATCCCACATGCCGCGGAGCGGCTGGGCCCGTGAGCCATGGCCGCTGAGCCTGCGCGTCCGGAGCCTGTGCTCCCCAACAGGAGAGGCCACAACAGTGAGAGGCCTGCGTACCGCAAAAAAATAATAATAATAAATAAATAAATAAAAATAAACAAAAACTTACACAAAAGTTGCAAGTATAGTCTAAGAAACATTTTTATTCTGAATCATTTCAGATTACACTGCCAACATGATACCATTACTCTGAATACTTTAGTGTGTATTTCCTATGCTACACCATGAAAATCAGGGTATTAATATTGATACATTACTACCATCTAATCCTTGGGTTCCATTGAGTTCCAGTGCTGTCTCAAAGTCAAAACAATATAAAACAGAATTATATGTTCCATTTAGTTATCATATGTGTTAGGTCTCCTTTATTCTGGAAGAGTTTCTCAATCTTTGACTACAGTATTTTAGGATTACAGGCTACTTATTTTATACAATAACCCTCAGTGTGTATTTCTTTGGCATTGCTTTACATCTGGATTCAGATTATGCAACTCTGGCAAGAATATCATAGAAGCAACATGTATTCTTTCCTATTTTTAAAATTATTTATTTATTTATTTATTTATTTATTTATTGGCCGGGTCAGTTCTTAGTTGCAGCATGTGGGATCTTTCATTGCGGCGCATGGGCTTCTCTCTAGTTGCAGTGTGAGGGCTTAGTTGCCCCATGGCATGTGGGATGTTAGTTCCTCCACCAAGGATCAAACCAGCGTTCCCTGTATCGCAAGACCTATTCTTAACCACTGGGCCACCAGGGAAGCCCTGCAGCACTCATTCTTATTGTGTCCTGTATCAAGTAGCGTAGGATTTCTATTTACACCACCGCTGAAGTCTAGCTGATTCATGTGGCCTCTGCTAAGTTTCTCCACTGTGAAATTATTTTTAACAGAGTGATAATAAAAATACAATGTATCAAAATCTGTGGCAAGCAGCTAAAGTTTATAGGGAAGCGTGTAGCTTTAGGTGTTTATATACGAAAAGTAAAAGGGTCTAAATCACTGAGATTAAGAAGCTTAAAAGGGGAGGGGCAAATTATACTCCATGTAAGTAAAGGAAATATTAAGAAATCAACACAAGGGGAATAAAACAGCTAAATAATCAATGAGACCAAAATGTCGGTTCTTTGAAATGACTAATACACCTCTTGTTCTACTGATTAAGAATAAAGAGAAAACAGATGACCAATATCGAGAATGAGAGAGGCCACATGACAACTGACCCTACAGACACTAAAAGGAAGCTAAGAATGGTATGAACTACTTTATGACAACATATTCACCCACTTAGATGAAATAAACAAATGCCATGAAAGACATATTACCACAACAGTCAAAAGAAAAACTAGAAATTCTTAACACCCCTATATCTATTAAAGAAATTGAATTCAGAATTAAAACCTTTCCCATAAAGAAAACTTTAGGCCCAGAAATCTTCTGCACTGAATTTCATTAAACCTTCAAGGATGGAGCGATACCAAGCCTATACACATTCCTTCCAAAAACGAAGGAGGAGAAAACATTGTCAGCCTAGCATCACCCTGATACCAACATTTGACAAAGACATTACAAGAACAGAAAATTACAAGCTATTTTCCCTCATGAATATAGATGTAAAAATCCTTACCAACATTTTAGCACCACGCTATGGGGAAGACCATGTAATTATCTCAATAGATGCAGAAAAAGCAACTGGAGAGACTTAGCCTTCCAGAGTTCAACAATGTTTAACAAACTTCTCCACTCTTTCTGGTTGGGGCTTGAATATGTTGTTGACTTGTGCGAGCTCAGCTTACAGCATCCTTATGGTTCTTTGCCCTGTTCATGGAGGTGTTTTAGTATTTGCTCTGATTAGTATTCAGTAATGAACTCAAGGAGGCCCCTAGGCAAATAGATGGGCTCTTTCTCTTCCTGGCTCCTCCAGTCTCTCCTCCCTGCCTGCATGACTTTCAGAAAGCCAACCCTCGTCCTGGCCTCATCTCCAAGGCCTCATCTCTGCTTAACCCTTTCCAGCTGTGGCAGAAAACTGGGGGGACTGGTGGCCTCACATCTCTCAGGGATCCACAGCCCTACCGCCATTGGCCAATGTCTGAAAACAGCTGTTTCATATATTTTTCTCGGGTTCCTGTTTGTTTACTCTGAGATGGTGAGGAGTGAGATTCTTGGCAAGGGATTTTGAAGGTGGTTTCACAATGACAGTTGAGTAAGGATTCACGAGAACTTGGTGATTTGTTCCTTCAGAACACAGAAGGAACACAATATCCCTTCCGAGTAAAGGAAGGAGATTTTTTTTAAGTGCCAAGCATTTGAGATGGATGCCTGGAGAAGAAATGCTGAATAGTGACTGAGGCCCGTACAAGAAACGTTAGAACGGTCAGAAATGCAGCCTCTGACCTGGGAGAGATATCCAGCCCAGAGGGGACCACTCGGGATGGGCCCACAGCTGTGAGAGAAGAAGCTGTTGGAATGGATAAAATTGCCAAGGAGATAGAAGAAAAGAGGGGGGAGAAAGAGGGCGGAGGACAGGATCTTGGGAAGAACTATCATTGTATTGAAGTAGGAGCCAGTGAAGATGCAGAGGATAGAACTTAATGGGGAAGCCAAGGGGTGAGCATTAAAAATTGCACCTGGCACAGAAAAGGTCATCTGCTGAAAGAAGAGTTCCAGTCAATAACGGGGCGTGACCTTGACTGCAATGGGTCAATGGGGAGGGGTGTCGAGGAAGTGAAGGCAGGGACAGAGCATGTGAGGGGAGAGACGTGAGCTCAGGGCAGCTGGAGGGTGGTGAGTAGGTGCCCTTCATTTAGGGGAGACCTAAGCAAGCCTTTTGGCAAAGGGAGTCATTGTTCCTGAAGTTCTGTGTTAAATCTAACTTGCCGGTGGTGTGGGTGTTTGGATAATAGAAATTCCATTTCTGTTTATTCATGGACAGGTGTTCCTTACTTTATTACCCTTTGCAAATAGTCCATTCTTTACAGATTGAAGGTTTGTGGCAGTCCTGTGTCGAGCAAGTCTATTGGCACGATTTTTCCAACACCATTTGCTCACATCGTGTCTCTGTGTCACATTTTGGTAATTCGAGCAATATTTCAAACTTTTTCCAATTAGGACTGTATTTGTTATGGTGATCTGTGATCCATGACCTTTAATGTTACTGTGATTATTTTGGGGTGCCATGAATGGTGCCCATATAAGACGGCAAAAGCTTAATTGATAAACGTGTGTGTTCTGACTGCTCCACTGGCCCTTACCCCATCTCTCTCCCTCTTCTTGGGCATCCCTATTCCCTGGGACACAATAATACTGAAATTAGGTCAATCAATAACCCTACAATGGCTCTAGGAGTTGAAGTGAAAGAAAGAATCGCACATTTTTCACTTTCAATAGAAAGCTGGAAATGATTAAGCTTAGTGAGGAAGGTAGGTCAAAAGCCCAGATGGGCAGAAAACTAGGCCTCTTGTACCGAACAGTTAGCCAAGCTGTGGATGCACAGGAGAGGTTCTTGAACGAAAGTAAAAGTGATACTCCAGTGTACACATGAATGATAAGAAAGCAAAACGGCCTTATTGCTGATGTGGAGAAAGTTTTAGTGAGCTGGATAGAAGATCAAACCAATCACAACATTCCCTTCAGACACAGCCTAATCCAGAGAAAGGCCCAACTCTCTTAGATTCCATGAAAGCTGAACAGGTGAGGAAGCTGCAGAAGAAAAGTTGAAGCTAGCAGAGTTTGATTCATGAGGTTTAAGGAAAGAAGCCTTATCCATAATATAAAAGTACAAGGTACAGCAAGTGCTGATGTAGAAGCTGAAGCAATTTATCTGGAAGATCTAGCTGAGATCATTCATGAATGTGGCTACACTAAACAGCAGATTTTCAAGGTAGAAGAAATAACCTTCTATTGGAAGAAGATGCCATCTAGGACTTTCATAGCTGGAGAGGAGAAGTCAATGCCTGGCTTCAATGCAGAGGCCGACTCTCCTGTTAGGGACTAATGCAGCTGTTGACTTTAAGTTGAAGCCAATGCTCAACTTAAAAATCCTATGGCCCTTAAGAACTATACTAAATCTTCCCTGTCTGTGCTCCATGAATGGAACAACAAAGCCCTGAGGACAACACATCTGTTTACAACATGGTTTACTGAATATTTTAAGCCCTGTTGTGATCTACAGCTCAGAAAAAAAGATTCCTTTCGAAATCTTACTGCTTTTGTGTGCGTGTGTGTGTTGTTGTTGTTGTTTTTTTTACATCTTTATTGGAGTATAATTGCTTTACAATGGTGTGTTAGTTTCTGCTTTATAACAAAGTGAATCAGCTATACATATACATATGTTCCCATATCTCTTCCCTCTTGCATCTCCCTCCCTCCCACCCCCCCATCCCACCCCTCTAGGTGGTCACAAAGCATCGAACTGATCTCCCTGTGCTACGCGGCTGCTTCCCACTAGCTATCTATTTTACGTTTGGTAGTGTATGTATGTCCATGCCACTCTCTCGCTTTGTCACAGCTTACCCTTCCCCCTCCCCATATCCTCAAGTCCATTCTCTAGTAGGTATGTGTCTTTATTCCTGTCTTACCCCTAGGTTCTTCATGACATTTTTTTTTCTTACTGCTTATTGACAAGGCACCTGGTCACCCAAGAGCTCTGATGGAGATGAACCAGGAGATAAATGTTGTTTTCATGCCTGCTGACACACATCCATTCTGCAGCCCATGGATCAAGAAGTCGTTTCGACTTTCAAGTCTAATTATTTAAGGAATATGTTTTGTAAGGCTACAGCTGTCATAGACGGTGGTTCTTTTGATGCATCTGGGCAAAGTAAATCAAAAAACCTTCTGGAAAGGATTCACCATTCTAGATGCCATTGAGAACATTTGCGGTTCATGGAAAGAGATTAAAATATCATTGTTATGATACAAATGAACTTATTTACAAAACAGAAACAGACTCACAGACATAGAAAACAAACGTATGGTTACCAAAGGGGAAGCAGAGGGAGGAGAGATACATTAAGAGTTTGGGATTAACAGATACAAAATACCATATGCAAAATAAACAACAAGGTCCTACTGTATAGCACAGGGAACTACATTCAGTAATAACCTACAATGAAAGAGAATATATAGGTGTAACTGAATCACTTTGCTGTATACCTGAAACTAACACAACATTGTACATCAACTATACTTCAATAAATTTTTTTAAAAAATTATCAACATTAACAGGAGTTTGGAAGAAGTTGATTCCAGCCCTCACGGGTGACTTTGAGGATTCAAGACCTCTGTGGAGGAAGTAATGGCAGACGTGGTAGAAGTAACAGAACTAGAACTAGAAGTGGAACCTGAAGATGTGACTGAATTGCTGCAACCTCAGGATACAACTTGAATGGATGAGGACTTACTTCTTATGGGTGAACCAAGAAAGAGGTTTCTTGAGATGGAATCTACTCCTAGTGAAGATGCTGTGAAGGTTGTTGAAATGACAACAAAGCATTTAGGATATGTTTTAAACCTAGTTGATAAAGCAGTGGCAGGGTGTGAGGGGACTGATTCCAATTTTGAAAGCAGTTCTCCTGTGGATTAAATGCTATCAAATAGCGTCGCATACCACAGAGAAATTGTCCATGAAAGGAAGAGTCAGCCAATGTGCTGTGTTACTTTAAGAAATTGCCATAGCCACCCACTACTCTGATCAGTCAGCAGGCGTCAACATCCGGGCAAACCCTCCACCAGCAAAAAGATTACGACTCGCTGAAGGCTCAGATGATGGTTAGCATTTTACAGCAATAAAGTATTTTTAAAGTAAGGTGTGTACCTTGTTTTGGGGACATAACGCTAGTGCGCACTTAACAGACTACAGTACAGTGTAAACATAACTTTGATATGCACTGAGAAACCAAAGGCTTGTGTGACTCACTTTATTGCAATATTCGCTTTATTGCAACTAAGTCTGCGACATCTCTGAGGCCTGCCTGTGTGTATTTATTTACTGCCTGCCTTGTTCCAGAAGGGATCCCGTTGGCCTGGTTTCTGGTCTGTCATGGACCCCTAGAATCAGCTTCCCTTCTGTGCCTGTGTTTCGTGCTACGGAGGCTGGTGAAAGAAACTATGCCAGTTTCCAAAGTTAGCAAGGACCCCCAGAGCACAGGAGCCGGGGGTGGTCACTGTAACACTCGAACAGCACTTCCCATCTTGGGGAGGTCATCTCAGCAGATGGACTCCTTTCGGCTGAGCTGCTGCTACAGATCACTGGCTGGCCAGCTCCACACCCGGTCCAGCCCTGGGGTCCCTAAAGAGCCTCACAGTGCTGGTCAATGCTATGTCCTGCTGCCCATGGCACCTCCGGCTGCGCTGACCCTGGTGAGGGTCCCTGACATGCTGAGGGAGCCCAGCCCCCAAGGTGTTTCTCACTGTCATTTTTTTCTCCACCTTTATTTTTATTCAATATATTTAAACTAAAACCAAACCAAAAAGATGCACCCATTTCTCCAACTCCCTGGCAGCCCCCAGTCTGTGGAGACCACAGCTCTGCTCTGGTTTCACAGCTGCGGGCATTGCTGTCCCACCATGGGCCCTGTTTCACCTTGGCTGTCCGGTCAGGGCAGCACATGGGTGTCTGAAGGGGCTGCGGGGTCACCTCAGCAGACCCCAGGCCTCGTGAACAAACGCTACGCTTTAGGGCTTTTTTTTTTTTTTGATTTATTTTATTTATTTATTACTTTTGGCTGTGTTGGGTTTTCATTGCTACTCTACGTTTCGCTGCATGGGCTTCTCACTGCAGTGCCTTCTCTTGTTGTGGAGCATGGGCTCCAGGCACATGGGCTTCAGTAGTTGTGGCACGCTAGCTCAGTAGTTGTGGAGCCCAGGCTTAGTTGCTCTGCAGCATGTGGGATCTTCCCTGACCAGGGCGCGAACCCATGTCCCCTGCATCGGCAGGCGGACTCTCAACCACTGCACCACCAGGGAAGCCCTGGCAGGCGGATTCTTAACCACTGTGCCACCAGGGAAGCCCCCTTTAGGGCTTTTTTATCCAGGAGACTTCCAGACCCCCAGGCAAGGCTCCCTGCCTTCCCAGCCTGCTGAGACAGCCTTAGGTCGGCTTTTCTGAAAAACGCAGGCAGTTGCTAAGAGCTCCTTTGCTTTCGTCCAGTTGAACTGGCCTCCCTTCCTGTTCCCGTTGTCAGAGGGGTCAGCTCAGCCCTGAGAGGTCAGATGACATGTCCACAGTCACAGGGACGCACTGTGACGGAGGAAGGGCTGGCGTCCAGCTTCACACTGAATGCGATGCCCTTGCAGAGGACCTGTATCTCCCCACGAGATGGCATGTTTCTTCCAAGTCACCAACGTGCTCTAGGTAAATATCCAGTATAACCCAAACACAGCCCCACAGCCCTGTGAGGCCTTGAGGAGAATTTGGTCCACGTGAAGACGCCGAGGGGCTGAGTGTCAGGTCCACGGCCGAGCGCACAGCCCGCCTCCACCTCAGTACACCTGAGCCTCGCAGCTCAGCCCGAGAGGCAGGCCTCGTTCCCTCGTTTTCCTGATGACGGAAACCGAGGAGCAGAGCACCCAGCCACCTCTCCCAGTCACACAGCCGCCAAGAGGAAGTCGGGACCCCTGCTCTGCAGCCCCTTCTGCCCGCCCCTTTCTAGCCCAGTTCCTGGAGCCACTGGCACAGCAGAGGAGATTCCAGCTTGTGGCCGGTCCAGTGAGAAGGGGTGTGACAGCAGTGCTATTTCTCCAGCGCTGAGTACAAGACACCCTTTCCAAAAGCCATCGTAAGGGTCGTGGTTTCTCCTCTGTAAACGGAAGACGACTAGATGTGAAGTGGGGCCTGGGAACCGGGGCTAAGGCCGCCCCCGGGTTTCCAGGAGAGTCTGGGAATGCCACTGGGGACACCCTGGCACCAATTGATGATTAAGAAGGACCAACCAAAATGGGTGCCCTCCAGTGTTGCTGACTGCTCTGGGGAGTCCCAGCGAGTTACGTGAGGTTTGCGTTACACACGGAGCCGTGGGTTCCACGGGCACACACCAGGCCTGTGGGGAGGCGGGCAGAGAGGCCGGCGGAGCCAGTGGGGTGAATGAGAGGTGCCGTCAGGACTTCACCATTAATTTGGAGGATTTGGGAAATAGGGAAGTGATTCCCAGTGGTATCAACCTGGAGAAAGGCAAACAAATCACTAGTTTTGGTTTTTATTTTGATGTTTGGTTTGGTTTCGTTTATCTTGGTTCCTTTCAGCTGGAAATGTCAAGGAACACACCTGTGGTGCATTTCTCATCAAACGCAGGATGTGAAAGCTGTGGGGACCTAAATGCTCAGAGAGCCCACACCTCGGCTGGGAGGAGAGCGGGCGCGAGGGGTGGTGGGTCAGCCCCTGGGGCAGTTCTGGTGACTGGACCCTCTCCTCCACCGAGGAGACCCTCCCCTCCTGGTCAGCAGACCCCTGCCCTGGAGATGGGCTCCTGACCCTGTGCTATTCAGATGCTTTGTGTCGAGATCATCCAAGTGTCCTGCAGGTCACCTCGGGTCCTGGGATGGAGAATGCTACCTTAAGGACACACATGACCTCACAGGTCCCCCACGAGGATGAGCAGGCAGGCTGGTCAGGAAGGCCCGGCCCTGGTAACAGACAGCCCGGAAGGTTCTTCCAGCTGTTCCGCAGGCCCTGCCCCCTCCTCCCCCTTTCCGGGGTTGGGGGGTGGGGACAGAGCAGACCGTCATCACTTCATGCAGCAAGAGCAGGTGGGTGGCTCCCCCCCGTGAGAAAGTGAGGCAGAGGTGGGCCCAGAGGCTAGGGTTCAGCGCAAAGACGGAGACATTGTGTGACCGACACCCCGGCGACCCCAAAGTGTGTCTCTGGGGGGCATGACGTGAGGGGAGGGGGTCTGGGCCTCCCCGACGTTGCTAGAAAGTGTGTGTATGGGCATAAGCCCATTTTTTCTTTCCTGGGGAGAACATGCATAGTTTTTAATCACGTGCTCAAAGGGTTCCTGACCTAAACGCAGTTAAGAACTCTGACAACAGGCGTGGGGGAGGGGGGCGGGTGCTCTGACCAATGACACGTTTACTGATCTTCTTTTTCTGATTCAAAAAACAGTCGATGCTTACGTGGAAACAGGAAAAATAATGTAACAGAAGACTAGATGCAAAAGCGGAGGACTCTGGTGTCCCTGCTCTGCAAAACTGGATCTTCACCGAGCGGAGGCCTGGTGGCTGAGGATACAAGGGTGGCGAAGAAAACAGACGCAGATCTCTTCCCTCTTGGAGACCACTGTCTGGGGCGGCAAGACAGAAACAGATGCAGCAAACCAGATGGGGGAACTGTGGAGGATGCTGGGTGGTAGGTGCCGAGAGAGAAGTTGAAGGAGCTGGAGTAAGCGGTGGGTGTGGGGCAGCGGGAAGGCCTGGCTGCCAGGCCCATCAGCAGGGAGCCTGTGGGCACCTGGGGAGGCTGTGCGGGCAGGGAAAGGAGGGGAGGCAACTGCAAAGGCCCTGAGGTAGGAGTCTGTAGCTGTGCTCCTGGGGGGTGAATGAGCCTGAGTGGACCAGCTCGCAAACTAGGACAGCAGCTCCCAGACATTCACCGTTGGAGCCTGACAAAGGGCTGAGAGAAGGCGGGACCCTTAATGGGCTCACAGACTAAACGGGCCGGAAGTTGGTGTGTGCTGTCCGTCCCTCCTGGTGACCCACTCTGGGATCCTCCAGCAGCCTCCCGACCCACACATGGCCCAAAACATGGGCAGATTCAGGGTGAAAAGAAAAGGGTCACACTCGTGGAAGATTTGGAAAACACACAGCAGTGAAAACAAGCAACGTGGCTCTTGGATACGCAGACTCACTTTTTCAGCTTCCGCCCAAGGGGCAAGTGGAGAAGTCCGGACCCAGGGCAACTGGCAACGAGCCCTGACCAAGCCTGGCTTCTTTCTGCTTACAAAACAGCTGCATCATGCCAGCCACCACCCTCCTTGACCTCACGAGCTATTGTGAAATGCAACCAGACACGTGATTTAAAAAAGACTCTGCAGTCATTACTCTGTGGTGTCATCGAAAACTACTCTGGGGGCCTCTTGGGGGGGTCGGGGGGGCTCCTTTCCCAAGATCGAGGCCTCTGAGGGCTCTGGTCCCTCGCAGCCCGCCTGTGTCCGATGGGGACTCAGGCTGTGTGCGTGGTGAAGATTCACCTCTGGCATTCTGGCAACTGGTCTGTTTTGACTTCAGATGTGTGAGATCATGATCGTAACAGCAGGGCCCCAGGGGAGAGGGTTCTCCAGGTTCCTGATGTGATAAAAGACCTTTTTCTTGGCGAGAAACAAGTTAGCATAAAAAGGCTGCTTGCCTGTCACTGCAAACTACAGTTCTGGCCAGCGTGTAACTGGGCCACAAAGAATGTGTGCGGGACCTGAAGTGAGCAGAGAGAGGGCGCCTCCTGGCATCTGGGATGGGGGTTGTTTTGACTTTAAAGATCATTTTTGTGCTTGAATAAGCATTTCTTTCTTTTCCTCCCCATATAAATGTGCTATAAAGAGGCCCAGGCAGGGGAGTTCCCTGCTTGTCCAGTGGTTAAGAATCGGCCGTCCAATGCAGGGGACATGGGTTTGATCCCTGGTCAGGGAACTAAGATCCCACATGCCGTGGGGCAACTAAGCCCGCACGCCACAACTACTGAGCCTGTGTGCCACAACTAGAGAGAAGTCCGCGCACCGCAAGGAAAGATCCTGTGTGCTGCAACTAAGACCTGACGCAGCCAAAATAAATAAAATAAATAAATAAATATTTAAAAAAGAAAAGGAAAGAAAATGCACACTGGATTAAAAAAAAAAAAAAAAGAGGGCCAGGCATCAATGTGACACACACCTTTACTGAAACGCAGCAATGGGCTGGTACAAGTGGGGGTGAGACTCTGTGCAGGATGCAGTTCTCCCCACCCTTTCCTTCCAGAAAAATCCCAAAACCCCAGAATAGTTGGTATTGGGAGTTACTCCTTGAAGGACATGAGGAAGGCCCCACTGTTTGCCCACGGAGCTGGTTCTTTTGCAAGTTCTGGACCTGGGCTTGGAAAAAGAATCACGAGATTTTATGCTAAGCGTGGGTCACCAGCTCCTTCTGATTTGGGGCATGGCCTCTGAGTGGGCATGGGGCCCAGTGCCCCTGGCTGGGACCTTGCACGAGCCCCAGAGCCATGGTCAGAGCCGTGGGAAGAGGAGACACAGGCTGGGTGAAGTGGGTCATTTTCAGGAAGGTCTTCGGAGACTCTGGGAGGAGGCTACCTTGCATCGGGGCTCAGATGAGGAAGTGAGACAGAGCTGGGAAGAGGACCTTCTCCTTACTTTTGCACGGGACACAGCATCCCCCGGGGGCGGTGAGACCAGAAGGGAATGTTGTGTCTGTAGGTGCCTTGGGGTTTCTTCAGCTTCGGGAACACTCAGAGGCGGGGCCCACAGGGCACTAGCCATGGGGGGAAATGACAGAGCATCCCGTGGGGTCCCTGAGGCCTTCAGCAGCTTCTGAGCCAGAGAAGGGAGAGGTCTAGTGGTGAGCATGCGTGCAATTGTTCAGCTCCCTGAGTGACGGTGCTGTGATATCTGTACATCTCTATCTCTATCTGTCATCTCTCTCTCTCTCTATCTATCTATCATCTATCTATCGATCCATCCGTCTTCTGTCATCTGTCTTTGATCTTGTCCTGTGAGGTCACCTGAGGGTTTTGCTGTTAAGCATTTGGAAGCTAAAGGCAGCAAGACTCGGCTTGGGTTGCCAGCATGTCCTCTCCCGCTGGTCCCAGCCAGGGGTGAGGGCTGGGACCCTTCTGCAACACTGGCAGACAGGCCTAAGCCTTGCCTGGCTGAGGAAGCCTGGGTCTCGCCGGGGGCCCTCAACCAGAGGAGGCCATTAGAAAAGCAAACAAGAAAGGGCTGTTTCTCAGAATCACTGCACCCTGAGTGATCAAGGCAGTAAGCTAGCAGCAGCAAACGGCAAGATGCCCAGATCTGGGCTTTCCGTGGCCTCTTTCTTCTCACGCCACGGGAGACTGTAGCTGAAGAGAGCTCGCTGGCACCGCTCCACTGTTTACGTTTGGTCATTTATTCCCAATTCCCATGAGTCAGCCAGAGAGCTCTGCCAGCGCGGCCACCCTGCTGTGCTATTTCCTCTGGATTAGTGCCACGGACTCTACGCTGATACATTTTCCCTGAAGGAAAAGATAGCCATACTCGGCAAAATATGCCCATATATTGTTGGGGCAGACACAAAGCCGGAATAAGTGAACTGGTTCAGCTAAAACAAGGGTCAAGCCAAACCTGAAACCAACGCACGCCCAGGAAAGGTTGTTAAAAGGGAAAGATGTAAAGCAGAAAAAGGAGATGGGGCAGCAGGCACTTTCAGTCCTGTTTCAGATTCCCCTCTGGCAGCTATCACAAAGGGGAAGCCACCCTCCGTGGAGGTCCTTGTGGGGCTCCAGGTACCGATCTTCCGCGCAGATCCCTAACGATGGTGGCGGGCGCCCTGGGCTGGTGACTCTCTTTCTCCCAATGCTGCCCCTGGAGATGCCCTTCACCACAGCCTGGACGCTGAAACTGACACTCCCCTGGCCTGACTGGGTGTGTCTGGGTTCTGCCAACTGCATTCTCTCCTGGGAGACCCAGCTGCAGAGCTGAGCTGAGTGAGACAGGCGGCTGGAGGGGATGAGCATCGTCAAGGTGCAGGACTGTAGCCGGGAGACCCTGGCTCCATGGGCCGCAGCTGGCGCACGTTTTTCTGATTTCCTGGGGGTAGCCACTGCCTGCAGCAGAGTGGGGAGCCCCGGGGACTGCAGCTCTGGGGTGGCCTCCTGGGTCAAGGGCAACCGCCACTGCAGCAACTTTGGCGGCAGGTCCTGCCACTTGGCTTTGGGGGTCCTTCCTAGAAGCCTGGCCTCTGGTCCGTTTCCTCAGCTCTCCCAGTGATTCTGTAACCCATCAAAACCCCCAGATCAATCCTTCTCTGCTTCAGCTAGCAAGAGCCTGTTGTTTTCTCTGCAAATCTACACTGTGTTAATATACAGAGTATAAGACAGTTTTACCCGCGCACTCCACAGCGAACAGAACGGCAGGGAGGCCCAAGGTAATCTTGGTGAGTTGCTAAGTTTAAGCAGAATTTGAATGACAAAGGAGAGCTCCTCAACTTTTCAACCTTCTCAGTTTTAAAACTTCTCACTCAGCCTAATATTTACTCCCTTTGAGATCCAGGGGGAATTTGCCACATTTTTTTTTATTTTTTTTTTTTGCGGTACGCGGGCCTCTCACTGTTGTGGCCTCTCCCGTTGCGGAGCACAGGCTCCGGACGCGCAGGCCCAGCGGCCATGACTCACAGGCCCAGCCGCTCCGCGGCATGTGGTATCTTCCCAGACCGGGGCACAAACCCGCGTCCCCTGCATCGGCAGGCGGACTCTCAACCACTGCGCCACCAGGGAAGCCCTGCCACATTTTAAACTATGCTGAAAGCACGAGCCACACTGAGTTGGCACATCCGTCTGTGATAGAAACACCTGGACTCTCTGTTCACTAACATAGGCCAGTGACAGTGACGAGACAGCTCTTGTCATTAACACGGGTTCTTGGCTCTCAGCAAATATCCCCTGGCTATTTCCCGCGTTGTGCTTGGGTCAGGGAGTCATTCTAAGGTTCATGCTCTCGTCATGGTCTGCTCATCTCACGTTATCCAGAATGAAGGAGGCAGAGTAATGGCCCCCCAAAGGCTCACATTCTAATCCCCAGAACCTGGGAATATGTCCTGTTTCCTGGCAAAGAGGAATTCAGGCTGCTGATGGTATTAAGGTTGCTTATAAACTGACCTTAGAACAGGGAGATGACCTTGGACTGTCTGGTCGGGCCTGATGTAGCCACAAGGGTCCTTAAAGGTGGAAGCGGGGGGGGGGGCAGAGAGGAGAGTCGGAGGGAGATACACCTGGGGAGGAAGGATCAGAGGGATGCAGCATTGCTGGATTTGAAGATGGAGGAAGGGACCATAGCAAAGACATGCAGGGCCTCTAGAAGCTGGAAAAGACAAGGAAATGGACTCTCCCCCAGCATCCCCAGGAATAATGCAGCCCTGCTCACACCCTGACTTTTGCCTGGGGAACACCTGTGTCAGACTTCTGACCGCCAGAACTGCAGGATAATAAATTTGTATTGTTTAAGCCACCAGGTTTGAGGTACTTGGTTACAGCAGGAGTAGGAGACTCATACACAGACCTCAAGCCTTTCCTTCCTGAGATTCATCAAACTCCAGGGAGTTCATAGCTAAGAATGCTTCTGAGAAGGTGAAGCTGCTGAGAAGGAAAGTCTGCAAATAAATGTTCTATTTCCAAAAAGACTGGCCAATGGAAAAACCACGCTTCCCTTCTCCAATTGTGGATGGAAGCCTTTAATAACTTCGGTTGGATAGAAACAATGCGTAAATGGCACGTAAAAGCACGTTTCTCAGAATTTTGATAGATGCATCACATAATGCTGTACAAAGCAATCTTGTTTGGGATCCTATTTCCATAGGGCCTGGAACATAATAAGAAGATAAACTGTCCTATGTTGAAAAATTGAAGCCTGAGTCAGTTGGGAGGGGAAAAATACAATTGAAATGCCATTATGAATTGCTTCATTCAGACCTACCGAATACATGATTAAAATTTAAATGTACCATTTTATTGTGTGGCTTGTGAGATCTTAGTTCCCCAACCAGGGATTGAACCTGGGTCCTTGGCAGTGAGAGTGCAGAGTCCTAACCACTGTACCACCAGGGAACTCCCCAAATGTACCATTTTAAACACTGCCTAAGGACTTCAAAATCCCTTTATGCCATCGTGCACTGCTCTCACAGTGGGGGCAGGGTAGTGGGGTAGAGGCCGCACCAGGTAGGTGCCTGGGGGACAGAGACTGTAATAGGGAAGAACCTTTGTATTCTATTACGGGTTCATCACTAAAGGGATGTTGCCTATAAGCTTAAATTATGCATAATGGCTCATCTCTGGGAACCCTGCCTCCCAGGTAATGAGCGTTAAGCTGCAATACCTTTGTTTAGCTCACAGGAAACATCCTGACCAGGCCCACTTGTGAATGGCTGCAGGAAGGAAGACATTAACACTGGCCAGAACAAGGACTTTACCCCCTCCCCTTCTAGTATAAAAGAAGCCTGAGCTGTAATTCGGGGAATACGGTTCTTTGGGACAGGAGTCCACTATCTTCTCGGTCTGCTGGCTTTCCAAATAAAGTCACTATTCCGGGCTTCCCTGGTGGCGCAGTGGTTGAGAGTCTACCTGCCGATGCAGGGGACACGGGTTCGTGCCCCGGTCCGGGAAGATCCCACATGCCGCGGAGCGGCTGGGCCCGTGAGCCATGGCTGCTGATCCTGTGCATCCGGAGCCTGTGCTCCGCAACGGGAAAGGCCGCAACAGTGAGAGGCCCGCGAACCACAATAAATAAATAAATAACAAATAAAGTCACTATTCCCTGCCCCAACAACTTGTCTCTCAATTTATTGGCCTGTTTTGCGGTTAGCAGGATGATCTTGGACTCGACAGCAAGACCAGGAGGCCCCGCTCCGGAGGATTCCCTCGGAGCTCCTCTCACAGGGCCCAAGAGCAGACATTTAAGAGATGTCTATTGTCCATAAGGCACTCAGTTCATGACTACCACTTGATAAATTGTTTGTCTGTGTGTTGACTCCTGTCAGTACCAAGGAGCTAAGGAAGCTTCACAGGGTGTTCAGCTAGGAAGCACCTAAGGGTGGCCTGGCCCCTGTGCCACTGGGGCCTCCAGGCACTGCAATGTTTCAGTGCAGTCAGGCGAGTTGGGACCAGGGCAGGTACTGGCTTGGGTCAGGAGGGGCTGCAGACAGAGACATAGGAGAGTGAGTAAGAGGACGACACTGCAGTGGTGGCAGCAGGGAGCCCAGATAGCCTGGAGCCGGGAAAGGGGAGAAGGAGGCCTGGGTCTCTCCCACACCCAGGCCTCAGAGCACCTGAGGCTCAGCCCGGCAGAGCTGGAGGAACCGAGTGGTGAAGAATGGGGAGGTGGGATCATAAAATGCGAGGTGCCAAAGCCCCGCAGACTGGATGCAGGAGAAGTAAGGAGACCACAAAAGTTCGTGAGCAGGTCTTCACCTACCATGTTTTCTCTGCTTAGGAGCCACACTTTTTTCACATTTTAACATCCTGAAATAGGGCCGTGTTACAGCTGAAGGCAATCACTGCCCCTGTCTGGGTGTGAATATGGCTGCTATTCCTGGCCACAGGACTGATCACTGCAGCTCTCTGATGTTTCAATCAATAAACAAGACAGTTTAAGGAAGGAAGGAATCTGAGTCGCCTTCATTATCTGAAGCCTTTCCATGCAATTGAACTTCAGTGGAAAACCTTTTATAAACTGGGCATTTCTGATAAGATCATGAAAGCACCAGAATCAAACTTGCAGAATGGGTCTTAGGAGCTTAGAAGAAGATCCTGAAAGCAATCATGGGGCACGTTCTAAGATATGCTGCGTCTCAAGCTTGTGAAAAACAGTCAAAACTTTGAGTTAAAATGACCTGAAAGAATCACACTCCGGCTGCAAAGAAGTTTTAGGAACATTTTAAACTAGTTTATTTCAATCATATTTTCCTTTTTATTAGGCTTCCACAAATGTGATATTTCAGTATAGATTTTTTAATTAAGTCCAGAAGCGCTCTTATAATAAGTGTAAATTAAAAATTCTAGGGACTTCCCTGCTGGCGCAGTGGTTGAGAATCCACCTGCCAGTGCAGGAGACATGGGTTCAAGCCCTGGTTCGGGAAGACCTCACATGCCGTGGAGCAACTAAGCCTGTGCGCCACAACTACTGAAGCCCGCAGGCCTAGAGCCTGTGCTCGCTCCACAACAAGAGAAGCCACCACAATGAGAAGGTTGCACACCACAACAAAGAGTAGCCTCCGCTTGGTACAACTAGAGAAAGCTGGCGTGCAACAGTGAGGATCCAATGCAGCCAAAAAAAAAAAAAAAAATTATTTTCTTCCCAGTATTTATAAAATAATAGTGCATCTTATGATGTCTTGAATTTTATAAAATCTAATCATTCTTTCTTTAGTTATATTAATATTTTAGACATTGTATTTTTATTTCTAGAAGTTCTATTTGGTTCTTTTTCAAATATGCTGGGTCACTTTTTATAGATTGCTGTTACCTGCAGATATTTTCAAGCCCATTTTATTTTGTTAAGCACAGGGAGCATAGTTGTTTGATAATCTTTGTCTGATAATTCCAATATCTAAATATTAAAGATATATTTGTTCTGTTTATTGTTTTGGTTGGCTTTGTTTGTTTGTTTGTTTCTGATGCCTTGCTTCCTATGTGCTTGGTTATTTTTGACTGTGTGCTGCTCATTGTCTTTGCAGTGTTTATGGACCTATGTTGAGGAAACAGTAATCCACGCACGCCCAGGAACTACAGTCTGGGACCATGTTAAATCATGAGGTCTCCTGTACCACCCAGGCAATGTGAGACTGTGATGCCCATCCTTGTGAGAGTCACAGTCACACAAGAGCTCACAATCACAACTTCTTAAGGGCAGTTTTTGCTTTCCTTTTCTTTCTTCCTCTGCTCTGCTCAGCACAGCAAGGACCCAGGGCAGAACTGGCCTCGGCACTTCTTATCTCTGAGTTTCCCCTTCACCAGAGGCTTTGGCCTGGTAGTTTTTTACTGCTTTGTCAGTAACTTCATGTCGTTATGGAAGTGTTTTGAATATTTAATCTAGAATGCTGATTGTTTTCATGGGGAAGGTTGATTCAAATAACTTGGCTGAAATTTCTGTAAAGAGAAATCTCTATGTTGTTATTATTTTATTATTTTCCATTTTATGGTACCCAGTCCATAGTACTAAGGCCTTCTACATGTGGGGTGAGAATCAAAGGCAGAGAGGCAAAGCTGCTGCAGAGAAAGAACAGAGCCCTTTGGGGCTTGCAGAGTAGATATCAGGAAGGGGATGAACTCAACAAACCCCTGCCTGTGTTTCACTATATAGATATTTTCCTCACTGTTGTCAGGAGGAAAGAGGCCTGGCTGTTCTCTCCTACTTGTGACTTTGGTCCTATGACACTTGGTATCGATAACCTCAGTTTGGTGCTCAATTAAATTTAAGTTGTAGTATCTTTTGACTCTTTCATGAGTGGATCCCTTGACCATATTGTGATCCTTCGAGAGTGGGGCTATATCTTGTCTTTCCTCTTTTATTTCCTTTAGAGTCAGAGCCCTTGGTATTGCTGGACAAAAACTCATTGAATAATGAATTGGTTTGGTTGATTTGCAGTTTCTATTATAGCTGAACTTTGAAATGCCCTCTGATCCAGTAATTTCATTCCTAGAAATATTCCCTCCCAATGCTTCTTTATGTTCCAAAGGACATGGATAAGAATGTCTGCAGCAGGACTTGAAATGACTCAAATTCCCATCAATGGTAGAATGAAAAAGTAAGTTGTGATATGATCACCCAGTGGAATACTATACACCCACGAAAACGGACAAATGGCAGCTACACGCAAAACAGAGAGGAATCTCAAACAAAATGTGAGCACAATACATCAGCAAAGAGTGAGTTCACACACTACAGCTCCATTTAGATAAAATTCAAAAAGAGGCAAAGCTCCTCTGTGGTGTCAGAAGTTAGGGTCATGGTTGGTTAGCTGGGGCTGGTGGTAGGGAAGGAGGACAAGGGTAGGAGAGGGCGGGGGGTGGAGGCATCTTCTGGGTTCTCTCTCTAGGCTACATTTCTGTACACTATTCTGATTTCTTTGCTGAATTTACCTTGTGAATACCTAACTGTATATTTATGATTTGTGCACTTTTCTCTATATTAAACATTTTTCAAAGTAATAAAACATAGTTGAATATCATTTTTTTCCTAAGAAAGACCATTTCTGTTCAATTTTTGGAAATAGAGAAGTACAGAGTCCTTCTCCAGATGGCTTTTGGGTTCTCCCTGGGAGTTAACGGTGGGGTCACAACACCCCAAGTCCAAAAAATCAGCGCGGGGGCCGGGTACCACTGGGGCAGCTCAGAGCAGATGCAGAGAACTGTGTGAGGTAGCCATCCAGGTACAGACCTTCCCCAAGTGAATCTGGTCCTGTTTTCTGCATTAAAAATATAGATTTTTATTGTTTGCAGTTCCTTCTCTCCGAAGGCGGCAATTATGTGGATCTGTCGCCAAAATCCAGCCTCCTTCCCTGGGGGGCTTCTCTCCCTCCCCTGCCCACCCAGCCAAGGTCCCCCACCACCTGCTCTCCCCTGGTCTCAGCTGCTGGGAGGCGACTAGCAGGGCCAAGGGGAAGGGACTCTTGTTTCCCATTGTTCTAGGGGTGGGTCTGGGTGGAAGGATGGTGTTAAAAGGGAGGAAAGCACATTACAAACACACATGGATTATCCATCAGTTTGCAGCACAGGACCCGATTTCTCTCTGCACAGACGATCTGATTTATCCTTAGGTCTCTGTGGGTTCAGAGCAGACACATGTGGACCGGCCAGGGTGATGTGTGCACAGGCAGAATGAGCAAAGATGGGAGGGGTGCTGGGCAATGCCCCCCGCCCCCGGCTAAGGTCAGGAGAGCAGCTAGAGTTGGATGACTTTAGGGAAAATGAAGCAAAAGTTAAAAATCCAACAGCAGATTCTCGTCACCACTGAGGCCATCGTCTCAGTTGTGCTGTGTTTTCCTCTTTGCTGAGCACAGCTGTTTTCAGAAACTGTAACAGTGGGAAGGATTTGGAAAGGGAAATGGGGGTGGGGGGGAGGGCATGGCGGGAGGTAGAACCCGTGACTTGACAGCAAAAGTTCTCCCTGTTTGTCGGAGGAGTAAACCTTGAGAAATCCCTGAGAAGAGGCGACCCAATCTCCCACCTCCACTCCGTGCGGACTCACAGACACGCAAGTCTGGGACCCTCATCAATAAAAATAATATAAAGTTACAATTACAAAATGGCCAGGGCCTTGGAAAGGGTTCTCTTCGGTGAGGGACGCTGACGCTTTTGCTTCACTAGCTTTGTAGTAACACCTCCGGTCACAAAACCCTTTCTTTATAAGAGAAACACTGCAAAGATCATATATAAAGTAATGAGTAATCTAGGGTGCATTTGAAGACAGAAAGCAATGTGTAATATAAAAAGTGGTAATATACAGAGCAGGACAGAGAGTCAGTATCATAACCAGCTGACTGAGATATTAAGTGTTGTTGGACAAAATTTTCTGAAATTTCCTTTTGAAAGAAAATAGGCTAATAAGAAATATCTGATTTAAAATCGCAAGAGAAGCAACACAAATGTCCACCGAGGGACACATAGATAGACAAAATGTGGTATATCTATACAATGGGATATTATTCAGCCTTAAAAGGAAGGTAAGTCAGACACAGGCTACAGCATGGGTGAATCTGGAAGACAGGATGCCAGTGAAATAAACCAGTCACAAAAAGACAAGTACTGTGTGATTGCAGTCATATGAGACACCTAGAAGAGTCCAGCTCATAGAGACAGAAAGTATGTTGGTTGCCTAGGGCTGGGGGTAGGGGGATCAGAGTAAGTGTTTAAGGGACAGAGTTTCAGTTTTGCAAGATGAAAAGAGTTCTGGAGATGGACGGTGGCTGTACAAAAATGTGAATGCCACTGAACTGTACACTTAAAAATGGTTAAAATGGTAAATTTTGTGTTGTATACACACATATATATATAATCACAGTTTTAAAAATTGCAAGAGAGGTTTGCAGCTACCATTTCTCCTGCCTCCTAGCTAGGAGAGACTTTCCAAAAACAATTCCCTGCTGGCTCAGAACTTTCCAAATCAAACATCCTCAAACATGGAAACTTTCAGAGACATGCACTTCTATCTGGTTTTGGGACATCAGAAGTAACATGACTCCAGAATCTGCTTTGGCCTCCAAGGTGCACACGTGATCCTGCAAAGGGAGCTCTGTTTCTGCCTGGATCGTCCCAGCAGGTGGGGGAGCCAGGGGGCTCCTGGGACACAGCTGTGCGCTCCGAGTTCTGAAAGGCCTGCAGGACAGTCCTGGCTGCTGGTGGTGGCTGCGTGATGGCCACTTCCTTCTCCCCAACCCCAGCTATAAATCCTGGTCAGGGCTAGTTGCACCCTGCCCCTTCAGCTACCCCAGGGAGATTTGGAGAAGATTAATGAAAAATGGGATGGGAAACCCAACAAGCTCGTTGGCAGGAGGCATGATACAAGGCAGGTGACGTGCAGAACCCACCGCCCTGGCTCTGCACTGGGCACTTCCTAGCCTCCAAATCTGACCCGTACCAGAGACCCACAGAGAGAGCGGGCGGCCTGAGACCCCAGAGACTCAGAATTCAAAACCTGAGTCTTGAAGGAAGGGGCTGCTCTCTGCTAACAGTCTCCCAGGGTGAAGCCTCCTGGCCTCAGGGAAGCCTGCTCTTAGCTTTTCCAATGCATTACCTCCTGGGAAACGGGTACAGGGTTTTTACAGTGCTCAAGGTTATTATGATTTCTACTTAAAATAATGTCTTAATCAGAGACCATTATGAAAACCATTATGTACACATATTTATGACACATATAAACATTCATATATGTTTACATACATAAAATATGATATGACATATAAGTATTTTTTATTATACAAATAAGAATAGCTTTGTAGACCATGTAAAAATACTGCCTTGTCCAGGTCATAGATGATTTTCAGTTTGGTTTTGTTGTTCTTTTCCTGCTTTAAAAATATTTGTTGTTGTTGTTTTACTAGTTTGCTCACCCCCAAGGCTGCTGGTAAAATAACCTTTGTTATTTTTCCAGCGTAGAATGACTCCACGTGGGGACTCACATTTGGAACTAGAGTCGCACAATTTCTTTTAGAATTAGAGACCGTAGAGGACTTTCCAGCTTCTTCATCCCCATTTCACAGATGTGTCCACTGAGGTTGGAAGCGATGGAGAGATTTGCCTGAGGCACGAGGCACATGTGGTTGTGGAGCCGGGACTCCAGGGGGACATCCTTGCTCATCCATCCTGTGCCCTGCTCCGTACTCTCTGTAACCCAGGGGCTGACCAAGACGCTTGTCCGTTATTCTGAATCTGTTCTTACTTTTACCTCCACTGAGCCCACCCGATCCCACTTGGATATTTCACCATTGGAGGAAGGGACAGTGGGAAGTGAGGGGACACTACGGCTTGAAAAAAGATATCTTGATCAGTAAGTGAGCCTTAGATTTTTTTTTTTGAACATCTTTATGGGAGTATAACTGCTTTACAATGGTGTCTTAGTTTCTGCCGTATAACAAAGTGAATCAGCTATACGTACACATATATCCCCATATCCCCTCCCTCTTGCATCTCCCTCCCACCCTCCCTATCCCACCCCTCTAGGTGGTCACAAAGCGCCGAGCTTTTCTCCCTGTGCTATGTGGCTGCTTCCCACTAGCTATCTATTTTACATTTGGTAGTGTATATATGTCCATGCCACTCTCTCACTTCGTCCCAGCTTACCTTTCCCCCTCCGCGTGTCCTCAAATCCATTCTCTACGTCTGTGTATTTATTCCTGAACTGCCCCCATTACTCAGCCATAAAAAGAAATGAAATTGAGCTATTGGTAGTGAGGTGGATGGACCTAGAGTCTGTCATACAGAGTGAAGTAAGTCAGAAAGAGAAAAACAAATGTCGTATGCTAACACATATATATGGAGCCTTAGATTTTTGAGATACCGCTTGCACCTCTCCTAATCACAAGACATAACCCAAGCTGGCTCATGTAAAGGTCTCATCGATCTCTCTAAGATAATAACAGTTAAATGTTTTTACTGAACATTTATTAGGTGCCAGCTCCAGGCACTGATTGAAGTGCTTTACGCGTATTAACTCATTTAGTTCTCACAGCCCCCCCACGACATCGACGTAGGTCCTGCCATCATCTCCCCTACCCTACAGATGAGGAAACCGGGGTGCAGAGGGCTTCAGTCAATCTCTCTTGACCCCCCCACACCCTCGCAAGCACACAGACACACACCACCGATAGTCATTGCTTCCTGTCTCCATCCACGGGCCCAATAAACAGTCATGAAGACTAAGGTGTTCAGTGCAGGCTCTGGGGGCCCAGAGTGACTGAGACAGTAGCAGCCTCAAAGCTCACGCAGCCTGCAGGGGAGGGGGCACATGCACAAGGGCAGCAGAGAAAGACCGAGAAGGCCTAGAGGCATGGACGCATCCTCGCAGGGCCACGCAGGAGGCAGGGGCTGCCTGGGAGGGGTGGGGAAGGCGTTTTCACACAGGTGCAATTTTAGCTGTGTATTAAAATGAAATAGGACTTAAACAGTCAAGAGGGGCTGGGCCAGGCAAGAAGTTTAAAAGAAGGGCATTTCTGGCAGGGAACACACATCACGTGCAAAGGTTTGGAAGCCTGAAGGAGCAACCATTTTACAAGGGCCCCCCAACACGCTTTACACGCGTGACAACGTTTGTTGCTTTAAGAGTGACACTGCCCAGAAGAAAGAGGAGGGGTCGTGGGTCATTCTCCCTAAATGCAATGTCCCCCCAGCCACCCTTGGCCTCCATGGGGTGGGAGAGCTACAGGGGGTGGGATAGGGATCATGCATCAAAAGATGACAGAATACAACTTGCAATGGAGGTGACTCCCAGGAAACAAGCAATGGTGGAGAGCAGCTCCCCGCTGAGATGAGCGATCAAAACTGGAGTGAGTTATGTTCTCTCTAAGTAGAAGGACTGGGACAAGCTAGAATTTAAAATAGGAAAGAATGTGGGCAGCGGGGAAGACATTGAAAATTTGCAAAGCAATAATGGAAAGACCTTTCAGCGCAGAGGCAGTGAGGGAGCACGCTGTGTACAGAGGAGAAGGTGGCCAGTTAAGAGCGTTTCACGGAAGAATCCAGGGCAGGGGTGGCGATGAGGACAGCAAAGGGCACCCTGGACCAGGCAGTGCACTGACACGGCCGCAGAGGCCAAGGGGCCATGTGTTCTGACCTTGGGCTGAGGTCTAGAACAGGGACAGCAGCTTGAAGTGACCACCCACGCAGGCAAGGCTGGGTAGTGACCAGGGCCCCTGCTCTCCCAGGGGAGCCCCAGGTGCCTATGTGGCCAATGCAGGTATGCTTACCTGGGATGCCCAGCTCCAGGTGCGGAGCAGCTGTGCCAGGGCCTGTCTGTCATCCACTCTCTTCATCTTCATAGGAATATACTTCATATCTCTATGTCTCTCCACAGATTTTCCAATGCATTCCCTCAGATTCACATAGTCTCATGACCCTGTTTGTTACAGGAAGCTGTTTAATCATTACACTTATGGAAACATGGTAACCAGAGAGTAGAATGGGTGGGGGATTGTTGGTAATGGGGTGACATTCATCAGGGCCCACGTGGCACCCAACTAGGAGAGGCGAGGAGAGCGTGGGGAGGTGACACGAAGGCTTGTTTCCTCTGGAGCAAACAAGGGCCTCTAGATGCTTTCAGTGACCCTCCCCACCAGGCCCTCCAATGAGCCTCATTCCGTGGGTCTACATTTTTCCATATTGCCTTCCACGAGTGGGTCGGATGGCACGGTGTTGCCCCTGTGTCCAGTTCTGGCTGCGGTTTTGAATTTTGGTTGCCACCTCTACCTGTAAAGTGAGGCCGACCAAAGAAGAATAGCTCTGCCATTAGAGTCTAGTACTTACTAAACAAATAAACCAGGCTTTGGAATCATGGAATTAGCTGAGCTCTTCTGTCCTGGGAGAAAAGGCTTTGCCCGGGCAGCAGCCCTGGATGCCCTACGTGGGCGGGGCTGGTCACAATAAGTTGCACGGCAAGGTCACCAGTGACCTTCCACCTGGGGCTGCCAGTGCCTGGTGGACCTCCTGAGGGGCCTGGGCTCACTCAGAAAGGCATGAGGTGGTGTGGCGGACGAAGGCTGTAGTTCTGACCTGATCACCGTGTCCCTCCGCGATCTCAGGGAGGCTTAGCAGACCGTAGATGGGGCACCACTCAGATGCAGGGCTGAGCTCCGCTGTGGCTAGGTCTCCGGAGGGCCCGTGTAGAACGTAGGTGGTACTTCCAGTTCCCCACACGGAGGTACTTTCTCTCCTCCATGCTGACAATGATGCCAGCAAAGACCTTCTTCATGGTTTTCCTGGGCTTCCCCATCACAAGATATCTTGGTGCTCAAAAGAGATGAAAGGGAAGGAAGAAATAAGGTAAGTGAAAAATTTCAGATGAAAAAGCGGGTTGACAGGATTTTCAGTAAAGGTTTGGACAGTTCATATTTTATTCCAGAGATTCATCAACAGCCTGCCTCTCTGTATGAACCACACCTTCTATATTCTGATGCTTCGACTTCTTGGGGCCTTGAGGATCCTGGAGGGACTGCCCCTCCCAGCGTTGCCAGTTGCTAGAGATGGTGAAAAACTCACCTGGGAGCGCAGCTTCCACAGAAAAAAACAGGCAATCCAGAGCCCACCTCCTCCCTGGGGCTCTCACTCTCCCCCTCCCCTAATCACTTAGACAACCAGAGGCAGCTCCTGTGCCCCAGAGCCCTGAAATGACCCAAAGCAGCCAGTCCCAAGCCTGCTCTCTCTGCCTCACCTGTTCCTTCCCACAGAAACAACAGTAAAGGCTCCTGCGCTTGTATCTGTGCTGCCGTCCACTGGCCCTGGAGCTTCCCTGTGTGGCCCTTCCCCCACGGCATGCTGTGCCCCGTGCTCCCGGGAGCTGTGAGGAAAAACTCTCTCTTCCATGGCAACCACGTCCTGATTGGCGGACCTTCCTGTACCTGAATAGCGAGGAAGCCTGCACTGTGACATGCTTTCTCCCAGTGTCTCTGGCCCAGGGGGTGGGCACTGTGCCTGGGACGCCCGGCACCCCCACAAGCTGAGCCCGGCCTGCCCTGCCCCTGGGCCCACCCTTTACCCTCAGCCAAGTCTTCCCCCACCAACCACTTGAAAATGGTGAAAAGCAGTTTCTCCACATCCACTGAGAAAACCAGATGAAAAGCTAAGAGAAAAACTGTCTTCCTTCCCCCACAGCCCGTCCCCCGTTATGAAGGAAACAGCTTTCATCTGGGTCACTTTGTCCATGGCGAGTGGCCTGACAAGTCCGCCCAGTTTAAAGTGATTGGAATGGATGGGGCAGCGAGATTGTGTGTGCTGTGATCCCCTCCGAAAGCCTCTCTTCCGGAACCAAGTTAATGGTCGAAAGTTAAAGTTAAGGATGTGGTTGCATTAGAAATATCTACTATTTTTGAAAAATCTCTCTAATTCCCTATTTTCTCCCGTCCATCTTGGAATCCTTTCCTCACATCAGAAGAACCTCCTGTAGGTGGGATACACACTCCTCTCCAGCAAGGTGGAGGCCAGGTTAGCTGGAGGGCGTGAAATAAGAAACAAAAAAGACCAAGGACGCCAGGGAAGTCTTTAGCCTGGCGGAGTCGCTTACATTCCTGTAAGGTCAGTGACTGGACACACACCCCGCGACCTGCTCAAGGACAGCACAGGGTGGGGACTCCAGATGCCATGGGGTCGTTTGGCCCTGGCAGATGGACAGAGCCTTCCTCAGGTGCACCCTGAGTGGCCAGTGAGATGGAACCTTCTTGAAGCTCATCTTCTGGAGAGTGAACGGGTTTCCAGGAGCCGCAGTCCAGGGGCAGGTGGGATGTGTCTGCTGTGCCCCCTTCTCCCCTCCCGGCCCTGTGTCCATGACATTTGCCCTCTTCCTGTCTGTCCTCCCCCCCTCAGGCCCCCCTCCAGCTTCATCACTTTGCTATTTTGCCTTTAGGTGAGGATGCTGTTGAACTCTCGGAAACCAGTTTGGAAAAGCCACAGCCCTCACCTCAGTGATAGAAACAGTTCTAACCACAGCCCCACTGCCACCCGGCTGCAAACACAGCAAATATTTCTGAGTGCCTGCCATGTGCCGTGCCTGCGCTCAATGCGGGGACAAGGGGATGGTCAAGGTGTCACTGCCACCCTGGGGAATCCACATGCAGCAGAACTAGCCTGTGTGGGCAAGAGCCAGGCCCAGGGCACGGTCAGGGCAGCAACGATCCTGGGAGAAGGACTTAGGTAGAATGAGTGGTCAGAGGAGTTTCTCATGGAGATGCAATGTGACCACACCTTCAAGCACTGTAGGGCCGAGAAGGGCAAGGGGAACTTGACTTGCCCTTTTTTTTCCTCCAGGTTGAAGACCACAAACAAAGAAGGCGGCCTTGGAGGTGCCCTTGGCTGAGAGGAGGGGCTGAAATCACCTTTCCAGGTCAGCATGAGTTCCTGGTTCTAGAGGAGTCCGGAAGAGAAGTAGTTCCAACACTGACCCTTCAGACTGACGGATTGTGCTTTATCCATGAAAAGTAGGGGTGAAAATCACAGATGAGTGAAGGTGTGGAATCTACTTCATGAATGCAATACTGAAAGGGAACTGAAAAAGACATTTCCAGATTTTAGAAAACTAGCCTTTTTTGTGAGTACACAACTTATTAGGGAAGTTCTAGGGATGGACTGAAATAACTGTAAACCTATATGTTAATGGGACGGTTACAATGATAGTCTCTGTGATTTTATTCCTTGATGCAGTCATGAGTAGCGAATCAAGATAATCAAAATTATAAGGCTTTACATACAGTAAATGCTCAAACGCTTGCTGAATTGAAATGCATTGACTTATCCCATCTTACAGTCAGGAAACTGACAACGAGGCATCTGCAGCTTAAAGAGATGGGCTGTCATTCTGGACTTGGCTGTCCTGGCTTGCGACCCCAGCAAAGCACTCAGCTCTCTGCCTGCCTCCTCTCTCATTCACCTTGGGAGAAGATTGAGATTCTCTGGGAAAAGACTCGCTTCCAAATTCAAGGTGCTGTTTATTGTTCTTATTGTCATTATTGCTCTGTCTTAAATATTATAAGCACACAAGGTTTTCAACCAGAAGGACATCTTCCTTAACAAGGAGAAGAAGGCAATGTGCAGACATAGTTCTGAAGGATGGTGCAGCAGGAGAAGAAAGGGAGGTGGGTACAGCCGGGCAGTGTCACAGAGGGACTGTAACAGGGAAGAACAAATCTGACTCCATATTAGATCTGTTTCTTTTACTTTAACCTTTGTGTTCTACTGCTTTTGCTACAAGTTAAGAACGTTGCCTACAGCCTGAAATGTACAAGAAAGCCCATTCTCAAGGCCCTGACCTTTAAAGGTATAACACTTTTCCATTCACATAGAGAGAAAAAGTTGCAGAACAGAGTATAACATTTGTCTTGTTGGAGTTGATAGGAACATCATGACCTGACCTACCTGGACAGCTGCAAGAAGAAAGGACTCCCACACCAAGAAGTTTGCAACCACCAGCCATACCCCACCCCCGACCCCCTTTAGTATAAAAGAATCCTGAATTCTAACTTGGGTAGGATGGTTCCTTGGGACACTAGTCCACCATGTTCTCAGTCTGCTGGCTTTCCGAATAAAGCTGCTCTTCCTTGCCCCAACATCTTGTCTCCTGGTTTATTTGCCTGTCTTGCAGCTAGCAGAACGAGTTTGGACTCAGTAACAAGACTTCTGTGTTGTCAGACGTGGGTTTGAATGCTGGATTTTTAAACTCTGTGTGACTCCGGGTGAGCTGTTGGAACTCCTTGTGGTGGATTGTGTGATTGTTGCCCTTCCCTAAGGAGTCATCCCTGGGGAAGGATTGCACTCCCTGTCCCACCAATGACAGGTAAGCAGAAAGGAAAGGAGCCCCCTTTGAGCAGAAGCTGGGTCCCTCCATGCCTCTCTACCCCCTGCCATAGGAAAGGCAGTGTCTCAAAGAAGGGCTGCTCCTTCAGCCTGGGCTCAGGATGGAACCAACCGTGGCCAATATGTAACACAAGCGAGAAATAAACTTCTGTGCTTGTCAGCCACCTGAACTTGGGGGTTGTTTGTTACTGCATCGTGCAGAACCAGTGCTGACTGCTGTGCTCCAAATGCAGAGCCCTCATCTGCAAAATGAACATCAAAGAATCTGCCTGTGGTGAGAAATGCGGTGACGATGATGAGAGACCTTGTTATAAAAGCTCCCCCACAGCAGGCACTTCTGATGTGCCAGGCACAATGCCAAGTGCTCTACACAGAGTAGCTGTTTGCTCCTCACACAATAAACCCATCACAGGGCTACCATCATTATCTACGTTTTCAGAGGAGGAAACCCGCACACAGGGGCTCACGAATGTGAAGGAGGCTGGATTGTGGCAAGAGATTAGGAAATGTCAATTTCCCTTCCCTTTTATAAAAAAAATATTTTATTTATTTATTTGGTTGCACCAGGTCTTAGTTGTGGCTCGCCAGCTCCTTAGTTGTGGCTCACTGGCTCCTTAGTTGCAGCATGTGGGCTCCTTAGTTGTGGCATGCAGACCTCTGGTTGCAGCCTGCATGTGGGATCTAGCTCCCTGACCAGGGATTGAACCCAGGCCCCTTGCATTGAGAGCTCAGAGTCTTAACCACTGCACCACCAGAGAAGTCCTTCCCTTCCCTTTCTTTTACAGTGACCGTGGTTTGGGTGTTTTTGTTCCCACTACTGCCATCCCCCACTCACTAACCTCCTGCTCAGGAAAAACTGTCAGAGGCGTGAAGGAGATTTATGAACTTGCTGGAGGACACACCCCCACTGGAAGTCCATCAGCCATGGGACATGGCCACTTTCCAAGGGTCTTCCCACACATGACCTCACGGCACCTTGCCTGGGGGTCTGGCTGAGACCAGGTGTGGTGTCTTCTACCAGGGACTAGTTTCTGTATAGTGAGGAGTCCATGATCTCAAGATCAGCTTCAGCCACCGCAATCCCATCACTTCATATGTGGCCTGATTGCTCCTGTAGTTTGTTTTAATTAAATGAAATTTGCTTACTTTAGTGGCAAATTCAAACCATTTGCAAAAGACATAGCTTGGGAATTTTGAGTGAGGATTGGGTTAGGAAAGAGATCATCCGTGGCTTTTCCTTTGGTAGGAAAAGCCATTTACTACATCCTGGGGCAGTAGCTAGTCAGCACAAGGATCTTTACACAGAAGAGCTGCTTAGCGTAATGTGCTGAAGCCCAGGGAATTCCGTCAGGGTGAATTAAAAGGTTGTGATGCAAAACAACGGGCTCTGAAGTTGCATTTCCCTTCTCTGGAAAATAATAATCATAATTATCTGCCACTTCACGACGTTTTTGTTTGTTTGTTTGTTTTGCGGTACGCGGGCCTCTCACTGCCGTGGCCTCTCCCGTTGCGGAGCACAGGCTCCGGACGCGCAGGCTCAGCGGCCATGGCTCACGAGCCCAGCTGCTCCGCGGCATGTGGGATCTTCCCGGACCGGGTCACGAACCCGTGTCCCTTGCATCGGCAGGCGGACTCTCAACCACTGCGCCTCCAGGGAAGCCCGCTTCACAACGTTTTGAATGCTAAAATCTCCTGTATCCCAGCGTTCCCGCTCCTTTCTCCCAAGGTGCCTTTGGGGCAAGCTTGTCAGGGCCTAGCGCATGTGTCCTGCAGGGCAGCACGGCACAGCAGGAGCCACACCCGGACTGTTCGATGTGTTCTCTGCTCCCCAGAGCATCTCATCTTGTTTGAAAGAAAACACATACGCTCTGGAAGGTGGCTTCACGGCCATGAGTGCAGAAACTGTGAACATGATTGTAACAAATCGCAGGAGGATTGGAAAGGTGTCTTCAGGTTATCTTCCATCCCCCTGCATCCCATCCACCAGCACGTCCTGTTCACTCTCCCTCGAAGGCATTTGTCCAGTCCCCACACGCTTTCCGCTGGTCCAGCCCGTGCCGTTGCCTCACGTTCTGAAACAGCCTCCTCCGGCAGCGAGCATGATCTGTACCCCATCACAGTCTGGAGGGCCCTGCTCCTTGCTCATCCACCTGTGTCCTTGCCCCTTGATTGATGACCCACCAATCCCCCGATTTCTGTCGTCTCCTCCAGACTCAGGAGTGCGAGTCTCCCCGCCCCGCAGCTTTGCTCGTCTCTCCGCTTGTCCTCCCAGGCCACGTCCTACTCGCCCTCCAAGTGTCAGCTCAGATGTCACCCTGACCCCAGGGAAAGCTCGTTCTCCTGTCCCGATCCTCCTCTGCCTCCATTATTAGCTCTGTTGAAGACGTGATCATAATTTGCACATCTGTCTTTACTGGATGGTCATTTGTTAACTGGGGTCCTGCTGCCCTAGACTGTAGCAAGCCTGGACCCAAAGCTCATGGTTCGTTTCATGTTTCAAAGATCAGTGTGTGTGTCTAGGTGTGCGTGTGTGTCTCTGTGTGTGCGTCTGTGTGTGTGTGTGTGAGAGAGAGAGAAAGAGAAGATTGAGGAGGGTCAGCGGACAGTCAGTGTGGAGGGAGGTGGCCTGGCAAAGGGCATCATTAAGAGACTGTTTGTTTAGGGGACCTGTGTGGACATCACAGGGGGTAGAGACTTGTTGGTTTGGCAAGGGACAGCAGGGGGACATGCCCAGAAAGGGCTTGTTTCATCTGTGATGAGTAAAGACAACAATGAGAGTCCAGGGAAAGTGTCCCAGATACAAGAGAAATGGGAAGCTGGCCATGCAAAAAGTGGAAGCACAGGATTTAAGGGATTTTTAAAATCACACTAAGGTTAAATTTTTTCATGAGTTTAGAAACGTTCTCAATATCATTTGCAATTTTCCCATTACTTTGGGTTTTAAAGAAACTTTCACTTTGTAGCTCATGAAATGGTGCTGACACCAGTGAAGACACATGGCCAAGTGAAGGAATGAGGGTGGACCTGACAGGTGCAGACAGCAGCTCCCCAAGGTCAGGGGCAGACCCGGGCCACTCAGCACTTCTGCTCATGGGCAGTGCTCATTTCTCCATGGCTGTGTGTCTCATGAATTCCTCCTTCTCTGAACACCCGCTCTGAGAAGCCTCTCCGGGCCTTTGGGCTCATGGATGGCCCGTCCTCTGTGCCAGAGCCCAGCAGAAGTACCTCCAGAGAAACACCCACCTCACACCATCCCAAGGTCCCCTTGTCTGCAGGCATACCTGGGTCTGAATGCACGGTCTCTATTTATTAGCTGGGTGGTCTCAGTGATAACTCTTCCGGTTCTCAGCCCTGCATCTACCGTCCAGCCTGGTCATTTTGCTGGATCAGTTATTCATTCATCAACCATTACAGACTGAGCTCCTGCTATGGGCCAAGACCTGCACTCAGGGCTGAGCAAACAACTGCAAACAAGATGGGCAAAGTGCCTGCTCTCATGGGGCCTGTGCTTTGCGGGGAGACGCAGATGCTGAGTCCGTTTCCAAGCATGTAAGATATCAGCCCCGAGGGGAGGAGTAAACAAGGGCCACCCCCACCGCCCCCAACGCCCCGGCAGCACCGCCCTGCTGGCACCTCCAGGAAGGCACATTTGGTAGCAAAGGGAGGGTTATTTTCTAATCAGGGGGAAAACTCTCTAAGTTAGCACGCAACCAAAACATTGATCTTTTCCTGCAAAAAAGTTGGAGAATCTAGAAAGCCCCTGACCCTCTGGTAGTCAGGAGAAAGCAGGCATCCCCAGGCAGCTGTCCCTCCTTGACATGAGCTGAAAGGAAGAGCCAGCGCCACTGGGGTGGCTAAGGAAGACTCTGCTGTAAAGACCATGATAACCATCGTGTCTGTCTGATCCCATGCGTGACCCTCCCAGTGTGCAGGTCGGAGGGGAGGGTGGAGACAGGAAAGGCCCCAAGAACAATAGGCAAGAAATGAAGATGACCTGGATGGAGCAGGACAGGGAGATTTCCTCCCGCCCAGCTGTACATGGTTTTTTTTTTGGCCATGCTTCATGGCTTGTGGGATCTTAGTTCCCCAATCAGGGCTCAAACCCGTGCCCCCTGCAGTGACAGCGTGGAGTCCTAACCACTGGACCGCCAGGGAATTCCCACCTCCAACCCATCTGGCTAAGAGTCCCGCCAACGCCATTAGGGAGAGACCAAGTAGTACATCCAAAGTAGTATATCCATGTGCCCTTTGCAGCTTTGGCATACATAATTTATACTTAAAATAATAGTTGACTAAATGATGCATATTTCATTTCATAGTGTGGTTCAGCTATTCCCAGTAAGCCTTTCTTGCTTATATATTATACTGAATGAAATGCAAAACACATATCTAACAAGGGACTCAAGATGTATCAAGAACTCTTAAAATTCAATTACAGGAAGACAAATGATCCAATTTTTTTTAAGTGGACAAAAGATTTACCAAAGAAGATACACAGATGGAAAAACAGCATGTGAAAAGATACTCAACCTCATTGTCATTAGGGAAATGCAGATCAAAATCACTGTGAGAATTCGCTGCACACCTATGAGAGCAGCTAACATCAGAAAAATGGACCACACCAAGAGTTGCGAGGACGTGGAGAGACCAGAACTCTCCTATGCTGCTTTGGGAAATAGCCTGACACTTTCCTAAAAGTTAGCAGTACGTGCCCTGTACGATCCACCATTCCACTCCTAGGAATTTACTCTAGAGGAGTGAAAGCACGTGTCCACACAGGGACTTCACACCAACATTCAGAGCAGCTGTATTGAACTAGCCCTAAACTGGAAGCAAGCCAATCCTCCTTCAACAGATGAATGGAAGGCAGCTATGCTCACCACCATACCACCAAGGCTAAACAGATGAATGAATGAGTGAACTATGGTGTTTCCACACAATGGAATACTACTCAGAAATCAAAGGAATAAACTATCGATATATGCAATGATGTGGCTGAATCTCAGAGTATTATGCTGAGTGAAACTAGCCAGATAAAAAGAATGCCTAACTGCAGGATTTCATTTCCATAAAATTGTAGAAAATCCAAATGTCTAGTGACAGAAAACCGATCAGTGGTGGCCGGGGTGGGGGAGGTGGAGAGGGCAGGAAGGAGGGTTACAAAGTGCACAAGAGAACCTGGACATGTTCATCACCTCGATCGTGATGAGTTTCACGAGTGCACACAAAGGTCAAAAGTTACCCAGCTGTACACTTTAAGGATGTGCAGGTTATTTTATGTTAGTTATACATCAATGAAGCCATTTAAAAACAAATCACGGAGATAGAACCAAGATGGCGGAGTAGAAGGACGTGCTCTCACTCCCTCTTGTGAGAACATCAGAATCACAACTAACTGCTGAACAATCATCAACAGGAAGACACTGGAACTCACCAAAAAAGATATTCCACATGCAAAGACAAAGGAGAAGCCACAGTGAGACGGTAGGAGGAGCACCATCACAATAAAATCAAATCCCGTAACTTCTGGGCGGGTGACTCACAAACTGGAGAACACTTATATCACAGAAGTCCACCCACTGGAGTGAATGTTCTGAGCCCCACGTCAGGCTTCCCAACCTGGGGGTCTGGCAATGGGAGGAGGAATTCCTAGAGAATCAGACTTTGAAGGCTAGTGGGATTTGATTGCAGGTCTCTAACAGGACTGCGGGAAAGAGAGACTCCACTCTTGGAGGGCACACACAAAGTAGTGTGCGCATTGGGACCCAAGGGAAGGAGCAGTGACCCCAGGGGAGACTGAACCATACCTACCTGCTAGTGTTGGAGGGTCTCCTGCAGAGGTGGGGGGTGGCTGTGTCTCACCATGAGGACAAGGACACTGGCAGCAGAAGTTCTAGGAAGTACTTCTTGGTCTGAGCCCTCCCAGAGTCCACCATTAGCCCAACCAAAGAGCCAGGTAGGCTCCAGTGTTGGGTCGCCTGAGGCCAAACAACCAACAGGGAAGGAACCCAGCTCTACCCATCAGCAGATAAGCAGATTAAAGTTTTACTGAGCTCTGCCTACCAGAGCAACACCCAGCTCTACCCACCACCAGTCCCTCCCATCAGGAAACTTTCTCAAACCTCTTAGGTAGCCTCATCCACCAGAGGGCAGACAGCAGAAGCAAGAAGAACTACAATCCTGCAGCCTGTGGAACAAAAACCACATTCACAGAAAGATGGACAAGATGAAAAGGCAGAGGGCTATGTACCAGATAAAGGAACAAGATAAAACCCCAGAAACACAACTAAATGAAGTGGAGATAGGCAGCCTTCTGGAAAAAGAATTCAGAATAATGATAGTGAAGATGATCCAGGACCTCGGAAAAAGAATGGAGGCAAAGATCGAGAAGATGCAAGAAATGTTTAACAAAGACCTAGAAAAATTAAAGAACAAACAACCAGAGATGAACAATACAATAACTGAAATGAAAACTACATTAGAAAGAATCAATAGCAGAATAACTGAGGCAAAAGAACGGATAAGTGACCTGGAAGACAGAAGGGTGGAATTCACTGCTGCGGAACAGAATAAAGAAAAAAAGAATGAAAAGAAATGAAGACAGCTTAAGAGACCTCTGGGACAACATTAGACACAGCAACATCCACATTATAGGGGTCCCAGAAGGAGAAGAGAGAGAGAAAGGACCCGAGAAAATATTTTAAGAGATTATAGTTGAAAACTTCCCTAACCTGGGAAAGGAAATATCCATCCAAGTCCAGGAAATGCACAGAGTCCCATACAGGATAAACCCAAGGAGAAACACACTGAGACACATAGTAATCAAATTGGCAAAAGTTAAAGACAAAAAAAAAGTATTGAAAGCAGCAAGGGAAAATCGACAAATAACATACAAGGGAACTCCCATAAGGTTAACAGCTGACTTCTCAGCAGAAGCTCTACAAGCCAGAAGGGAGTGGCATGACATACTTACTTACAGTGATGAAAGGGAAGAACCTACAACCAAGATTACTCTACCTGGCAAGGATCTCATTCAGATTTGATGGAGAAATCAAAAGCTTTACAGACAAGCAAAAGCTAAGAGAATTCAGCACCACCAAACCAGCTCTAGAACAAATGCTAAAGGAAATTCTCTAAGTGGGAAACACAACAGAAGAAAAGGACCAACAAAAATAAACCCCAAACAATTAAGAAAATGGTAATAGGAACATACATATCGATAATTACTTTAAACGTGAAAGGACTAAATGCTCCAACCAAAAGACACAGGCTTGCTGAATGGATACAAAAACAAGACCCATATATATGCTGTCTACAAAAGACCCGCTTCAGACCTAGGGACATACAGACTGAAAGCGAGGGGATGGAAAACGATATTCCATGCAAATGGAAATCAAAAGAAAGCTGTAGTAGCAATATTCATATCAGATAAAATAGACTTTAAAATAAAGACTGTTACAAGAGACAAGGAAGGAGACTACATAATGATCAAGAGATCAATCCAAGAAGAAGATATAACAACTATAAATATATATGCACCCAACACAGGAGCACCTCAATACATAAGGCAATTGCTAACAGCTATAAAAGAGGAAATCGACAGTAACACAATAATAGTGGGGGACTTTAACACCTCACTTACACCAATGGACAAATCATCCAAAATGAAAATAAATAAGTAAACAGAAGTTTTAAGTGACACAATAGACCAGATAGATTTAATTGATATTTACAGGACATTCCATCCAAAAACAGTAGATTACACTTTCTTCTCAAGTGCACATGGAACATTCTCCAGGATAGATCACATCTTGGGTCACAAATCAAGCCTCAGTAAATTTAAGAAAATTGAAATCATATCAAGCATCTTTTCTGACCACAACGCTATGAGATTAGAAATCAATTACAGGGGAAAAAACGTAAAAAACACAAACACATGGAGGCTAAACAATACGTTACTAAATAACCAAGAGATCACTGAAGAAATCAAAGAGTAAATCAGAAAATACCTAGAGACAAGTGACAATGAAAACACGATGATCCAAAACCTATGGGATGCAGCAAAAGCAGTTCTAAGAGGGAAGTTTATAGCTATATAAGCCCACCTCAAGAAACAAGAAAAATCTCAAATAAACAATCTAACCTTACACCTGAAGGAACTAGAGAAAGAAGAACAACAAAAACCCAAAGTTAGCAGAAGGAAAGAAATCATAAAGATCAGAGCAGAAATAAATGAAATAGAAGCAAAGAAAACAGGAGCAAAGATCAATAAAACTAAAAGCTGGTTCTTTGAGAAGATAAACAAAATTGATAAACCATTAGCCATACTCAACATGAAAAAGAGGGAGAGGACCCAAATCAATAAAATTAGAAATGAAAAAGGAGAAGTTACAAGGGACACCGCAGAAATACAAAGCATCATAAGAGACTACTACAAGCAACTCTATGCCAATAAAATGGACAACCTGGAAGAAATGGACAAATTCTTAGAAAGGTATAACCTTACAAGACTGAACTAGGAAGAAATAGAAAATATGAACAGACCAATCACAAATAATGAAATTGAAACTGTGATTAAAAATCTTCCAACAAACAAAAGTCCAGGACCAGATGGCTTCACAGTGAATTCTATCAAACATTTAGAGAAGAGCTAACACCCGTCCTTCCCAAACTTCTCCAAAAAATTGCAGAAGAAGGAACACTCCCAAACTCATTTTATGAGGCCACCATCACCCTGATACCAAAACCAGACAAAGATACTACAAAAAAAGAAAATTTCTGACCAATATCACTGATGAATATAGATGCAAAAATCCTCAACAAAATACTAGCAAACATAATCCAACAACACATTAAAAGGATCATGCACCATGATCAAGTGGGATTTATCCCAGGGATGCAAGGATTCTTCAATATACGCAAATCAATCAATGTGATACATCATATTAACAACCTGAAGAATAAAAACCATATGATCATCTCAATAGATGCACGAAAAGCTTTTGATAAAATTCAACACCCATTTATGATAAAAACTCTCCAGAAAGTGGGCATAGAGAGGGAACCTACCTTAACATAATAAAGGCCATATACAACAAACCCAGAGCAAACATCATTCTCAATGATGAAAACCTGAAAGCATTTCCTCTGAGATCAGGAACAAGACATGGTTGCCCTCTCTCACCACTCTTATTCAACATAGTTTTGGAAGTCCTAGCCATGGCAATCAGAGAAGAAAAAGGAATACAAATTGGAAAAGAAGAAGTAAAACTGTCACTGTTTGCAGATGACATGATACTATACATAGAGAATGCTAAAGATGCCACCAGGAAACTACTAGAGCTAATCAATGAATTTGGTAACATTGCAGGATATAAAATTAATGCACAGAAATCTCTGGCATTCCTATACACTAACGATGACAAATCTGAAAGAGAAACTAAGGAAACACTCCTATTTACCACTGCAACAAAAAGAATAAAATACCTAGGAATAAACCTACCTAGGGAGACAAAGGCCTGTATGCAGAAAACTGTAAGACACTGATGAAGGAAATTAAAGATGATACCAACAGATGGAGAGATATACCATGTTCTTGGATTGGAAGAATCAATATTGTGAAAATGACTCTACTACCCAAAGCAATCTACAGATTCAATGCAATCCCTATCAAATTACCAGTGGCATTTTTTACAGAACTAGAACAAAAAATCTTAAAATTTGTATGGAGACACAAATGACCCCGAATAGCCAAAGCAGTCTTGAGGGAAAAAAATGGAGCTTTTTTTCCCTGACTCCCTGACTTCTGCCTATACTACAAAGCTACAGTAATCAAGACAATTTGGTACTGGCACAAAAGCAGAAACATAGTTCAATGGAACAAGATAGAAAGCCCAGAAATAAACCCACTCATCTATGGTCAACTAATCTATGAGAAAGGAGGCAAGGATATACAATGCAGAAAAGACAGTCTCTTCAATAAGTGGTGCTGGGAAAACTGGACAGCTACATGTAAAAGAATGAGATTAGAACACTCCCTAACACCATACACAAAAATAAACTCAAAATGGATTAGAGACCTAAATGTAAGACCAGACACTATAAAACTCTTAGAGGAAAACACAGGGAGAACACTCTTTGATATAAATCACAGCAAGATCTTTTTTGATCCACCTCCTAGAGTAATGGAAATAAAAACAAAAATAAACAAATGGGACCTTATGAAACTTAAAAGCTTTTGCACAGAAAAAGAAACCATAAACAAGACAAAAAGACAACCCTCAGAATGGGAGAAAAGATTTACGAATGAGTCAATGGACAAAGGATTAATCTCCAAAATATATAAACAGCTCATGCAGCTCAATATTAGAAAAACAAACAACCCAATCCAAAAATGTGCAGAAGACCTACATAGACATTTCTCCAAAGAAGACATACAGATGGCCAAGAAGCACATGAAAAGCTGCTCAACATCACTAATTATTAGAGAAACGCAAATCAAAACTACAATGAGGTATCACCTCACACCAGTTGGAATGGGCATCGTCAGAAAATCTACAAACAACAAATGCTGGAGAGGGTGTGGAGAAAAGGGAACCCTCTTGCACTGTTGGTGGGAATGTAAATTGATACAGCCACTATGGAGGACAATATGGAGGTTCCTTAAAAAACTAAAAATAGAATTACCATATGATCCAGCAATCCCACTACTGGGCATATACCCAGAGAAAACCATAATTCAAAAAGACCCATGCACCCCAATGTTCATTTCAGCACTATTTACAATAGCGAGGTCATGGAAGCAACTTAAATGCCCATCAACAGATGAATGGATAAAGAAAAATTGGTACATATATACAATGGAATATTGCTCAGCCATAAAAAGGAATGAAATTGGGTCATTTGTTGAGACGTGGATGGATATAGAGACTATCATACAGAGTGAAGTAAGTCAGAAAGAGAAAAACAAATATTGTATATTAACGCATATATGTGGAACCTAGAAAAATGGTACAGATGAACTGGTTTGCAGGGCAGAAGTTGAGACACAGATGTAGAGAACAAACGTATGGACACCAAAGCGGGAAAGCAGCAGGGGGTGGGGATGGTGGTGTGATGAATTGGGCAATTGGGATTGACATGTATACACTGATGTGTATAAAATTGATGACTAATAAGAACCTGCTGTACAAAAAAATAAAGAAAGAAAAAGAAAGAAATTTTAGGACAATTTGTTATTTGGCTGACCAACAGTCTGTGTTTGCCTGGGGCTGTTCTAGTTTGAGCACTGAAAGTTATGAGTTTCAGTAAAATCCACAGTCCTAGACAAACTGAGACGATTGGTAAGTGTATTTGTGATGCAGCAATAGCAAAAAAAAAAAAAAAAAAATCATGTATAAAACCCAGGGTGGTGGTGGGGAATAGTACTGGAATGGAATGAGGCAAGCAGTGTTTGTCTTTAAGGTTCTGACACGCAGTGGGGAGCTCAGGTAAGTGCACCTGCAGACTGATGTCTGGGCAGCCCCGTTTTTCCTAGGGTGCCCACAGCTCCCCAGGACCCCTCAATGCTCCCACCTGCCATCTCACACTTGGATTTCCATGTATGAAGCAGCTCTGACACCCTGTCCGTGCTGAGCGAGCAGGGCTCGACCTCCAACACTCTGTCTTACGGATGTGGATTCTGCCTGTTCAGTTCCATCATCATGAAGATTCCCAGCGGAGATGCAGGTGTACAAGCAGGGAGAAGTAAGAATTCAGGCAAAAGTGTGAGAATAAGAGGCAGCGGGCATCCCACCCTTGCAGGATATTTCCATAAACATTCCATGTCTGTATGGTGATGTGTGTCCAGATCAAGCACCAGAATCCTTACACTGACTTGGTTTTTTCATAAAAGGGAGTCGATGGGAAGGAACGAGCTGGCGAGAGGAGGAGCTCTGCTGGGTGTTTCCTGCACCTCAGTTCCTCCACCCGGAAAATGGGCATAACGTCTCACATGGGTGTTGTAGGATCCAAAGGAAAATGGGTAAAAAACTTTCTTTTAAACTATTTTACCCCTTCTTTACAAATGTTACGTATTTCCAAGTACTGCCATAAGCAAGTACTGCAGACCAGGGCTTCAACAGACATTCATCAACTCAAGGTTCTGGAGGCTGGAAGTCCAAGACCACAGTGTCGGCAGGGTCAGTTTCCTCCAGGGCCTCTGTCCTTGCTTGTCCATGGCCGTCTGCTCCCGTGTCTTCACACCCTCCACCCTCTGTGCGTGTTTGTGTCCTAGTCTCCTCTTTTTATAAGGACACTTGTTGTATTGGATTAGGGTCCACCCTGATGACCTCATTTTAACTTAGTTACCCCTTTAAAGGCCCTATGGTCAAATATAGTCATATTTGGAGGTCCTAAGGGTTAGAACTTTGACATATAAATGTGTGGGGGACACAATTTAGCCCATAACAGGGAGAAAGGCAGGGGTGATGGGCATCTGATTGCAATTTATTTTTTCAAGGCACCAATTATATTGGAAAACAGACAGTATTAGGTACAGCAGAGCCAGTCCAGTGGGCCAAAAGTGATGAGTGTCCGTGATGAAGAGTCTGTCACCACATACTTCTCACTGATTTCCGTTTCTGTTTTGTCCCTTTTCCCCATTCTGTGGAGAGCCTCCAAATCAGTTGTGGAGTCAGATGTGAGTCTGGGATACCACCTACAAGGCCACAGTACCAGGTCACTTCTCAGCCCCTGCAGACTCCTCCTGGCAGCCTCCCTTCCCTGAGGAGGGGAAAGAGTGGGCTGCAGGTGGGGTGACACTGAGGATGGGGGGCAGAGTGGGGGACCCAGGTGCAGGGCTGTGAATGTTATCTTGTGGAAATTCATGTGACACAAGCCAGGGAGTGCCTTTATTCTTTTGGACTCTTTTTAGCTACAAGGGGCAATGAGTGATTTAGGGTGGGTTGTTGCAGTGTGATCATGGTCCCATTAAAACAATGCTGTCAAATACCTGTTGCCTTTGCTGCAACCTAGCAGAGCATCTGCAAATGAGACAGGACGGGAGCTGGACCAGGGCTGGCCCAGTGCGCTCTCTCAGGAAGATGCTCCTGATCAGATCTCGTGTGTAACGTGACTGTTTGAGGGTCTACTGGAGGGTTGGGTGTCAGTGAGCATTTTCCTGGGACCTGTGTGTTGAGAACTTTTCATTTGACCTTGGAGCAAATGAAATCGAGGCCACTGAGCCCTGGGCAATGGGGTGGTAGCGCTTCGTGCCCAGGAGCAGAGGGGGCAGCTTCTTCTCCAAGCTGCTCGCACCGCCATGCCTCTGGGGATGGAACACAGGAGATCGGGCACCTGCGGGGCAGTTCCGACATGTAACCAAGGCAGGGCCGACAGCACCAGTCACAGGGGTGCATGCGGATGAGTCAGGATGGGCACCGACTCCCTCCGGGCACATCCTTAATCACCAGCGACTTCTTCCTGCATCACTTCTCACAAAGGCTTGTTGCCAGGGTCCTCGAGACAGGCCTGTGGTCCTCAACATCCCAGTGAAGCACTCCTGGCTTTCTCTGTCCAGTTTTGCTGGCACATCACGCAACGGGCCATCGCTCTTCCTTTTCCCCTAACTCTTTGCACTAGTGCCTGGGCGTACAAGCCCCTGAGATTTGTGTGGAAGGCTGTGTCTGCTTTTTCTTTTTCATCTTTATACAATATTTAAATGTTACTTTCCATTCACAGTTATTGTAAAATATTGGCTATATTCCCTGGGCTGTACAATATATCCTTGTAGCTTGTTTATTTCATACATAGTAGTTTGTACTCTTAATCCGCTAGCCCTGTAAGTCAGACAGACTTATTGCCCTCCCCCCCACTGGTAACCATTAGTTTATTCTTTATATCTGAGTCTGCTTCTTTTTTTTTTTTTTTTTTTTGCGGTACGCGGGCCTCTCACTCTTGCGGCCTCTCTCGCTGCGGAGCACAGGCTCCGGACGCGCAGGCTCAGCGGCCATGGCTCACGGGCCCAGCCACTCCGCGGCATGTGGGATCTTCCCGGACCGGGGCACGAACACGCATCCCCTGCATCGGCAGGCGGTGAGTATGTTTCTTTTGTGTTATAGTCACTAGTTTGTTGTATCTTTAGCTTCTCCATAGGAGTGATATCATATCATATTTGCCTTTCTCTGTCTGACTTATCTCACTCAGCCGTGTCTGTTCTGAGTGTGTGCGCAGGCAGTTTTCTGGGGAAAGGGCTCATCAGACTCTGCAGGAGAGCCAAGGTGGACTGAGGGACCTATTACTCACTGCAGTGTCCCGTGTAGACAGAACTGACACGGATTGATGGGGGAAGGCCTGGCAGTTATCTCAGGAACAGAATCTATTTCTAAACCTTCATCACTTATACTTATCACCAGCCTGGAGATTTTTTCAGATGATAAACCAACACCCTAGTTTTGTGGGGCTTCTGTAACAAAGTACCACACACAGAGTGGTTTAAACAACAGAAATTTATTGTCTCCCAGTTCTGGAGACTGGAAGTCCAAGGTCAAGGTGTCGGCAGGACTGGTTCCTTCTGAGGTCTGGGAGGGAAGATCTGTCCCAGGCCTATCTCCTGGCTTCCACTGGTCCTGGCTTTCCTTGGCCTGTGAATGGTTTCCTTCCTGTATCTTCAAATAGCTTTCTCTCTGTGCCAGTCTGTCTTTGTGTCCAAATTTCCCCTTCTTTTTTCAAATTGAAGTATAGTTGATTTACAGTGTATATATATATATATATATATATATACTTTTCCATTATAGGTTACTAGTTACTACAAGATATTGACTATAGTTCCCTGTTCTATAGAGTCGGTCCTTGTAGTTTATCTACTTTTTATATATAGTAGTGTGTATAAATTCCCCCTTCTTATAGGAAATCATCTTAACTTGATCATCTGTGAAGACTCTATCTCCAAACACCCCCTCGAGTTCACAGGTACTCGGGGTTAGGACTTCATTGTCTTGGGCGGGGACACAATTCAACCCACAACAACCCCTCTCTGTATAAACACCATCCGCTCAGTCCTCATTCATTGGGTGCTGGTGGCCTGAGCTGTCTGGCTGTGTGCAGCTTCTCCCACGTATTCTGAAGGCATCCTACCCGGCCTGCTTGTGCCGATCCAATCACGGGTTTATCATTTGGGGCCCCAGACGGGCCTGATCTTGAAGGGCATGGAGACACCTGCTTAGGAAGTCGGGCCATCACAGGCTGCCGCCGGGAGTTGCCAGCCTTTGTGAGAAAACATGCGGCTCTTCCAGGAGGAGGCTGGAGATCCACCCTCTTCTCCATACTAGCCCCTCACTCGACCTGGAGCACCCGCCTCACTCTCTTTTCTCTGTGTCCTGTCCCCCACCTCTCCCAACACTGAGAACTCACCCGTCCCCTCTCTGGGGTCTTTCTGGGTCCACGCACTGGACATGACTCTGAGTCTTCACTGACTTCGGAGCTCACGCATGGAGGGTGTCGGCCCTGCCGAAGTTCCAGCCCAGGCGAGGATGGGGTAGGGGCCTCCAGGACCCTTGCCCCTGCCCCATCTCATGGGGCTTCTCTGATGCAGAAGGACCGCACAGTCCAGAACCTGGGCCTGAAGCTTCAGATGCGGCCTGGAATCCATTCTACCGACCCAGGAACCTCCCTAATCAGCCAAGGGTCTTGACTCTCCCCAGATATCATGCAGACACCTTGACCAAGAGTTCCTCAGGGCCGCCCCAAGGTGAGCCTTCTGGGGGATGCAAGCCCTCTCAACACAGCTGGGTCTCCTGGTTCCACCTCAGGCCTCCATGCCGTGCTGGACTCAGGGCCCAGCCAACTGCAGAGCTCGAGCTGCCCTGAATGGTGGCTCCTGGCGGTGACTTGGCCCCAAGTTGGGGGTGGGGGTGGGGGTCTGTGGACAGCAGAATCATGGGTGGTGTCTTTTCCACACTTGACTTTGAAGAAAATGATCTTGTTGGGAGGGTGCTATGGACACATTCTCCCCAAGTTACTGGTGCTGTCGGGCTTTCGTGCCCCTCTGCCCGCATCCTCTGAGAACCATCTCACTGCTTCTCCTGGAGCAGCTTCCCAGGCTGCTCACACATACACCTCCTTCCACGGCCCCAGACTGCGGGGTTCCCTCCACCTCTGGGTAACTGCAGCGCTTTATCCTCTGTGGAAACATCGTGGGCTGGCTTTCACAGCCCGTCTCCCTGCCTGTCCCCAGCTGAGGACAGAGACCACGCCACTTTGCTTCTGTCTCTGCCTCCATGGGTGGTTCTGGGGGTCGGGCTGTTTTGTTTACTTTGAATAACCTCAGGCCTCCTTTGTTCCAGATGTCAAGGCCCAGGTGGCATGTCCCATTGACCTACAGGCAGGACCTTGGCCCAAATGCAGACATGTCACAGGGCCAGTCCCAGTGATGGGTCAGCCCTCGTGGCCAGCTGCCCTTGGGATCTGGCTCAGGCATGTCGCAACCAGGAAGCACGAAGACCAGAGGCCACACCTGAACGGGCCCACAGACCCAAGGTCACGTTGCCGGTGAGGACAGGCAGGCAGCCAAGCAAAGCCAAGGACGTGAAATTGCTCTAGAGCCGTGGTTCCCCGTCACCAGCTATTTTATTATTGTTAAAAAGCCCTTTCTTTAAAGAACTGGGGGTCTTCACTGAGGCAGTGAAAATTGTCTTCTTAAACACACGTTTTTGGCAAAACAGATCACTGACTACCCTGTGAAATCCAGAAAGCTGGGACAGCCTACAGCTGAGGCAGCACTTGTCACAGACGCTTATCTGGTGGCCCCACTATCAGACATAACAAGAATCTGTAAGGCAGCCCTGCCTGCAAGGCCTTATGGTCTAACTGGGGACATACGACCACGTGGCCCTGGGAGAGCTCATGACACAGGGAGCCAGGTGCTCGTGTGAAAGGACAGCCCCACGAAGGTCAGGGAACACTCAGCCCACGGGAACCTCTGGTGACCAGCTTCTGGGTCCGCCCCACGCACTCCACCAGGCCAGTTCTGCTTCTGTCCTTTTTTAATATACTGGGGCTCTGCATATAGTTTATCTTAAAGACAAGTTTCTGCTTTTAAAGCAAAAACTGAAAAAACAAAGAAACAAAGCCCCTGGAAACCACCTGTTGGGTCTGAGCTCCTTACTTCTGGGCGAAGAAACGTAGTCCCTGCTTGGCTAGAAGGTGGCAAACCCAGGCCAGAGCCAGGCCTCCTCCTGGCTTCTATTCATCGCTCTCACTTGTGTCGTAGGTGTCCCTTCCTTTCGGAGCGAGCAGAATTTAAACATGTTAAACAAGGAGGTGGAGAAATCTCCGTGATCCTTGGCATACCGGTGCCTGTCACAAGCTCTCAGGAACCCAACCTTTGCTCAGAAAATGAACATCTGTAGCCCACCCAGCCCAGGGCTGCACCCAGCTCAGGGCGCCATCCACCGAAGTACCAGGCACACAGACAGAAGGGCAGGGATGAAGGTTACGGATGCCATCTGAATCTTCACTTTTCAAATTCAACAATTTATTGGACTCCTAAAGCAACGTCCGTATAATTTATATTCCACTAAACACAAGCTGGAAGCTCTTCTGAGAAAAAAAAAAAATGGTTTCATGGTTAAGTATGACTGGGTCATCTTACTGTGCTCCTCTTGGAAGCCCTGCAGGGAAGGGTTGTGTTTCATGGTTATACTGAGATACTCAACACTTCTCCCTGCCCCGGGCCAATTTTTAGGGAACCAGCCTAGCCCTCTTCCAAGAGAACCCCTCCCTCTTCCCCTGCTGAGTAGGAAGTGGGTCGTGGGACTCCCTCCCCCGAAAGCTGATTGAGCCGAGGCACTTGAGCTGAGGTAGTCAGGTTCAACGTCCTGACACTTGGTTTTTGGGACTTAGAAAACTGGACCTAGTCAGTTAGGGTGCTGGACCATGATGTGACCCAGCCCTGGGTATTGAGGCCGCCATGTTGTGGACATTTTGGAGCTATTTGCAACAATGAGCAAGAAAAGAGAACTGGTCTTTAGGGAGAAGAGGAGAATGGATTGACTTGCAGAGAAAAATATAAGGCAAAAAACCACCAGGGGACTGTGGCTGCACAAAATGGTGGAGTCGGCAGCCCCAAGCTCTTGAACCAGCACAGAAACATCAAAAAACTCCTAGAGGAAAACATAGGCAGAACCCTCTTTGACATAAATTTCAATATTTTTTTGGATCTGCCTCTTAAAGTAAAGGAAGTAAAAACAAAAATAAATAAATGGAACCTAATTAAACTTAAAAGTTTTTGCACAGCAAAGAAAACCATTGACAAAATGAAAAGACAGCCTACTGAATGGGAGAAAATATTTGCAAGTGACATGACCAATAAGAGATTAATATCCAACATATATAAACAGCTCAGAAAAACAAACAACCTGATTTAAAAATGGGCAGAAGAACTCAATAGACATTTTTCCGAAGAGGAAATGCAGATGGCCAACAGGCATGTGAAAAGATGCTCAACATCACTAATCATCAGGGAAATACAAGTCAAAACCACAGTGAGGACTTCCCTGGTTGTCCAGTGGTTAAGAATCTGCCTGCCAGTGAAGGGGACACGGGTTCTATCCCTGGTCCAGGAAAATCCCACATGCCACGGGGCAACTAAGCCCATGCACCACAACTACTGAGCTCGCGCTCTAGAGCCCGCAAGCCACAACTACTGAGCCCACATGCCACAACTACTGAAGCCCGCGTGCCTAGAGCTCTTTGACAAGAGAAGCCACCGCAATAAGAAGCCCGCTCAGCACAATGAAGAGTAGCCCCCGCTCGCTGCAACTAGAGAAAGCCCACGCACAGCAACAAAGACCCAGCACAGCCAAAAAAAATAAAATAAAATAAAAAACAAACAAAAAAACCACAGTGAGATATCACCTCACACCTATCAGAATGGCTATTGTCAAAAAGAACACAAATAACAAATGTTGGCAAGTGTGTGGGGAAGGGTTTGGGGAAAAGGGAACCTTCCTACACTGTTGGTGGGAATGTAAATTGGTGCAGCCACTATGGAGAACAGTATGGAGGTTTCTCATAAAACTAAAAATAGAACTACCATATGACCCAGCAATTCCATTCCTGGGTATATACCCGAAAAAACCAAAAATACTAATTCGAAAAGATATATGCACCACAATGTTCATAGCAGCACTATAATAGCCAAGAAACCACCTAAGTGTCCATCACAGGTGAATGGATAAAGATGTGGTATATATATACAATGGAATATTACTCAGCCTTAAAAAAGAAGACTTAGAGGGCATTATGCTAAGTGAAATAAGTCAGAAAGAGAAAGACAAATACTGTATGATATCCTTTACATGTGGAATCTAAAAACTAAAACAAACTAGTGAATATAACCAAAAAGAAGCAGACTCACAGATATAGAGGACAAACTAGTGGTTACCAGTGGGGAGAGGGAATCAGGGAAGGCAATATAGGGGTTGGGGAGTGGGAAGTACAAACTATTGAGTGTAATACAGGCTCAAGGACGTATTGTACGATATAGCCAATATTTTGTAATAACTGTAAATTGGAAAGTAACCTTTAAAAATTGTATAAAAATCAATTAATTAATTAATTAAATTCAAACAAACAAACAAAAAATTAGCAGAAACAGCCAGACCCAACTTTGTCAGGACTCTAGAAAATAGACAAAGTTTATGGCAACCGAGCACATGCTGAATCAAAAAAAAAAAAAGATGGCTTCAACATGGTAGGAAGGATCAGCAGGGTTTCCCTTGTCTTGGTCCTACCTCCCCTGCTTGGCAGCCACGTTACCAGTGTGGGACCCCTGCTGATTATTGTGGGTGTCGGTTCTAACCTATCCTGGGGCTACCTGGAGAACTGACACAAGGGAAACAATGTCTGTTTTGCCTGACTCACAGCTCAGGCCAGGAAAGCAGCAGGTATTGCTTGAAGACACTGCAAGATGAACTATTAACCCACAGACACCTGGGGCAAAAGATTATGATGGAAACATAAACAGACTGTCTAACACATGCACAGAGTGCCTAAGACCCGGGAGCAAAAGCTTGAGAGTTTCTTTAGGAAATTAGGACTTTTAAAAGGATTAAAATTAAGACCCTGGAGCCTATGCATATGCCCGGGTCCAGAGAGACAGGACATGAAAAGACCCTAAGCCTAACTTGGGGCTGATCTCTAGGCTCGGTGCAAGCCTGGTTCAGTGTTGAAAGAGTGACCTGGCACAGAGCCACCTGGCAAAGACTAGAAGTGATTTTTGTGTTTCTTTGGTTTTGGTTTTGGTTTTTTTTAGCTCCTAGCACTTAAGGAAATCTCTGTGAAAACACTAACTGCATAAAACTAAAGAACAGAGACTTCAGTGGCCACACATGACAAGGAATTCAGTCTCTGCAAAACTAGTTAAGGAAAGTCACCAAACGAATAGACCATTATAGTTTTCACATGGGAAAATAAATCCAGCAAACCCTAGGGAAGAGAGAGAATCTGATTTCCAGATTTACCACTTTATAAGATTCAAATGTCTGGGTTTCAACAAAAACTTACAAGACATCCAAGAAACAGGAACACATCGCACATGCAAAGTAACAAAATAAATTGATAGAAACTCCGAATAGTCAAAACAATCCCGAAAAATAAGAACAAAGTCTCACACCATCTGATTTCAAAACTTATTACAAAAGCTATAGTAATCGAAACAATGTACTACTGGCACAAAGACAGACATAGAGACCAATGGAAGACTACCTAATGACAGAGCCCAGAAATAAACTCTCATACGTATGGTCAACTGATCATTGACAAGGATGCCAAAATCATTCAACAGGGAAAGGGAAGTCTTTTCAACAAATGCTGCTGAGAAATGCAAAAGAATTCATTTGGACCTTTACCTCACACCATTTACAACAATTAACTCAAAATAACTCATAGACCTGAACTTGACCAGGTTCTCACCTGAGTGAATGTCCAGGGGAAATCCCCTTCGGCTTCTAGCAGGGAGAGGGGGAAATGGACCAGTTTGAAATACATGAAGGCCTGCCTTCAGGGGAAACTAGTTAACTAGAGCCTAACTGACCCGGGAAAGGGGAATATCCAACTGCAGCCAGCTCTAGCCACCCTGCTCCATCCAAGAAAGGAGAAAAACACTGAACAGCCCTTGTGAAATTCATGGTCCAGGGGCACATACTCACTAAAAGACAGAGAACGAATCAGGACAGTGGAATGCCTTCCCTCCCGCACCTCATGGCATCACTAAAGACCCCCTTACAGCAGTGCCACATCATGTCTGGGCGTCAAGAAAAAATGAAGGGATACCAATAGGCAAACACATAATTTGAAGAGATGGGACAAACATCAGAACCCTACATGGCAGGGGTGCTGGAATTTTAAATGGTCAAATGACAAAGTTTGTGTTATATAGATTTTACCGCAATAAAAAATTATGGGGCTTTCCTGGTGATGCAGTGGTTGAGAGTCTGCCTGCTAATGAGGGGACACGGGTTTGAGCCCTGGTCTGGGAGGCTCCCACATGCCGCGGAGCAACTAGGCCCATGAGCCACAACTACTGAGCCTGTGCGTCTGGAGCCTGTGCTCCGCAACAAGAGAGGCAGCGATAGTGAGGGGCCCGCGCACCGCGATGAAGAGTGGCCCCCACTTGCCACAACTAGAGAAAGCCCTTGCACAGAAACGAAGACCCAATACAGCAAAAATAAAATTAATTAATTAATAAACTCCTACCCCCAACATCTTCTTTAAAAAAAAAAATTATGAAAAGAAACCCCACAGGTGACTAGTATTGTAAACATATTAAATTAAAAAATAAATACCCACGTGGCCTCTGAGAGGGGAGTTCTCAGCTCTGTAGGCCTTTCAGTTCCTAGATCTCGCCCACATTGGGGTCCGTATGACACCCTGACTGTTCAAATTAAGTTAGTCTTTATTTGAGCTTCCTCAAGTGGGTTCCTGTTTCTTGTAACCAAATGATCCCTGATTTGGAGTGACTTTCTTTAACCTGGCCTCTCCACGTGCATGGTCCACAGGGTCCTTCACAACCACTGACACTCACTGCGTCCACAGAAGGATCTTTTGGGGGCCGCCCGGTTGTGTACACATTTTAGGAGACAGCTCAGCATCAGAATGTTGTAGAATGCTATGTTGGTCTCTCACCTGGAAGTTACTAAAAAGTTTTTAAAAACTAGTTAACTTTACAGACTAACTATAAATTATACATTATAATTTCTTCCAGAGCCGTGAAGGTCTCAGAGTATAGAGTTCTGGGTTTAAGTGTGTATAATCTTTCCCGGCTGCATAGACAGGACTCCATTTTCTCTCAACTTTCTCATGACTCAGCTTAGTCTCAGTCGTCAGCTCCTCCAGGGAGTCCTCCTGCCTACCCTAAAGGGCACCCCCTCCAGCACAGCATGTGCAGCATTTTCCACAGCATAACAGTTTCTTGTTTATTAATTTACCTGTTGGATGTATGCTGCACACCCCAAGCCAGAGTGTAAGTCTCATGAGACCAGGCGCCCTGCGACCTCATTCACAGTGATGTTTCCTGGCCCCTAGGATGGAGCCAGGCACTCAGTCAGTCCCTGTGGAATGAGCAGGTGAAACCTCCCAGAGCTGCCTCTCCATGCCCGACAACCCGAGAGCCCTCCGAGGTGGTTCCCACCTCTAGCTGTGGCCCTGGTCCCACGGTAGCTTTAAGGCCACACTCTTCCTCTCTTTTTCGGAACCACTTAGCCCTGCACTTAGAGCTCATCTCTGACATTTAGCATATTCAGCAAGAAGCTCCTGTTTTCCTTCCTAGAAACACTCTGCTCAGGGATGGCCATCAAGTCTGCCTGCCAGAATGTTTGGAATTTTTGCATCCTTGGGGATGAGTAGGAAGCAGCAGCAACTTACCCCACCTGGCGACATACTTCGCATATTGTGAAGGTCATCCAGCATGGTGCAAAGATGCCAGGGTGGGTGAGGCAGGGAGACCACCAATCCTGCCAGCCTGTTGGTGCCTTCAGGGCAGTATATGGAGTCTTGGGGAGGGGAGGGGAGTACACGTCGTCTGTCGGAAGACCACGGATGCCTGATGCTGTGGGCTCTTCTCTGAGCTGCACCACTTGCTAGGTGTGCCATCTTGGAAAGGTCATCGCTGGCCCAGCAGGCTCACTGTCCCTGATGGGGGTGGGGGACGGGTACTGTGCTGCATGCTCGCCCCATACTTCCTCTGCTCCAGGCCCTTCCTCTGCACTGGGTTTACTTGTCCTCTCAATGACCCTGAGGCAGGTGTTATTACTACCACCATAAAGGAGGAAACCGAGGGTCAGAGAAATGTCTGAGTGCTAAGGAGGGATTTCCATGGCTGGAGCTCAGATCTGTCCAACCCCAAGCCCTCTCTCTACCCCACATAACCTCTGGAGGGGTGACCATCTGTGTCCCCCTTTCCTCTGAATGGGGCCTCCCTGCAGCTGGTGTCCTCAGGAGCAGTGGGGGCTCCACTAGGGCACACCCACCCCAGGGGCCCCATCTTGGCTCCCAAGGCGGAGAAGAGCTGCCTGCTGCCTGGCCCCGCTCAGCGTGGTTTGTAGTCGAAAGCCAAAGACTGAGGCCAAAGCCCAGGACATGGCAGTTACCCTGGCCTCAAAACCGCAAATGACTGTACACAGCCCCTGGGAGAAGAAGCCACATCCCAGGCATTTCGTACCTAATTCCCAAACCCCCAAGGTCCTTACATTTGCTTTGCTTCTAAGCTGCAGGGTCCCTTCCTTTCTGTCCTAACAAACTTGGAGGGAATCCTGGGCAGAGTCCAAGGAGCCACACATGGTTTGTAATCCCTCTCCCACCTGCCTTGCTTGTCAGCACAGCAAATCTAGTTAAGAAGCTAGTCTATCTGTCTGTACATCTCCCTCATTCTTTGCTTGTGTTGGATCAAATTATTGGAAAAAGAGTAACGATAACAGCAACACGATTAAGCCTCTGCTGTGTATCAGGCATCATTCCTCGGAGCGTTTTAAGGTTTTATGACACTCACACAGGCAAATCACGGCCCCCTCGTATATGGGGTGCGGGGCATGGGGGTTCTAGAAGGTTCGGTCACACCCAGGCAGGGAGCAGACACGGCTTCCACCTCGTCAGCTTGCATCTCCTCACAGCCCAGCCTTGCAGCTTCCCTGTACTCCTGTTACACACACGCCAGGATGGCGCTCCGCTCCCCATCCCATCCTGGGCACTCGGCATCTTCTGGCTGCATGGAAGTGGGGAGGCTGGGGAACAGCTCGAAGTGGAGCCCGGGTGACCCGCTCTGAGCAGCGGAGAGAACAAACTTCCGGGAGCTGAGCAGGGCAGGGTGAATGATGGGAACCGGCCCTCTGCAGGGATTCTCACTTCCCTGCTGCCCCAAAGGTGGTGCTGGCCGCAGGCGAACACTGTACTGACTGCTCCCGGACGGGACGTTGCAGCGCTCAGTGACCTGTGTTGGAAGAGGAGATTCCGGTAAGTCAGTGACTTGGGTCCTACTCAAGAGTCAGTGCGCAGAGCCTGTGTTGGACTGAACGCAAAATGTTAGGAGTCGAGGAAGAAACCTTTCTGGAGGCGAGATTGGCTTAGGACTGGTGCTGTTTGTTTTCAACTCCGTTTGTCTGGTTTTCAGACCATGCTGGGAGGGTGGTGACAAACAATCTCCTCCCTGACTGGTTTCCGTCATGTTCGCACCTATCTGGGTGATGCGCACATGTGTTCAGTGTGCACTGATCCCTTCCCAACCAGTAGGGACAAGGACACAGAAATTGTGCAGGAAACGCCAACTAACACGGGAAAGCGTAATTAGAATGAGTGACTGAAAATCCTCGAGTATTACTTACTGATGCTTTCTGTCTGTTGCTAAGTGTTTCCCAAGCATTACTTCATTTGCTCCTCCCAGAAACCCTTGTGAGGTCAGAACCCTCGCTACCTCAGTCTCCAAGAAGAGCAAGCCTCTGCCTGGTGACTTTAGGGCATTGGCTGCCATGGCCGAACCAGAATGCCAGCCCAGGGCAGGCAGACTCCAGAGCCTCATGCAGACAACGGTTTCCTTTTTTTGAAGGACACGTTTCCATCTAGGGATCCCATTTCCTCATTATTTTTGGTCAGAAAACTAGAGATCTGTCTCTGAATGGAGTGGAGGTGTTGCAGCTCTGGGCTCGCTGGGTGTTGGTCTGTGGCTCTGTTGAGAGCCCCTTCCTGTCCTCCTCCTTCCAGGGCCCCTCCGCTTCCCTCTACCTGGAGGTGATGATGAGATGCGGAAACGTGGTCCAGAGACTCCAAAGAAATGAGAATGGGAGAGCCCAGGTGAATGCTGGGGACTGGTCCCATCAAGTGGGGCGTGCTGTAAGCACCTCGGGGAATATAAAACACTGTGCTGAGCACCGCCAGCTGGGCTAGAAAAATAGGTGCCTTTGGTGCCCTGCGGCTTTGTGTACCTGGAGGAGGGAAGGGGGGGTAATTAGTGAGATCCTATGACGTCCCTGCTGGACAGTTGGGACAGAAGCCCAAGGGAAATGCTCAGGTCAGTGACTGATGGCGTTCAACACACAGACAGGCTTTGGGAAGCAGGACCGGAGCCTCCACAGTCTGGATGATTTTCTTAGAAAGCAGTTGCTTTTGTTAATTGATTCAAAGGCCTGGGCTCATTGACAGCTGTCCGAGAAGTGGAATTCCGCACCCGCGTCAGTGGTGCTTTGCCTGATGACACACGCACGGCTGCTTTCACAGGTCTTGGTTTTCAGAGAAGACCCTCTTGTCCCACTTCAGCAACTCCTACTTTGGAACATGGTGAAAATCCATCATTTGAAAATTTCACAGTGTCTTTCTGGAGTACAGGCCAAGATGAAGTGAAGCAAGGCCTCTATTTCTTCCCAGCCACAGTTCCCAAAGCCTGACATAAGGCTTTTTGAGAAAGACCCTGGGGAGGCAGAGAAATTGCCCCCATCGGGGACCCTGCCACCACTTCCCCCAAGGACAGGCCCATTACCTCTAAAGATGGATTAATAAATAATGGTAAGGGGTACTGAACATGTTAATGGGGTCATTAATTATTGCTGAAACTCTGAGGGAATCCAGGGAAAACAAATAGTGAAGCCCAGAAATCTGGAATGAATACCTTCAAAACCACCGTGGTCACGATGAAAATGACATAAGTAAAAACAAGGGCTGCCTAAAATTCTTTGTTTTCAGTTGCTTGTGTAAGACTGCCCCGATGTGTGAGTGAACTTGGGGGCTGAGGTGGAGACAACCCAGCTGTGCCTCTGGGAGAAAAGCCTCTTTCTCTTGTACTATGTGCTCTGGTGCCCGCATATAGGCCAGTCTCAGCGTAAAGGAGATTGAAAAGTGTTTGTAAGAACAATCGTTCCCTCCAGACGCCCAGTGGAAGCTCATAGAGGGTGTTTGACCTTGCTCTTGCATTTTGATACTTTTAGATTGTAATAGGACCAAGTAGGGTCAAGTAGAGGTGATAATAGCAAGTGTGTTGCATGTAAGCAAGTGTCCTCATTCCTCTCCGCCAGACGCTAAGGACTGCACACTTTATTCCCCTTAATGTCCTTTCCCAATCAGATTGATGACCCTCCATCCCACCTCTGTAGCAGTTCTAGAATTGCCCCAGTTGCCTCAAGATCTAGGGTTGCTAAATAATCAGGAGACTGTCTCTAACCTTTCCCCTTTATCTCAACAGGAAGAAGTTTCTCAGAACCGGAAGACAACCTAATGACAGAGAAAATATATTTCTTTTTTTTTTTCTTGCCGGACACGGGCCTCTCACTGTTGTGGCTTCTCCCGTTGCGGAGCACAGGCTCTGGATGCACAAGCTCAGTGGTCATGGCTCACGGGCCCAGCCGCTCCGCGGCAGGGGGGATCTTCCCAGACCGGGGCACGAACCCGTGTCCCCTGCATCGGCAGGCGGACTCTCAACCACTGCGCCACGAGAGAAGCCCGTTTCTATATATATTTTATCATTTGTTAAGCTCCAGTGAAACACAAAATAGCTTTCCAAGCTAACAGCAAGGCTTAGTAAAGACAAGTCAGCTCAGGATCGGAGTTGGGGGGCCCGTATGCAGCATAAGCCTAGTTCCTACCTCCAGAGCTTAACTGTAGTTGGAGACACAAGACACACATGAAGCTGAAAAATACAAGATGAACTTTAAGTGGCAACTAGTGTCCCTGGACTCGGCCTTCCTGCAGAAGGGTTACGTTCCGAGCTTGAGCACGCTCGTCCAAGCCTGCGGTCTTATTCCCAGGGTGTGGGAGACACGGCTGCTCGGAAAGCAGAGGCCTGAGCTGGGCAGAGCGGGCAGGAGCAGGGACTTCGGCTGAGGACAGACTAGCGACCCCTGGGGTTTATTCCCTTCTAAGATTCTTCACTTCTGAGGCTCTTCCGCGTTTTAGGGGTTTTGTGTCGGTATTACTACCAACAGCTGTTATTTACTGAGATGCTTACCATGGCCAGGGTATGCTGACTGCTTCAAATGCATAACCTTATTTAATCTTCATGATAACTGAACAAAGGGAGACATGATTTTCCTTGTTTTATGAATGAGCTGCCCACGCTCCACAAGTTTCAGGAGCTTGCTAGAGTCACAGAGCTGGGATGTAGCTGGGCCAGAGCTGAGCCCCTCTCCAGGGAAAAAGTCTGTCCCCCTCCTAGGTGCTAATAGGCAGTGGGCAGCAGTTGCCCCCCCCCACCTTTCCCCAGGACTCAGCATCTCTCCCCGCTGTGGAAGTGAGGGGGAAATTCGCAGAAGTGGGAGCACATCCCCTTGGGACCACTTGGAGGGCAGCCCACTTGATCTCTTACACCTCTTGGGTGCTGGTCTCAGGACCTCCAGGAACTCTCCCCTTCTGGAAGCTGGAGATCTGCTCAAGTGTTGTGCAGGTGACCTTTACGGATTCTCCCCAAACACGAAGCCAGGAGACCGAGGACGTGCTGCCGAGTCTGGGTTCTGTGTCCTGTGTTCCCGGTCCCGAAGGCCTGCGCCAGTTCAGCTTTCCAACCGCTTGTGCCCCTGTGCCCCCGCGAGCAAAACTGTGCCCCCGGGGACGGGCTGGGGGCTCTGATTAGGTCCAACTGGGCTGTAGGAACTAAGAAATCACTGCCTTCTGGGGTTGGGGAAGTTCCCAGAGCTGCTTCCATGTAAGTAATAGACATGGGAGGATGCGTTTCTGGTCCATTATACGTGAGTCAGCACAGTGATCCCCAAGAAGTGCACGGCCCAGGATGTCTTCCTGCGCTCACAGAAGGGATCTGTGACCAAGGCCGGGAGAAGGACACAGACTGGACCCCGTGCTGGGAAGTCATCGTCAGTACTGAGGACCCCTTTACAGCTGTGTTTACTGGAGGGGCCAAGTGATGCCACCGACAGGCGGCAGGGCTGGTGTCTCCTGCTGCCTCGCCCCTCCCACTGAAGGGGGTATGAGCTCTTTGACTATCCTGAGACCTCCTTTGCTCCTGGCTCCCTCCGTCCACACGGACCGGCCTCCCTGCCTTTGGGCTGGGAATCTATTTCGTCTGCCTACAGAGTGAGTCTCTGGTGGATGCTGGCTCTTTGCATTCACCTGCTCTGTAAGCTAAGAGACACAAATGGACAGAAATCCCTCCCTAAATTTGATACTTTGGTATATGTGAATTTTCTTCTATCTTTTCTTCTCAGAATTTTTTTTTTTTTAGTATCCACCGATTACAGCCCACTCCTCCTGGGATCACTAAAAGTGTGGGATTGGCCCCCGGAGATGGGAAAGAGTTTAGGAAGAAGGTGGGGGCAGGAAAAGGGTTTCAACCTGAGGTTTAGGGACCAAGATAGGAAACCGAGCACAGTGAGGTCCACTCTGAGCTGCCAGTTAGCTTCTGACAGGACGGAGCAGAAGCCTCAGGGCTTTGGGGCAAAGGGATCGCAGGGAAAGCTCGAGGGGAACAGCCAGCACCCCCCACCGCCTCCTGCCACCCCCCAGCCCCCCTGCATGCACGGTGCTGAGGAGTGTTGAGAAGTGCCCTCCCCTCTGCTCAGCAAGCTGGGTCCGGGTCACGTCAAGCTCATCAGACGCTGGGACCATGGAGCCCAAAAGAGTCAAGACTTGACAGCTCTGGTCCAAAGGTCGGAGACCTGTGGGCAGGGGACACACAGGTGAAAGAAGGAAAGGAAGGGAGGAAGAAAGGAGAAGAAGGAAGCAAGGGAGGGAGGGAGGGAGGGAGGGAGAAGGAAGGATGGAGGGGGAGGGGAGGGGGAGGAGGGAGGAGCTGTCCATCATGCCATTAACTGGAACAAGGCAAAGTCAAAACTATAAACGTGTTGCAACTAAGGGAATGGAAGAAACTGAAAATGTTTACTAAATAAAACATAATAAATGGGAAAAAGATAAATGGAAATTGAAAAATAACTATTTCTTATAATAATTTAAAGTATATAAAGCATTATTGGTAGCTCTTTATTTCCTGTCGTGTGTGTGTGTGTGTGTGTGTGTGTGTGTGTGTGTAAAATCTACAGTCTTTCCTCTCCCTGTGTGCTTCTCCTTTACTTTCCCACAGGACACTCCCCTTCTGGTCACCAAATGTGTAGGGGTTTTCCCCACACCAAGCAATTCTCTGTGACACCAGCTGGGTGTCCTACAATTTAACTCAATTCTGACACGATCTACTTGGAGATAGTGTCAGATCCCACAGGTATTGGGCTCAGTCCCACAAGACTGCCCCCCATTTCAGATGCCAATTGTAAATACTAGGTTCCCGGATGACCCACCACTTCTGTCCAACCTGCCTACAAACTAGAAGTTTCCATGAAAACCTCCTCTGGTTTGATTAGTTTGCTAGAGAGAAACAAGGGAATATTAACTTATGTTTGCCAGTTTATTAAAGGACATGATGAAGGATACAGATGAATAACCAGATGAAGTGATGTGAAGAGTGAGGTCTGGAAGGGTCCTGAGCACAGGAGCTTCTGTGCCCGTGGAGTTGGGGTGCATCACCCGCCCCGTGTGGATGTGCTCACCAATCTGGAAGCTCTCCAAACTCCTACTGCTGGGATTCATGGAGGCTGCCTCTTGTAGGTATGAGCAGTTATTAACTCCATTCCCTGCCCCTCCCTCCTCTCTGGAGGATGGAGGGTAGGGATGAAGTGGCTGAAAAATCCAAGCTTCTAATCATGGCTTCATCTTTCTGGTGACCAGCCCCCATCCAGGAGCCAGCCAGATGCCCACCCAGAGTTGCCTCATTAGAAAAAAAGCCGCTTCTAGTGTTCTTATTATCACTTGGAAAATCATAAGGATTTTAGGAGCTCTGTGTTGGAAACTGGGGGGCAGAGACCAATATATATTTTCTATTATCTCACAGATACTGCATTTTGTTTATCTGCTCACCTGGCTGTGGGCACATGGGTCATCTCCACCTTTTGGCTTATGTGAATAATGCTCCTGTGAACACTGGTGTGCAAGTATCTGTTTGAGTCCCTGATTTCCACTCTTTTGCATATATACCTTGGAGTTGAATTGCTGGCTCTTAGGATAATTCTATGTGGAACCTTTTGAGAAACCACCAAGCTGTTTTCCACAGCATTTGGACCATTTTACATTCCTACCAGCAATAAACAAAGGTTTCCATTTCTCTACCTCCTCACTTTTCCTCTTTTTCTTGTTTATTATAACTACCCTAATGGGTATAAAGTAGTATCTCATTGTGGTTTGATTTGTGTTTCCCTGATGACCAATAGTGTGGAGCATTTTTCCTGTGCTTATTGCCGATTTGCACTTCTTCGGAGAAACCTCTATCCCAGTGTGGCAGACATTGCTTTGCCTTATCCCGAATGATCCCTCATTTTCTTTGCCAACAGAGCCCCAGCTCTGTTTGGGTCTCTCCCACTGGGAAGGTGATCCTATCCTCAGCTCAGGGCAAATCCTAAACTCTAGACTATAAACCATCTACAACCATCCATTCCCCTTGCTGACTGTTTCAGAATGGGCAATTCCTGGCCAAGGAGATGTGAGAGTCAGTTTTCGTGTGTGTGTGTGTGTGTGTGTGGTTCTGAGAAAGATTTTGCACAACTAAAAAATGCACAAGGAAAATACATTCCTTTTTCTTCTGGACGTTGTTGTTTTGGATGAGGTGCCTGGAACTGTGCAGCCATTTTGCCACCATGAGGGCAGTTGTCCATGGGGACAAAGCCAACCTGTAGAAGGTAGCAGAGTAGAAGGAGGAAGGTCTCTGGTCCCCAAAGATATTGTCGAGTTGCCAGATTAGCTAAACATGGACCTGTCTCACCTTGGGTTATCTTGTCACATGAGACCATACATTTCTAACTGAGAAGGACATTGGAATCAGAATTTTCTGTTTCTTGCAGCCAAAGGCACCCTAATTAGAATTTTAAAAATTTCTCATCTGAAATGCATGCAGTTATACATATAAACATTAATTTAGTCACCAAATGCTTCTGGTGCTAAGTGTCCATTTAATCTTTGTTAAGTACTCTCATAGCTCACAATCTTCTTTGGAAGATAAGCAGATGCAATAGAAAACCTTGTTTCAAAGGAAATACACAGACAGTGAGGGGTTCAGAGGGAGGAGTGAGGTTGGGGGCTGGAGCAGGGACCCAGATTAAAGTGAAGGTTGCATCTGGGCTAGACCCAGGAGGTATGCAGGATGGGGATCAGAGGAAGGGAAGGGAGGGCTTTCCCCTTCCTCCCTTTAGTGACTTTTCCTCCCATAAGAACAAAAAAAGCACATCTGCCAAGGATTGAGCAAAGAAATTTCTGAAAGCAACTGAAAGCAACTCTTCTCTCAAAGCAAAGATCAGTTTTGAAAACCTCACCCTCCCTGCATTCCTTCAAGTACAAACCATTTTCAAACTGTTCTAGCACATTTTTTTGCAAGCTGTTTTCACATTTGGAACTTGCTATCTCACCTAAAAGGAATGTGGATTTATTCTGTTCAGAGGTTTCAGATGTGATAGGAGGAGGCGTGAGTTGAAGTCTGAGAGATGAAAAAAAGTCTGCCCAGGGGCCTTGCAAAGACCTTCAGGCTCACAATCGTGGGTGGGACCCTTCAGATTCTCCCAGGTGTAGCACAAAAAAAAAATGAGAAGGAAGCCCCAAAGGGGCAGCTGGGACTGGTGGAGAGGCTAGTCCCCTGTTCAGAGTGGCCAGTGTCCCCTCTGCCGTGTTGTACACTGAGCAACGGCTCCAAAGGCTGCATCCTGTTATCTGCTATATAAGTAAATATCATTCCTGGGAAGGGCCGGCCTGGGTGAGCCTCCTGATCCCCAGGGAGAGGCCGTGGGCCTTCAAGAAAAAGCACCGAGGAAGGGTTCAACAGCCAGGCCTCAATCTGTGCCAGGACCGGGAGGGGCCACTGAACCTCCTGTTTCCTCAGCATTGAAATGGGAACAAAAATGGTCTACCTGCCAGCCACTGTGAGCTGGAAGTAAGGTAGTTTCTGCAGGGCTGCTGCTGGCGACCAGCGGTTCTGATTGCTGGGAGGAGCAGTGCTGGCCTTGGCATTACCTTCACAGAGGGTGTCGAATCCAGGCATGTACTTGTATTTTTAATGAGATCATCTGTAAGTGTGTGTGTGTGTGTGCGCGCATGCGTGCGCGCGCGTGTGTGTGTGGTGGGGAGGGGTGGATGTTAAAGCATGAATTTCTTAAAAGTAAACATTTAAATGACACCGTAGATTTTATTTGGGGGTGATACAGGGACCCCAAAGTTCACTTCTTCCTTTTTAAAAATAACCTTTGGTTGACATATAACAGACACACCAAAATATGCACCAGCCATGTGGGTACAGCCCAGTGCATTTGCACAAGCGGAATTCACCCCACGTCGTTCCACCCGGATAAAGACAAAACAGCATGAATGAAACCCCAGAGTCCCCATATGACCCCTTCTTTCTGAAAGTCAACACTACCTCACTTCTAATACCTTGAGCTACTCTGGCCTGCTTTTAAACTTTATGTAAAAATTTAAACAGTATGTGTTCCTCTGTTTCTCGCTTATTTTGTTCAACATTATGGTTATGTGATTGCACACAGCATACTTTCATTGCTATAGAGGTTTCGGTTGTATGAATATACTACAATGAGTCTGTTCTATTGAGGGACATTTGGGTTGTTTCTGGTTTTAACTGTTATGTATCTCAGGGACGGGGCAGACAAACCCAGGAGTAGGATTGCTGGGTCACAGGGTAACATGTGTGACAGGCTCGATGTGTGACAGACAGCTGTCCCGGTGGCTGATCACACTGACACTCCCACCAGCCTGTGGCTCTACACCTTCCCTGAGTCGGGGCACCGTCAGTCGTTCCACGCGAACTCTTCTGGTGGTTGTGAGCTGGGATCTCATTATGGTTTCCATTTGAATTTCCCTGGTGGTTAATAAGCTTTAGTACCTTTTCATATGTTTATTATGGTATTTGAATAATCTCATTTGTGAAGTGCTCATTCAGATCTTTTGCCAATTTTTCTACTGGGTGTCTGTCCTTTCCACACTGATCTGTAGGAGTCCTTTATATAGCCTTGATATGAACTTTTATTTTAAATGCTGCAGACATCTTCTTTTCATTCTTTTAATGGTGTATTTTGATGAACAGAAGTCATGAATGTTAATATAGTCCAATTTATAAATCTTTTCCTTTGCGGCTCCTCACCTTGAAGTCATGCAGACATTCTCTAATGTTATATTCTACACGCCTTATTATTTTATCTTTCACATTTTGATCTGCAGTCCACCTGCTTTCTATGAACGATAAAAGCAGAGATTATTATTTTGGGGATATTCAAATGGGTATCCCATTGACCCAGCATTACTTATTTTAAAAAAATCCTTTCCCCGTTGTTACGTGCCACCTTTGTCATTCATCGTGTGTCCTTCCAATGTAGGTCTATTTCCAGACTCTGCTCTGGTCCATTGGTCTATCTGCATGTTCATGCTAAAATAGTGCACTGTCTTACTGTCACCTTATGATAATGTAAGAGGGAATAACCTGTGTATTCTATTACAGGTTCATCACTGAAAGGATGCTGCCTATAAGCTTAAATTATACACAATGGCTTATCTCTGGGAACGCTGCCTCCAAGGTAATGAGTGTTAAGCTAAAATACCTTTGTTTAGCTCACAGGACACATCCCGACCAGGCCCACCTGTGAATGGCTGCAGGAAGGAAGAGATGAATACATCCTGGCTGGAACCAGGACTTTAACCCTTCCCCTTTTAGTATAAAAGAAGCCTGAACACTAACTTGGGGAATATGGTCCTTTGGGACATGAGTCCACTATCTTTCCCGATTGCTGTCTTTCCAAATAAAGTCCCTAGTCCTTGTCTCAACAACTTGTCTCTCTATTTATTGGCCTGTCATGCAGCAAGCAGAATGAGCTTGGACTTGGTAACAGTAAGTCCTGATATCTAGTTGTGTTTGCTTTCCAACTTTTTGCTTCTTTTTCAAGTCTGTTTTAGCAATCCCTAGACCTTAACATTTCAATATAAGATAATAGAATTGGCTTGTCAGTTTCTACAACAAACGCTGCTGGGACCCTGATTACAATTTCACTAAATCTATATAAAACATTTTGAAAAGAAGCAACTACTCTAGCTTTTCAATCCATGAATATGGTATATTGTTCCATTCGCTTAATTTTTTAGTTTCTCTCAAATGTTTTACAGTTTTCTGTACAGAAGATTTGCATAACGTTTGTTAGATTTATTGCTAGCTATTTGAACTAAAGACTTCTTTTACTTCATTTGATAATTGTTTGTTGATATTTAGAGACCCTGTTGAATTTGATAATTAATTCTAATAGTTTACATATAGATCCTTTTGGATTTTCTACATATAATATCATGTAATTTGAAAATAATGACAGTTTTATTTCTCTCATTCTAACCTGTATACATTTTATTTCTACATATTTTTTATGCTTTATTTCACTGACTGAGATCTCCAGTGTCACGTTTAATAGAAATTTAGGTGGTGAGCAGACTTATTTCTTTCTCAACCTCAGAAGGGAAAACTTAATTTTATCGTTTAATACAATGTTTACTGTATTTTTAACCAGATAAGGAAGTTTCCATTGCAAGTTTGTTGTGTTCTTTTTTAAAAATCATGAATAAGCATTGGGTTTTACAAAATGCTTTTTCTTATTCTATTGAGGTGATGATATGGTTTTTTCTTCATTAGTTGTTAATGTGATAAATTACCTTGATTGATTTTCAAATGTCAGACTAACAAACTAACTTTGATACTTGATCTTGGTACACTATCATATATATTTTGCTAGGTTCAGTTTGCTAAAATTTTGTGTTGGGTTTTTGAATCTTTGTTGGAGAGAGAGAGTGACCTGTAGTTTTTCCTTCTTGCAGTTAGAATGGGGAAGAGCGCTCGGATGCAGCAGGGACAGAGCTAGTGCAAAGCCAGCCGTGGTGCCGTGACTTGGGGCTTTGATGTCCAGCCCTGTCTAACTTGCTCACTGCGTCTTGGGCTCCATCTGAAATGGGGAGTTTTTGGGGGGCATCTTCTTCTTAGCATGTTCTGCATCCATTTTTGTCCCTGTCCCATGAGAGCATCCACAGCTCTGCTGAGCTTCTTAGCTTAGCAGCTTCTGGTCTGCTGCAGCGTTGACTGTGGCTGTGCAGGAGATGTGGCCTCAGTGCTGGAGTCACCTCTCTCGGGCTTTCTCTTGGTGGCCTGGCACGTCCTCACTGCCTTGGTCATTATCCTCTGCCTGCAAACACATTTTTGTTTTATTTATTTTTTGGCTGCGTTGGGTCTTCATTGCTGCGCACGGGCTTTCTCTAGTTGCAGCGAGCGGGGGCTAATCTTCATTGTGGCACGTGGGCTTCTCATTGCAGTGGCTTTTCTTATTGTGGCGCACGGGCTCTAGCAGTTGTGGCTCGCAGGCTCAGTAGTTGTGGCTCACCGGCTCTAGAGTGCGGGCTCAGTAGTTGTGGTGCACGGGCTTAGTTGCTCTGCAGCACGTGAGATCTTCCCGGACCAGGGATCAAACCCGTGTCCCCTGCATTGGCAGGTGGATTCCTAACCGTTGCGCCACCAGGGAAGTCCCCACATTTTTGTTTTTACCCTTTCCTAGTTTGTCCAGCTCATTGAATTCTTTGCAGTAGAAAAATTGGTCCAAGCAGTGGTCAGCCATCGCTCCCCTTTCCTTTGAATCCCTGACCCCTCTCCCGCTCGGCCTCAGCGCCTCACACCCAGACCAGTGGTGCGGGGCTCCTGGGCTGGGCTCCTCTGTTCTGCTGACGTGCTGATCTCTGTAAAGCATGGCCTTGCACACGGCACCCTTCTAAATAAGAGCCTGCAGTGATTTCCAAGCCTTTCAAAGAGATGGCTCCCCTCCACCCAGTGTCGCTGCTTCCTGCCCTCACTGGCCACATCCTTAAGGCCGCCCTCCATCCTGTCCTGGGCTGACTCACTGTTCTCAGAACCCATAGAGGAATTTCCCCTCTGCCCTCCTGCCTAGAACCCTCACCCTCCTTCTTGGGTTGCCTTGGTCCTATGGCTCCTCTCCTGGGCCAAGCCGGGTCCCCTCGCCCGTGAAGTTGTCGACTTCCACACCCTGAGACACGGCCCTTCAGAGGGCATCAGAGACCTTCCGGCTGCCTTTCAAATGGTCACACAGTGGCTTTGTGTCATTCGTTGACTTCTTCTGTCTCCCCAACCAGCTGGATGACCCTCCAGAAGCCAGCCCTTTGGTCCTTTTGTGGCTTGAAGCCTGGCACAGGGAGATGCTCGCAGGTGATGCGGACTGTCCGTCCCGCACGTGGCTCTTGCTGCTGCATCCCCGGGGATGCGCTACCCATCCTTTCTCAAGTGCAGTGGGGCTGTGTCTGCGAAACGAGGGTAGAAGAGACGCATACCTCTTCAAGGGAGAAGGTGTAAAAGCGCACAGATTGTCTCCTTCTCTGTTCCTGCAAAGCAGAAGCCCCTCCAACCCACCTTGGTCATATGGAAAGAGTGAAAAACAGACATTCGTTCTCCTAAGCCACTGAGCGCCTACGCTTGTCTGTACCCACACGTGGCTTCGCCTCCTGACTGAGGTGATGGGCCCGGGATGCTGCTGCTGCTGAAGAAAGTAAAAGAAGACAGGACCGTGCTTCCCTTCATGTTGCTCAGGCACCTTCTCCCGTAGGCCAGGGGACAAGATCGTGCCCCTGAGGGTCATACAGCGCTGCCTGAACAAAGACGGCAGCAGCACGGAAGGCAGTCTTTCTCAAACGCATTCAGGCAGCGAACAGCTTAAACTTGCAGAAGGACCCCGCAGACAGGAACGATGCCGCTCCCTCCGGCATCTGCTTGTGCTCTGGGACCTTCTTCATCGTCTTGAACCTTCACAACTTGGCGAGGTAAAGCACCGCCAGACCCCATTCTACAGTCACACTGCCCCTCCCTGCCCCAATTCTGACACGTTCAATTGCAGCACATGAGGCCGGAATCAAAGTACGAGCGGAGACCATTCCCGTATGCCAAGTATCTGTTGCGAAATCATAAGCAGAGGCGCACCTAAAAAAGGAACCGTTAAAGTCAGCTCAGCGAGCTAGGACCTGGCCCCTGAATTCATGTACTCCTGGTTCCGTCGGTTTTCTCTCTACTGCCTCTTAGCAGACCAATGGCAGAAGGCATTACAGCTTCAAGAGACCTTTGGGAGGAGTTTGAAAATAGGGAATGTTCTCTCTGTTCATTTAATTTCAGTTTAATCGGGGAAAAAAAATCTCTGTATTATTTCATGCTAGCCTAGGAGCCCTCTGCCAGGCCAGGAGGCTATGGGGGCACCACCGAAGAAGCATTAGGGGTCTCTCTGCCATCTGCCCCCATGGGAACTTGGTCACTCCCTTCCATCTCCGACGGAAGACAATGCAGCCGGTGGGTGAGAGTCAGCCATTGGCTTCCTGGAGGATATGCGCATGGATGGGCAGCTTCAATCGAGGATTTTTTGTGATGTTAAACCCTGGAGATCTACTAACTGGGTTTGGGCCATTTACCTCATTTCACAAATGCTGTAAGGGTCAGAGAATTTCTAAACTTCTGACCCAGTAGGGGAAGGGATGGCCTGGCCTCCATCCTGCCATGACCTCAGCTCTCCGAATAATCCTATTTTACACACCTATCCATTATGCCACACTCTCGTGGCAGTTCTCAGAGCAGGTTTTATAGAGAGGACGCGGGTATGGTGTCCTGGACAGCAGGCTCCGAATTCAGGCAGACGGGCTTCCCCACCCGGCCCTGCCTCTTCCCTGCTGTCTGTCCCCTGGCAGATCCAGGGCTCCTGGAAGCTTCAACAGTCTTTTAAGTGAGTGATAATAACCACACAGGGTTCTTTTGGATATTGAGTGAAATAATACCTGGTACATAATAAATACTCAGTGAATGGTAACTATAATTGGAATATGGTAAACTCTCTCTGAAACTGTAGAACGACAAGTTTAAAATGCTTGCTTATGCTAATTATGGATGTAACAGGGTTGATTTCATAAATAATCACCAGGAAACACCGTCAGTGACACTGTGAAGATAGCAGAGGGAACATATAAAGGAGAGATGTATTCACTAGGTGGTAGTTGGGTCTCCAACCCCTTGGCCTGTGACACACGTGCACAGTGACGTGTGACCTGAATGTTCCATCCCTGTGACGTGTGCTCCATGGATGGCCTCCCTGGGGTCCCTCACCCCCAGTTAGAAACGCCTCTACTCCCATTTCCCTCCATTTCTCTCCAACCTGGAGACCTCATTCCAACCTGGCTTTTCTCAAAACATCCTGGGGCACGACCCCGGGACCCCAAGTGTAGCCCCTCCGGGCATTTGGTCCCGGCCAGGCCACTCTTTAGTGACCTGCCTTTGCCCCTCCAGAGAACTCACTAGTTGTTTAGAGATAAGCCCCCAAAGAAGAGCCCGGTGGAGCCTATACTGAGCCCCGATCTCACGATTCCTCTGGACCCTCCCGTGGACCTGAAGCCTCCACCCTCCCCTCACCCTGGGAGAATTTTCACCGGTCCTTGACAACTGTTAGTAAGGTGACATGAGGTCCCAGGCGACCTCAGTCCCTGGCTTTGTCTGAGGTTTGTTTGATGTTTGCGTTTTCTCACTTGGCTCCAAACCCATGACTCTTGGGGCTGATGCAGCCTCTGCTGACGCCACTTCTTCACCTTTCCCCCTCTTTGTTCTGAGTCTTGCCTCACAGCCCAGAGCGCCCAGCTGTAGGCGGGTCTGGGGCACTGGCCGCCCCACGGGTGCTAACCAGTCCTGGGGGCCATCGGCGCAGCCTTGGGGAGCCCCGGGGGGTGTGAGAGAGACGCCACAGCAACTCATGTGGGCATGACGAGGGGGAGATGGGGGTCTGGGGGGCTCGGGAACAAAGCCTGTCTCTCGGGGTGCTGGGGTACGTCCACCGCAGGCTCCTGGCTCTGAAATCACCATGGAAACAGCTCTGGCCTCTACTCCAGGATGAGTCCCACCTAATAAACCCTCTTATCTAAGGCTCCTGGGGATTCCAACCCTGGAGGCAAGTCCAGGGAACCTCAGGCCCAGGGCGGTGGGAAGAATGGAGGTGAGGGCGGAGGGACCACCCACAGAGCACGGGTGAGGGCTGGTCCCATCTGAAAGAGGTGAAAGCGCAGACCTTCGGGTGCGGTCCCTCGCTCTACTCCTGTGTGACTTTGGGCAAGACATTTCACCTCTCAGAGCCTCAACGTCCCCGTCTGTACAATGGGGATGCCTCTTGCTTTGTGGTTAGAATTAAATGAGATCATGTCAGACCCTTCAGAAGTGTGAGTCCCTTTCCTCTGGGAGAAGGAAGGAAGCTGTATAAACCCCAATGACCCTGGCCAGCTAATATGTGATTCTCACAGAACAGAGAAAATATAAAAGATGGAAGAAGGTAGGGACAGGACGTGGTGGAGGACGAGAAGGGTCAGCGAGGAGACAGCTTATAAAACGCGAAAGTTGCATGCGGGGCTCCTCTACCCGACAAGAGACACCTGGGCCCCTCACCTTGGCCTGACGTCCTGTCCTCCCCCAGGCCTGGGCCCCTCACCTTGGCCCTGACGTCCTGTCCTCCCCCAGGCCTGGGCCCCTCACCTTGGCCTGACGCCCTGTCCTCCCCCAGGCCTGGGCCCCTCACCTTGGCCTGACGTCCTGTCCTCCCCCAGGCCTGGGCCCCTCACCTGCTCCTTCCTCCCGGCTTCCAGCGAAGTCTGAAGGGCACAGAAGCTCTGACAATGGGCTGAGCCAGTCACCAGAGCCCGGGGACCATGGGTTCTAAAGCAGGCCTCATTTCTGCGGCAGCCGAGGCTCGGCCGGGTTCTGAGGTCACATCTTTGCTCAGCCCTGAGTTTCCTGCTTCTACTTCCGTCCTGATGCCCTGGTCCAGCCAGGGCGCCAAAATGCTAGCGGCCAGAATCGGAGACTCTCCATGGCCGGCACACTGTCATCTGATGAGGGAGAGTCTGCCTGGGTCCTGGTGGGAGCCCCTCTTCCCCACCTCCTGCCCCCCACACCTTCCTCTCCTTGGTCTGCTTCACACACAGCACCCTGTCTGCAAGCTTCCCCGTAGGATCTGTATTATTCACGGGCTAGCTCTGCTTCTGGGTTTCGTTAGTTCTCCATCACCACATAAGGAAAGAAGAACAACGTTTTACCATTCTGATCATCCACTGGGCATTCAGCAGTTGTTTTCATAAGCCTGTGAATAAATATTTGTCTCGTGAGATTAAATAAAGAATTAATTTGTTCACTGTTTGTGCAATCCCCACGCCTCCTGGATCCGGGGGTCGAGACCTTCCCAGGACACTGTAGGAACCCTGTGTCGTTGCTGCCCTGCCGAAGAAGTTTGGGAAGTTTGTAGGTGTCACACTGGGAAATGTACGTCCGCTGTCCAGGCTGAAATGACACACTCTGGAGACATGGTCTTTACGTGCTTCTCACAGGCGCTGGGGCCCCGTCTCGGGATACAGAGCCAGGGAGCCAGACAGGGGCGTGGGGTGGGACTGAGCCTCCCCGTGGTGTGTGGCTCTCTCCACGTGACCGCAGTGCTGGGCTGCAGGGCTGCCCCGACTCCGCTGGATGGTCCTGGTGTCTGCCCCTCGTCCGCCCCCAGCCAGGCAGGGCCCGGCATCCCTTAAGTGCATCCGGAGTTGGTTATTGCTGCTGGGGTCCTGAAGGGGCTGCACAGACTGAGGGCTGGGTGTCTGTGGTGCCAGGGCCTAAGCTCTAGGGACAGAGCGTTGCTTGAACGTACTGTCTATGAAGACCAGAAACATGGGCATCTCTGAACCTGCCATGAAGTTGCTGGCACCACCTTCCCAAACAATGCCCGGTCCGTCGAGCCCCCCGACCATGTGCTCCGCCGTCCCCAGACATGCCCACTGACAAGGGTGACGATGCAGACCTGCACGTGGCCTGAGAGTCAAGGTCTGGGTTCAAGCCCAGATGCGCGTGGTCCCGGCCAGTCATCAGCGTCACCATCCATCTCTGCGATGTTTCTGTCCAGCAGCAGGCAGAGCGAGGGGGAGCGTCGGATGGAAGCAACTGACCCCACTTCTGAGTCTCCCTGTCAATCCCCACCGGACACGCTGCTCTCCTCTTGCCCCGGCAGCGGCTCTCCCACGGGCAGGCTTGTCCACTCTGAGTCTTATTGCCACTAGAAAACCCACCCACAGGCTTGCAGTCTTAAGTCTGCTGCTTTTATCTGTCTTCTCTGAAAGCCTGCAGCTTTTCTCTTGAAAATTACACCTTTTTTTTTTTTTTTGCGGTACGCGGGCCTCTCACCGCTGTGGCCTCTCCCGTTGCGGAGCACAGGCTCCGGACGCGCAGGCTCAGCGGCCATGGCTCACGGGCCCAGCCGCTCCGCGGCATGTGGGATCTTCCCGGACCTGGGCACGAACCCGTGTCCCCTGCATCGGCAGGCGGACTGTCAACCACTGTGCCACCAGGGAAGCCCCCCTTTTTCTTTTTAACCCTCTTTAAGGGAGTGATGACAGAACCTGCTCCTGTCCACTTAGGATAACCTCATTGCAGTGATCAAGATCTAGGCATCAATGACACTCCCCTAAGTGTCTGGTCTACAGGGCTGTCTGTAGACCAAAGGTCGTCTGGGTAAGTGAGTGGAGAGTGGGGAGTGGAGGAGAACTCGGCCCCTCCCTTCTCCCCTCTGGGCACTTCATCACCTACTTCCTCATTTGTATCTGCTCTTCCCTTGGCTTCATCTAAACAAGCTCTCAGAGAGGGTTTTGGCAAACCCAGTCAGTCTTGGTTATAATGGATAAGAATTTATGTGCAACCCTACAAAGGTTTTTTAAAGGGGTCAAGTCCTCTATTTAAAAGAAAATATCTCTGATTATGGAATTTCAGGCCTGGAGACTTAATGAGAGAGACAGAGAGAGAATGTGTGTGTGTGTGTTGAAGGGACAGGGTCGGGGTGGGAGATAGAGTCAGGGAAGAAGCTTCTTCAGCTCTGGAAACTAAATTGTCTTCATTCACTAGAAGTTTATTGTGCAATTATGTGCCAAGCATTGTGTAAACACTGGGGATTTAGAAATAAAAGCAGATTCCCTAGCCCCATGTTGCTCCTAATTAACTAGACCACAATAGCCCTTGGAACAGTTAGGTTTTTTCATTTGTTTGAAAATTTTCCATCTGAATTTTCAGATTATTATTCAGGAGCCATAATTACTCTGCTTTCTGGAATCAACAGATCAGGAGTTCTGCTTCCTAAAGATACTTTAAAAGGTTATTCCTTCAATCAACAAATCATGAGCTACATGCCAACTGAGTGTCCGATGTACACTAGATAGCCCACAGCCCACATGCTAAGTGTAATGCACAGCAGACGGGATATGGCTGTTCCCATCTCCGGGAAACCAGGAGAGTTACTGGTGGTCCTGAGGAAAGCCCACTGGCCAGCCCTGCTCTTTGCTTCCTGTGATCAGGCAGTTCGTGTTCCCAAAGCTATCCTTCCTTCCTTGCTGGATAGCTTTCAAGTCACTGTGCCTCTTGTTCCTCCCCTGAGTGAGGGGAGCTCTTACAGGGACCCCAGGGAAGCTGGTCTCCTGCAGGCCTCTGGCCCCACTTGGGCCAGAGTCCATTGGCTCTGTGTGGGTTTGCTGATACAGACCACTGGGAGTGAATCTGGTCCAGGGCCTAGTCTCAGGTCAAATGTCCGGTGCTGCTTTGTTCCCAAAGGCCCCCAAGTGAAAGCATGTGGCCAGTGGAGCCAATCTGAGTGGAGCATTTTCTCTGGAAGGAAGCTTGCAGAGACTTTCAGGAAGGGGCAGCTACAGATCTGGCTGAGATGCAGCTGCTCCTGGGCACCCTGCATTTTCAGCCGGATGACTGGGGTGGTCCGCTTCCAAATCCATCACTTTGAAAACCAGCTGCTCAGCTCTGGACTGTTTCCAGGCCAAGTGTCAGCCTTCACAAGCCCAGCAGGCTCAGACAGCCGGCAAAGGAAGAACGGGGTGCAGATGTGGTGCTGGTGGCTGTGTAGCATCATCTGGGCACCTTTCCTCCACCTGTGTTCGTACCAGCATAGGTCCCAGGGACCAGGCCCGGCGCAGGCCCACAGCATGCACTGCAGGATGCGACGGAGCTCGGTCCTCAGCTTTGCAAATGCCCCTGCCTGCAGCTTTGGGGACTGGAAGTCATTGGAACAGGGAAAGTTGAGAAGAATAGGCAACCACTCTGCCTATCAATCAATTTGACGCCTTCACTGATATATTAATTCATATATTAGCCCCATGAGCGTTTATGGGGGCGGACACTTTCCAGGCACTGAGGGAAACAAAAAATGGGAAAGAAACTGCCAGCCCTCCAGCTCAGGGATTTCAAACTTTTTTGATCAGAGTCCACAGCAGAACTTAAAAAGTGTGCTCTACACTGTGACCCAGTCTGCACTCTCGCACGTGCGCACGCACATACACACCCGGGAGAAGCAGACGTGCACAAACGAGCTGGTCCACACCGTATGTGATGCATCCCGGTCTGTTCCGTTCTCTTTTGATACTGATCAGGTTCTCCTACGTCTTCACCCCCGAATTCACAGAAGGCCTGGTGTTTGCCTCCTGTGGGGCGTTTGCTGTTTGGGCTGTTTAGATAGAGTGAACGACTCTCGCGAGTACCCCTACGTCATATGGTGTAGTGGATGGCATTACCACACTGCAGGACATTCTGTCTCTGGGCTGCACCGCACAGGATGGGCCACACTGTGTGTGTGACACTGTATGTTGTGTGCTGTGTGATGAGTACATAGAGATTGATTTCTTTATCTGCTCAAACGCAATAAGCTGATATAAGAATCATATGATCTGGATTTTATTATCACAACTCCTGTTATTAAAGGATCTTCCGAAGAAACACTGCCCAAGCCATCCTGCCTGGCAGAGGACCTGAATAAACCCAGGAATGGTAGATCGGGCCTGAGGGAGGTTCTGTTTCTGACATGCGGTCCGTCTGGGATCAGGAGAGATCAGAAGTGTCATGTGGCCTTTCCTTCCTTCCCAGGGAAGGAGGGCTTAGCTTGTTCCACGGAGGGAGACGGAGGGAGGGAGAGAGCAGCTGGCAGGGCAGCCTCGCCCAGTTGGGGGCCAGGAACTTACCTTCTGGGCTGGGGCAAACTCACCCTCCCTGGGAGCCGTGGGGACGAAGCAGACCATAGACAGGGCACAGTGGGCACCACGGACGCAGTGACACAGCCCACATTAGGATGTGTGAAGGCCCAGCCTGCTCTCCTCCTTGGGTTTTTATCTGTGATGGACAGTTCCCCTCCCACCGCAACCCCGGCCACACCTCCCCACTCTGGGCTCCCGGGGGCTCAATACCTCCACACAAGCCCTCTCCCACCACTCATACTGCATATTCTTAAATTTAAGAAAAGTACAGGACCTATTGCGGCTGTGAGCTGCTCTAACGCAAGGCAGTGATTTTGCATCTTTTTTATTCAGACATGTGCCCCAGCGGATAACGGCTCCTCAAGTGCTTCTCCCTTGATGGCTAAGTTGTTAGTTAATAGCTGTGCACAAGGCCCAGCGGAGATTGGTGGCAGTGGATATAAGGCCAAACAAACAACAACAAAAACACACGTTTCTTCCAGGCCAGGGCCCAGCAAAGGGCGGTGCTGGGTGAAGACCCGGCAGGGAGGCTGGGTGACGAGTTGTCCTGGGTGAGCAAACCCACCTGGAGATACAGCCCTCAGTCACGTGTCTTCTCCCCTCGAGGCAGGTTGTAATCCAGGCAACACTTCCTTTCCGAATTCCTAAAGCCATTTTTGTTTTATTCCCTTTCTCACTTAGTTCATTAAAAAAGAAACAATGACCCATTCTGTGATAGATAGTAAAGAAAATACTAAAGAACGTGGTGTTGACTCAGGCTTTTTAAACTAAGTTGAGAAGGAAGGGTCCTACTATTAACAGCGGCAGCCAGCGGCGCGGGCGGTGGCTTGAATAGCTACCACAGATCTCCTCAAAACAGCCCTGTCCCTAGACTTCATCATCCCTGTGTGACGGGTGAGGAAGGGCCAGCTCAGGGAAGCCACTAGATGCCCACACAGGGATCGAGGACGAGTCACGCCCCCCAGGCCTGCAGTGCACAGTAGCTTTTGCTGCTGTATATTTTAGAAGACATCATTCATTTTAAAGCTAGCATATGCAAAAAACTTACCAAAACAGCAAGATGCCTCTGGGGCTGCAAAAATAACCCCTCTGAGGTAATACATGTTCAATCCAAATCAAAACCACTCTTTTTCCCTCCTCTGCTGTTTTAAATTATGTTGTAGCCAGGGTCTCAGCACAGAGGGATCTGTCCCACGTGAGAAGCAGGGAGGGGGCTACAGCAGACACAGAGCCAGATGATGGGGGAGACAGCAGGGAGGGGGTGGGGAGCAGGGAGCTGTCCCCTCCGTGGTACCTTGCAGGATCTGGAGCTCCAGGAAGCAGCAGGAGGCCGAGGGCCTGGGGGACTTGGGGCGAGAGGCTGGGCTGGGCACCAGGTCCAGGGAGACCTGGGAGCCGAGTGACCTTGGAGAGGAGGACTGTGGCCGCCGGATGCTGCCGGGATGGGAGAGGCTTCCATACGTAACCCTGGGGAAAGAGGAACGTGGAGTTTAGGCTCCATCATGTCCTCTCCTGGGGATGCAGCACCAATGTTTACCTGGCATTTACCAGGGCCAGGGAGCCCTCCTGGAGCTTGGTATGGAAGCTGCATCTGGCCTCTGTACCCAACACCGAATTAAATCTCAGAACAGAGTTTTGGGTGAAGTAGAAAAGAATAGCTTTATTGCTTTGCCAGGCAAAGGGGTCACAGCGGGCTAATGCCCTCAGAACTGTGTGTCCCAGCCCAAGGCAGCCTGTGAGGAGTCCTATAGTCCAGGGTCGGGGCTGCTGATAAGGATCAGGGTGCATCCAGGGCCCGCATTCCTTCCATCCAGAGATCATCTGTGTAAGGTGGTGACGGGTGGACCGTGACCTTGTCTCTGCAATGAAGAGTGCTTCACCATATAGCTAACATCTTCCATTTGGTGCGGTTTGAGTTCTGCAAAACAGCTCAAAGATATTGTTGTGTGTATCCTTTGAGGGGGAACCAGGGCCCTACCCCAAGGCTGCACTGTTTTTTCTTGACTGCTTCTCCCTTGTCTCTGCATCCCCTCCCTTCCCTGATTAGCATCTGTTTGAACCTGCCCTTTGGAACTCAGGGAAGGGGACACAGAAAGGCTTTTGTGCCCAGGAGCCCCGTAGGGTCCTGCTCGGTTTCAGTATCCAGATGGACCCAGGGCTGCCAAGTGGTGTCTGCAAAGACAGCACCGTCACAAGGGCCTTGTGACGTCCGCTGCCCTAACAGAGGATGCCTAGAGAGAGTGGTCATGAACTGAGTCTCTAAGGACTGGCGGAGGCCAATCAAAGACAGTGGGAGGAGACGAGGTGTTGGGGGGGGGCGGGGGGACAGGAGCAAAGTCACGGGCGGCACGTGAGGATGGCTATGCCGACTCAGGGGCCCGCAACAAAGTGTGTCAGATGGGGTTGTTTAAACAGCTGACACATTGTCGTCACAACTCTGGAGACTGCAAGTCTGAGATCAGAGTGTTAGAAGGAGTGGTTTCTCTTGAGGCCTCTCTCCTTGGTGTACAGACACCATCTCCTCCCTGTGTCCTCACACCGTCCTCCCTCTGTGTGTCTGTGTCCTAATCTCTTCTTATAAGGACACCAGTCAGATTGCATCAGGGCCCTCCCTGATGCCCTCATTTAAGTTCATTACCTTTACAAAGACCCATTCTGAGGGACGAGGGGTCAGGGCTTCCACAATTCCTCCCATGACCCCGGGGAAGTGCAGGCAGCTGGACCCCAGTGAGAGCTGAGTCTAGAGGCATGGGTCAGTGCCAGGCCCAACGCCCTGTGAGAGCTCGGCTTTGGGGACGGCAGGGGCTTTGAGGGCCACAGAGCTGGAACCCAGTTCTTGGTCTGAGCTTGGGCGGCTTAACCTCTGAGCCAGTTTGTAAAACTGGGACAAAACTATCTACCTAACAGGGTTTGTTGTAAAAATTAAACAAAAAAGAGGGAAGAGATATGGGAACATATGTACATGTATAACTGATTCACTTTGTTATACAGCAGAAACTAACACACCATTGTAAAGCAATTATACTCCAATAAAGATGTAAAAAAAAAAATTGAACGAAAATGTTTCTAAAGCAATCGTGCCGGCTTTGGCTAGCGACGGGTGTGTCAGATGGTACATGAGATGAGGAGGAAGAGTGCTGCAGAGCTCAGGGGACAGGCTCCCAGGACAGCACTGCGGGCGTAGTTTGCACCCAGGCATGGACAGTACAGAGATGCATGGTGACACGGGGGACCAGCAGCAGGTGAGGCCCCACCGTTGGTAGCTTCAGACCCCCAGGACCAGACCACTCAGCCTCTGACTCTGAAGAGGAATCTGCATTTTGACAGGTGTCCAGGAAGCTCCGAGGCAGCCTGAAGCCTGCAGGGACTAGGGGTGGAAAGTGAAGGACACAGGAAAGATGTCCTGTTGTCATGCTTCTTACACAGGACCCCAGTTGGAGGCCCGGAGTGTGGGAGACCCTGTTGCACTGTGTCCACCTCTCCATTGCTGGGAACAGGCAGGTGGAGACCCCGGGAGTCCTGCTCGGCAGACGATCCAAACGTCTACTGTTTGCTCCATTGCTGAGCCCACCGCGTAGCTTGGCCAACAGAGAGAAGCCTTTGCCCAGCATCTGTGGGTTGGGGTTCTGGAGAAAAAGCCAAAGGCGGCCTGTTCACTTCGGGGATGGAGGGATCGTGAGGGACAGAGCTTGTGGCTCCTTCCAGAGATTTAATGAGCACCGTCATTAAAGCCATTAGTCAGGGTCCCCATGTCCCCCAGCTGACCTGGTCACCTGTGATTCTCTAATGAAGCTCCAGTGCTGAGACCCCCAGGTGTCTCCGCAGGGCAGCCACCAGATGAGCTAATTTGCCCCAAGCCATTACCCCGGGAGGACCATCGGTTCTCTGGAAAATGGTCTAACATGAATCTACACCCTTGGCTGAGCTACAGAAGGCTCATGCATTTGGCTCTCAGCTTCTCCCCATGCTGAGCACGGAGGCCTTGGGTCTGATGGGTGTTTCTGGCACAGAGAGCAGGGGATGCAGGGAGGGAATTCCCCAACCCCAAACATTCTTGCTCTTCACAGAGAACGCCCCTCCCCAGCACCTCCACACGCGGGTGCATGGGCTTGCGAGCTCACGCGCATACACACTTGCCCACACGGCTTCCAGAGGCCCACGTGGCAGAGGCAGACATCACCTTCTCTTGGTACGTGAATTATTGTGCTGTTGCTGCATTCAGCTCCCTGTAATTGAGTTCTGCTCAGCTGCCATTGCCTTTGTGTCACTTATGAGGAGAGTGTTAAAAAGCTAATCCATAGTAGACACAAGATTGGGGCAGATTAAATTTCCTGAGTCCAGGCTGCCTGTCTTGCGCCATTGGTGTTTGCTGTAAATTGCAAGTCAATTGACACTTCATTTCATGCTCTGTGTGGTGCTGGCTTAGAAATGCTTCATAAACAGGAGTCCGGTTGCCTTCATGTGAATGGAACAGAATGGCATTTCTTTTTTTTTTTTTTTGGGTTTACAATAATTCTTTCTAGTTTTATTGATGTATGATTGGCAAAAATTGTATATATTTAAGGTGCACAATGTGATGTTTTGATTTATGTATACATCGTGAAATGATTACCATAAACAAGTTAATTAGCATCCATCATCACATAGCTACCATTTTTTTTGTGCATTATGAGAACATCTGAAATCTACTCTCTTAGCAGATCTCAGGTATACAGTATGTTATTAACTATAGTCACCATGATGTACATTAGGTCTCTAGAATTCAGAATGGCATTTCTTAAGAAAATAATCTGCACGTCAGACTTGCCTAACACAGACCACCACACTGTCCTCACTTGTCCTGCCTGGTGGGAGTCCTGGCTGCTGCAGCCCTGGCTCTGTGGAGGCCTCTACGTGGCATCCTGGGGACATGGCCTGGAGCTGAACCCTCTGGGCTGAGAGCTTCCAGGGGCAGGAGCCCCTGTTGCCCCGCTGAGACCGAGATGGCTGTAGGATCGTTGCAGGGGCTCAGCTCAGGAGAGACCCACCTTTGCAGCCACACCTGACCTCAGACAACATCTGAGAATTCCTCACATAAGCAGGACCAAGATAATGATATAATATGGGCTAACTGAAAGGCCAAAAGCGTGCCAGGCCCTCTAATAACATACAGGTGAATCTAGACCGCGACCAACAGCAGAGAGACAGACGGACTTGATCTCAGGTGGCCTCGGCCTGCAGCAGCTTGAAGCAGGCTTTAGGTTACCGGCCAGAGATTGAGGTCAGGCCGTGGCAGTGAGAGCGCTGAATCCTAGCCACTAGACCAGTGGCCAGTGACAGGGCCCTGGCCCTTTGGCTTTGCAGAAATGAATTCCCACAAAGACGGAAAGTAGTGAAACAAGTAAAGTGTTTATTAGGAGGGAAAAGAATATGTGTGGATAGCCACACGGGATGGCTCAGAGAGAGAGAGCGCCCTCATGGTAGTTTGAATCACTTATATGGGGCATTTCTTCCGGGTTTCCTCTGGCCAATCATCTTGCTTTGCCTGGTTCTGAGTCCGTATTTGGTTTATCTCAGGGTCCTCCCATGCGTGTGCGTTTGCGCATCTCTTAGCCAAGATGGATTCCAGCGAAGAGGCCTGTGGGTAGGTTGACATCACTCCCCTTTTGACCTCCAAAGAGCTTTTCTGCACATATATAGCTGGGAAGGTCTCCTTGACGTCCAGAATGGAAAACATGTGGTCTCTATCTTTTATCTGGGCAGGACTCAGCTCCCCTTCATCTTGGAGTACCTGTCCACAGGGGACAAACTCTAGCTACTCAGCCTGGGGCCCCTCTATTTCCTGCCTCAGGACTTACCAAATGGGGGGCAGAGGCCTCAGAAGTAGTGCAGGTGATGCTGCACCTGGTGGAGGGACCCCTAGGAAGTGCAGAGAGCCAGGAAATTTCTATCCAGAGCAGGAATTGACAGCCTTCCTGGGAAGGGCCAGATAGTAAATGTTTTAGGCTCTGTGGACCACACGGTCTTTGTCCACCTCTGACCTAGCAGAGGCATCCCTGGATGAGTGGCCAGTGCAACTTTATTCACAAAACAGGTGGTGGTCGGCAGCCTGACAACTCTGAGCTAGAGAGTGGATCATTTGCACGTGGCTGCATCTATTTCCAGGACATTTTAAAGGTAAGCTGTTCTTACTAGCCTTCTCTCTCTCTCTCTCTTTCTCTGATGGTATTAATCTACTAGAGTGATATTTTAAAATAATGATTTCATTTTTCCTGTCTTAAAAAAATTATAAAAGAAGTATGTGGTCATTATAAAATTATTAGAAAATAGAGATAAGCAAAACGAAAGAAAATCAGCTTACTGGGCTACTCTTCACCCTGCCTCTTCCTTGGCTTTACTCACAAATTCCCTTCACCATCCACAGCCGCCCACAAGGAGGGCTTCGGTGGGAGGAGGGGAGGGAGTGCACCTGCGGGGAGGGTGGACCTCCCGGCTGACTCACCACCTGCTGGTCCTCGAGGACTGAGCCTCACTCGTGGGCCAGTATGTGTCTCCCTGCGGGAGAGCTCCTGGGCCTCTGCTGAAGCCCAGTGTCGGCTACCCCCAGCAGGAGGGACCTTTGAGCCTCGGGCTTCAGTCATGACCCTGCGCCCTTCTCCAATGGCAGAAATTCCTCCCGAGGCGAGGGGACTGGCAGTAGAGTTAGTCCCTCAGCTCACCCCCCTCATTCCGTCAGCACACGTCTGTCGGGCATCTCCTTGTGCTGGGTACCCTTCTAGGCCCTGGGCCAGCAAGACAGACCTGGGAGCATTCATTCTCTCAGGGAACGATAATTATAAGCAAACATACCATAAAAGTGATCATTTAAATATTGGATGGTGATGTCTGCAAATAACACACTGGGAAGTACTTGATGGGGGGGCGGCAGGGTGGGCAGGGAACCATCCCTGAGGGGGTGATGACATGGGGGCTGAGCAGTCCAGGCAGAGCAAAGAGCAAAGGCAAATGTCCTGGGAGGGGCCAGGGCTGTGTGGTCCAGACAGGAAGAACCCCGCAAGCAAGCGGAACAGACGCCTCAGAGGAAGGGTGGGGTAAGGAGTGGGCTGGGGAGGGTCGAGGGGGTGGCGGGGAAGTTTGGGGTGGGGCAAAGCCTTTACACTAGGAAGAGGCACTGATTGTATGAGCACAGTGGGAAGCCCCTGGTGATTTCAGGCAGGACAGCTGTATAACCTGACTTCAACTTTCCAAACCTAGGCTGGAAGGGAAGAGGGGAAACAGGAGGTGCTGCAGGGCAGGTGCTGACGACGAGGATGCGCTGGTCCTGTGCCTCCGGAGAGGGGAGCTGACAGGACCCTGACAGCTGGGAGGAGAGAGGACGACCCGGGAAGCCCCTCAGCTGAGATGGGAAGGCAGGAGCGCAGGAGGCTGGGTGGAGAGTGAGCTCGTGTCTTGGACGGATGAGCACGACGGCCCGTCAGCATCCAGGGTGTGGAGTAAGTGGCTCAGGTGAGTTAGGAGCTCCCGCGAGAGGACCTTCTGGCCAGTCTCGACTGACCAGCCTCCTCGCCTGCAGCGATGGCCTGTGATGGCCCATGCCCCTCCCAGCGCCCCTCCCCTCTGGCCCCAGGCCACCCACTGACCTGAGATCCTCAGGCCAGAAGGGCCACCCAGGACGCCGCCATGGCCTGGTCAGTACAGGCAGGGTCTGGAGCATCTGCAGAGAAGCCAGGGCGGGGAGGTCCAGGGGTTCCCCCCAGTCTGGGCATTTGGGCCTCTGCATGGCCCCCTCAGGCCCAGCTGTCCCTTTGGAAAGATGCGCTGGACGCTTTGGGGGGATCAGCAGGCACACTGCAGTCTTACTCCACTGCATCTGCAAAATAAGCAAAGCTTTCAGTGCTGTTTTCTCCGCGTCAGTGTGTATGTTTCTAATCAACTTGCTGCAGTTGGAACGGCGCCTAACGAGAGCTGTAAACCGCGGGTGGCTGTGCGTGGACAGCTCTCAGCTCTGACCCGGGGACGCCCACTGGACTCGGCAGCGGGCCCCAGGGAGCCACCGCTTTGATGTGCGGGTCAGGCTGGGGGCGGGGCGGGGGCGCTGGTAAGGCGCTGGCTGATGGCTGGTGCGCATTACAATCCCCCGTGGAGGCAAAGGTGACGGTGGCGTGGGGGGCCTGGTCGATCAGGAACCCCCTACACCACACACTGTGTGGGTAGGTGGGCCAGGGGCTTCCTGTACTTCGGCCCCTCCTGCCGACGAGAAGGAAGGGGGACTTGGCAGGCCTGTCAGCTCCTTCCCTGCCTTCTCTCCACATTTGGCTCAGACACTGGGTTTATGGGCCACATGGCAGGAAGTCCACAATGGCCAGGCTGACGGAAACCAGGAGACCCGGCCCGGGCAAGCCTGCCAGGATGTGGGGGAGGGGCCCTTTATAGGACCTTGGCCACGCACAGCACTCGGACCCCCTGTTCTGTGAAGACATTGTCATTCTCAATGTCATTCTACGCTCAAAGAACTCCAGAGCTGAAAAAGATAGTACAAATCATGTCGTTCATTGTTTTACTATGAAGAAGACCGAGGAAAGTAAGGCAACTTTCCCAGAATATTGACAAAGGCAGGACTAGAATCAATTTCCTGATTCTTCAGTCCCGGGAAAAGGACACAGAGAGCTTTGCCCGCCCCTGTGAGGACTCCCAAGCCTCTTGGGCAGGACTTCCCAGCCCTATCCTGCCATGGCACTCCGAGGACAGAATAGGCTTGCGTGACTCCTGTGATAAAGGAACGAGGCTGCTTTGGGAGCAGGCAACCTGCTTGGGGACTCCTGCCACCCCATGCCCACTAGGCTTCAGCACACCTGCCAGAGAGTTCTGTACATGCATGTGTGTATATGTGTGTGTGTGTGCATGCATGTCCAAGCGTGTGTGTGTGTGTGTGTGTGTGTGTGTGTGTGTGTAACTACAGAGCACGGGTTCTGCAGCTCCCCTGCCTCAGTCTCTGAGTGGTTTTGCAGCTCCCCTGCCTCAGTCTCTGAGTGGTTTCTATATATCCATTATTGATTAAGAACTCCAGAGAGAACAAAACCCATTCATTCCACCATTAATCTCTTTATACTTTCTTAATATAAGAGACTAGTACACATGCCTTTTCTCAGGTGGAAGGAAAGAAAACCACAGATAGATCAAATACTTTTCTTAGGTCATTCAGGATATTTGTGATGAGCTGAAATGTGATGAGTACTTGTGATGAGCTGAAGCTGCGTCCCCAGATGTAGAAAAAAGATAACTAGCACTATTAGAAATCAGATGAAGTATAAAGAAAATAGAAATTAAGGCCAATAGTGCCCCTGTCGTATTTTGTGAGTATGTGGCCACTCTCGTCAGACACCCAACTGCATTAGTTCCAAAAAGTGGTCCCAGAAACTAGGCCTGGAATTCACCTTTAAGGTTGGTTTAGTGTATTCTGAGGAGCACTAATTAAGAAGTGTTAAACAAATAAAAAACAAAGGAGTTATGCAGGGAAATATGTTTAGAAAACCCTTGGTAAACAAAATTAAGCAGTTTTCTCAGAGCAGTACTTCTCAGGACCTTGAAAATGCTGGCATGCATTCTCTCTCCAAGAATGAGAGAGAGCAAAAGACAGTTCTGAATTTATTTGACCATAGGATATTCTTCACCAAAGACCTAGTTGGTCAGCTGTTTTTCCAAAATGCCAATTTGGGGAGAAAAGTGTCTAGATAGGGCTTTCTAGTGCAACCAAATACTTCTGCTCCTGTCTAATGATGGAAGAGGGGCAGGATTTATAGAACTGCATACTAAGGACCTCCACAGAAACACTGGGAAAATGGTCAAAGTAAACTTTTTCAGACTTTGGAAATTAACCAAAGCCTTGCAACAATCCAAGGAGAATTTATCCAAGATAAACTGCTGAAGGTAAAAGCAACAGTGTTGTGGCATTTGAACTCCCATCCCATCCTATCTAGTTCCATGTCAGCCTTGACAACCAGCAGCTTGACAACCCCGGTAGCTGTGAAAACCACCAACCTTGTGGCCACCAGAGGAAGCAGACTGGGTTTGAGGCTCCTCAAAATGTCCCATCTCCAGAACACTGTTATTATTTACTTGTCTTGCAGACTCCTGGAAAAGCCCTCTATTATGTGGCATTGTTGATATTTGGCCTGACTCAGAGCTCACTCTACAGGAAAAGCTCTATCCCAGGGGATTTGACAAGAACTATTAGCAGCAATTGTTTATCATTGAGGCTGAAATACCAGTTGAGAGAATCAAGAGTCTGGGCAAAAATGTAAAAGGAATATCTGGGTACTGAGTTACCCCCCAGGGGGGCTTTGAAAAGCTCTGATCTATTCCTGGGGATCCATGTGCATGGCTGTGCACATGCTCAGGAAAGACCTGAGAAAGTCCCAATTGCTCAAATCAGGTTGACAATGAGGCGTGGCACAAGCAGAAAGTAAATACTAAAGCTGAGTTGTAAACAGCTCAAGTGTTAAAGAGATGCTCCAGTGCACACAGAGAGCCCCCTGGCAAAGGGCAGAAGACTTACTGGTTCAAGACATTTAAAGAAACCTCTGGCCAATCACTAGCTGACCACTAAGCTAACAGAGCAGAAACTCCAGTTGCTGCATGATAGGGAATACAGACTTTACAGGATTAGTCCAGGAAAGTCACTAAACAAACTAACCAGCAACAAACAAATAAACCCAAACAACAAACCAGCAACAACAAATCCTGGGAGTGGGGGGTGGGTCTCATTTTGAAAGGTTCCACATTATATTATCAAAAATATTCAGTTTTCAACAGAAAAAATTGTGATATAGGAAAAGAAACAGACATTTATGGCTCATGCACTGGAAAAGAAGGCTTGAGCAGGCCCAGATATTGGGCATACTAGGCAAAGATTTTAATTCAGCTATTATAAATATGTTCAAAGAACTAAAAGAAATTATGAAAATGATGTCTCACCAAATAAAGAATATCAATAAAGATATAAAAATTATTTAAAAGAACCAAATAAAAATTCTGGAGTTTAAAAGTATAATAAGTAAAATGAAAAATTTATTAAAATCAGAAATTTGAACTATCAAAAGAAAGAAAGTGAATCGAAGATAAATCAATTGAGATTAGCCAGTTTGAGGAACAGAAATAAAAATGGATGCAGAAAAAGAAACAGAACCTCAGAGACTGTGGAACATTATCAATCATACTGATATATACATAGAGGGAGTCACAGAAGGAGAAGAGAAAGAGAAAGGGGCAGAAAGAATAGTTGAAGAAATAATGACTCAGAATTACCCCAATTTTATGGGAAACATTAACCTACATATCCAAGAAGCTCAACAAACTCCAAGTGAGATAAACTCAAGGAGATTCACACCTAGACACATCATAGTCAAATTGCTAAAACCCAACAACAAAGAGCATCTTGAAGGCAGCAAGAGAAAATGTGTCATCACATACACAAAGGAACCTCAGTAAGATCAACAGCGGATTTCTCACTGAAAACCATATTGAAAATGCTGGGACAACATATTGAAAATGCTGAAAGAAAAATATAGTCAACCAAGAACTCTATATCCAGTAAACCTATCTTTCAAAAATAAAGAAAAAATGAAAACATTACCAGATAAACAAATCTAAGAGAATTCATCACTCATAGAACTGCCCTATGAGAAATACTAAAAGGAGCCCTGCAGGCTGAAATGAAAAGGCCCTATGTTCAAATCCATATGGAGAAATAATTGCACTGGTAAAGGTAACCATATACTTATAAAAGACAGCATAAATGCATTTTTATACCTCTTTTCTTCTCCTATCTGATTTTAAAAACAACTTTTAAAGCAATAGTTATAAAACTGTGTTGATGGATTTGTAATATACAAAGATATAATTCCTATGACAATAATAAACAATAAAAGAGAGAGGAGGGCTGGAGCTATATTGGAGCAAAGTTTCTGTCTACTGATGCAAGTAAGTTAGTGTCAATCCAAACTAGATTATATTAAATTAAGCTGCAGTTGTAGTCCCCAGGACAAACACTGAGAAAATAACTAAAAACCATATAGTGAAAGAATGTACAAGGGGATTAAGATGATACCCAGAAAATATCTATTTAACACAAAGGAAGTTAATGATGGAAGAATAGAGAAGCAAAGACAGGAAACATAGAAAACAAATGGCAAAATGGCAGATGTAAATAAATCCTGACATTAGCAACTACAATAATGTAAATGGAATAAAAATTTTAATCAAATGCTAGGATTAACAGAATGGAATCAAAAAATGATTCAACTCTATGTTTCTCTATGAGACACCTTTATATTTAAACACACAGATAGCTTAAAAGTAAAATGGTAGAAAAGTATATATCATGCAAACAGTAATTAAAAGAGAGCTGAAGTAGTTATACTAGTAACAGATAAAATAGACTTTAAATTAAAAATTATTACTAGAGACAAAGAAGGATATCTATAATGATAAAAGTGTCAACTTATCAGAAGGATATATGATTATATACCTATATGCACCTAGTATCAGAATCCCAAAATACATGAAGCAAAAACTGACAATATTAAAGGGAGACACAGACAATTAAAAAATAATAACTGGAGACTTAAATGCTTCACTGCCAATATGAATAGAATAACTAAGCAGAAGGTCAACAAGAAAATAGAAGATTAGAACAACAGTATAAACTAACTAGACCTAACAGATATCTATAGTACACTCTATATAATAATAGCAGAATACAAATTATTCTCAATTCCATGTGGAAGATTCTCCAGAATAGACTACATGGTAGGCCATATAACAAGGCTTAATAAATGTAAAGGGACTGAAGTTTTACAAAGTACTATCTCCAACCACAAAGAACTAAAGTAGAAATCAGTAACAGAAGAACATTGGATAAATTCACAAATATGTGCAATAAATGGCAACTTCTAAATAACCAATGGATCAAAGTAGAACACACAAGAGCAATTAGAAACTATTTTGAGATCACTGAAAATAAAACCACAATATACCAGCACTTATCGGATACAGCTAAAGCAGTACTTAAAATGAAATTTACAGCTTTAAACACCTATAGTAAAAAAGAAGGATTTCAAATCACTAACTTAACCTTCTAACTTAAGAAACAAGTAAAAGAAGAGCAAACTCAATCAACATGAGAAGAAGGAGGGAAATAATAAAGGTTATAGTGAAAATAAATGAAACAGAGAATAGAAAAACAAAATAATGTCAATGAAACCAAAAGTTTGAAATGAAGAACAAAACTGAAAAAACTTTAGTTAGACTGGCCAAGAAAAATAGCAAAAAGACTCAAATTACTAAAATCAAGAATGAAAGAGGGAAGGTAACTACTGACCTTACAGAAGTAAAAATGAGTATAAGAAATACAACGTACAACTATATGCTAATACATTTAGTAACTTAGATAAAATAAACAAATTCCTGAAAAAAAACCTGACTCATAAAGAAATGGCAAATACGAATAGACCCATAAAACATGAAGAGAGATTGAATTAGTAATTTTTAAACTTCCCACAAAAAGTCCATAGCCAGATGGCTTCAACTGGTGAATTCTACCAAACATTTAAAGAAGAACTAATACCAATTCTTCACAAACTTCCCAAAAAAGTAAGAGGAGGGACTACATCCCAACTTTTTCTCTAAAGCCAGCATTATGTTGATACCAAAACCACACAAATATATCACAAGAAAACAACAGGATTACATTCTTCATGAATATAGACACAAAAATCCTTAACAAACACTAGCAAATTGAACCCAGCATACAGATAGGATTATACACCATGAACAAGCGGGATTTGTTCTAGAAATGCAAATTTGGTAAAAAATCTAAAAACCAATCAATATAATACACGATATTAATAAAATAAATGAAAAAGCTTTGATCTATGATTACCTCAACAGATGTAGAAAATATTTAACACAATCCAACATCTTTTCATGATAATAAAATTCCACAGACTAAAAAAAGAAGGGAACTTCTTCAACACATTAAAGGGCATCTCTGAAAATCCCACAGCTAATATCATATTGGACTGAATGCTTTCCCCCTAACATCAGGAACAAGACTAGGATGTTCACTCTTGCACTTGTATTCAACATTGTATGGGAGTTTCTAGCCAAGGCAATAAGGCAAGAAAAAGAAATAAAGGGCATCTAGATCAGATAAGAAGAAGTAAAACTGTCTTTATTTGCAGATGACATCATCTTATATATAGAAGGTCCTAAGGATCCACTAAAAAACTATCATAGTTAATAAACTATTAAAGCTAAATATCAGAAATATTTCAGGATACAAAAATAAACATGCAAATATCAATTATGTTTCTATACACTAGCTATGAATAATCCAAAAATCAAATTAAGAAAGTAATTTCATGTACAATAGAATCAAAAAGAATAAAATACTTAGGAGTAAATTTAACCAAAAAAATACAGGACTTGTGTACTGAAAACAACAAAACATTGAAATAAATTAAAAACCTAAATAAACTGAAAGGCTCCCCAAGGTCATGGATAACAAGACTAAATATTGCTAAGGTGACAATTGTTCCAAATTGATCCATAGAATCAATGTAATTCCTATCAAAATCTCACCAGCATTTTGCAGAAATTGACAAGTTGATCCTTAAGTTCATATGGAAAGAACAAAGCTAGAGGTCTCACAGTTCCTGATTTCAAAATTTACTGTAAAGCTGTAGTAATCAAGACAGCATGGTACTAGCATAAGGAAAATATATAGATCAATAAAAAAGAATTGAGTGTCCCGAAATAAGCCCTTACATTTATTATCAATTGAATTTCCACAAGGGTACCAAGATCACTGAATGAGGGAAAGATAGACTTTTCAACAAACAGTGCTGGACAACTGTATACCCACAAATAAAAGAATAAAGTTGGGCCCCCTATCACACACCATACCCAAAAATTAACTCAAAATGGTCACGGACATAAATGTAAGAGCTAAAATCATAAAACTCTTAAAAGAAAATATGAGTGAATTTTTGCAACCTAGGGTTAGGCAGTTCTTTCTTCGATATGACACCAAAAGCACAAGCAACAAAAGAAGAATTAGATAAATTGGACTTCACCAAAATTAAGATCATTTGTGCTGCAAATGATACTATCAAGAAAGGGAAAAACAACCCACAGAATGAGGGAAATATTAGCAAATTAATCTGATAAGGGAATTGTATCCAGAATATATAAAGAACTCTTACAATTCAACAAGACATGTAACCCATTTACAACTGGGCAAAGGATTTGAGTAGATATTTCTCCAAAGAAGATACACAAATGGCCAAAAAGCACATGAAAACATGTTCAGCATCATTAATCATCAGGGAAATGAAAATCAAAATCCCAGTGAGATACCACTTCATATCCCCTAGGTGGGCTATAGTCAAAAACCACAATAACAAGTAATGGCAATGATATGGAGAAACTGGAACCCTCATACAATGGTGATGGGAAGGTAAAATAGTGTAGCCACTTTGGAAAACACTTGGGCATGTCTTCAGGATGTTAAACCACATGATCCAGCCTTCTACTCCCAGGTATACCTGCAAGAGAAATGAAGTGCACCCAAAACTTGTACATGAATGCTCACGGCAGTATTATTCATCATAGCCCAAAAGTGCAAACAACCCAAGCGTCTACCAGCTGATAAATGGATAAACAAAACGCAGTATATCCATATAATGGAATATATTGTTCGTCAGTGAAAAGAATAAAGTACTGATATATGGATGAAACTTGAAAACATTATGCTAAGTGAAAGAAACCAGACACAAAGAATCACATTATGTCCATTTATGGGAAGAGCCCAGAACAGGCAAATCTAGACACAGAGGTAGATGACTATTACCTCGGGCTGAGGTTGTGGGTAGGGATAGGGGGTGACTGCTAACGGGTATGGGGTTTCTTTTGGGATGATGAAAACGTTCTAAAATTAGATTGCGCTGATGGTTGCACAACTTCTGTGAATATAACAAGAACAACAACTGAATTGTACATTTTTGAATGGTTAGATCTCATGGTACGTGAATTATATGTCAATAAAGCTATTTTTTAAAGTAATTGGAGTTCAGACTAACCCAGATTTTTCTTCTTCCACATGCATTGTATCCTACTGTGGCAGAAGACAACCTATTCATCCTTTGTCACACACTCTGAAATCACACTGCACTTGCTACCAGAGAATTGAGTAGACAGTGGTCCTGGAGCCCACCGGGAGGCTCAGCAGACAGAATCATACTCTTTCCCTGGTGGTTCTTACCCTGGCACTTTACTTTTTTCTCTCTAACAATCCAGAACTCTCTCTTTTTATTATTGTTTCAAGCACATAATAACTCTACTAATTCTCACTAAGTATTTCCAAGTGTAAGTCCTGCTTGTCTTGATTTAGCAAAAAGATTCATTTATAATTAGCAGCATTCATTTGAAATAAATATTTTTCTTTCATCCTTTAAAACCTGACTGAGTGGCATGGACGTATATACACTACCAAACGTAGAATAGATAACTAGTGGGAAGCAGCCGCATAGCACAGGGAGATCAGCTCGGTGCTTTGTGACCACCTAGAGGGGTGGGATAGAGAGGGTGGGAAGGAGGGAGACGCAAGAGGGAAGAGATATGAGAACATATGTATATGTATAACTGATTCACTTTGTTATAAAGCAGAAACTAACACACCATTGTAAAGCAATTATACTCCAATAAAGATGTTAAAAAAAAAAAAACCTGACTGAAATGAGCCTTCCAGAAAAACATCTATATTAATACCTTCTGAGTAAGCAATCTTAATTGTAGTCATTTCTTTATTCCTCATATCAGCAATGTTCATATGCACATCATATTCACTATTAATTCATATGTACTGACAGGGTTCAAATCCTACACACACACACACACACACACACACACACACACACACACACACACACACACATCGGTAACAACAAGTTGTTACTGGGTCCTAGCCAATGGACTGTAATAGTGGCATTTTACTGGTTTTAATGCAGCAAAATTCTGTGCTCCAATTCTTTCAATATAAGATTTCTTTGATTTCCATAGTTATTAACTGTAAAGAAAAAAATCCAATACATTGACACAAATATTATTTCCCAATCTTATTCATACTTTAAATGTGATAATCTACTGCTTGAAGCACAAAAGGGCACCGTGGTGTTTCTAAAATATGGCTGTTAAAGTTTTGATGCTCTTTCTGTTGAAAGATAGGGGCTCAATGACCTTCTGAGTGTAGGTGAGCTGGTGACGCTTTGCTGAATTGGCTGCTGGAAGTGATGCTGGGGGACTTCCAAGGCCAGGTCCTGATAGCCCAGGTGGCTTCCACCTTGTCCTCTGGGACCCTCGCTCTGAGTGCTGAGTGCTGTGAAGACCCCAAGCCTCATGGAGGGACCACGCAGACATGCTCTGATCAACAAGCCCAGCCCAGCTCAGCCTTCGTGTCACCCCAGGTCAAGCACCAGCCTCGCGGGCTGTTGGAGGATTCTAGCCCCTCTCAGCTGAGGTCCTGACAAGACGAATCAGAGACAAGCCAGCCGTGCTCTGGCCTGTCCAAATTCCTGGACAACAAAACTCATGACCAGAATAAAAATGGTTGTAGTACTTCTGACAACTAAGTTTTAGAGTGTTTTGCTCTCTGCAGCGAGAGACAGCTGAAGGGAATTGGAAGGGACTTCTCCCGTCCAACATCCCTCAGACGTTGTTGCAGGAGAGTTAGCGGGTGAGTGATTCACCCCTAGTACCATCAAGACCCATTTAGGGACTTCCCTGGCGGTCTAGTGGTTAGGACTCTGTGCTTCCTCTGCAGGGGGGCATAGGTTCGGTCCCTGATCGGGGAACTAAGATCCCGCATTTGGTACAGCCAAAAAAAAAAGACCCATTTAAAGAAACTACCTTTGTTCATGGAATTCGGGTCCACTTGCCACAAAGAAAGAATCTGGGCTCCTCCTAAAGTGTTTTGTAATTGGATATGACTTTTAATTTGCTGAGCTTTCTTTAATTATTTATGAAAGTCTGTCCAGTTTTTCCAACTACATTTTAAGTGACTGTTTCCCTTGTTCACTAACCTTGTTGCAGCAAACAAGGCAGAACTCAGTATCCCATGGGGGCTTGTAAGTGCCCTCTGAACGACCTTGCTTCCTTCTGGAGCCACCGAGGGCGACGGGCCCTGGGACCCTGGATGGTTGGCTGGGCTTCTGTGCCTGCTGCTTTTAGCTGTGGGGGATTGGGTGGGCAGGGGGGACTGATATAAGGAAAGGGGAGTGGAGGAAGCACAGGCCGTCAATCAGGAGACCTAGGGTCAACTCAGGCTTCTAGCACTTGACACTGCTGGGATCTCTCATCAAGTACCAGCTTCTTGGAGCCTCCAAGAAAAAGGGATAGTAATTCATCCCAGGGTTGTTCTGCAGTTCAAATGAAGTGAAATCACTTTGCAAATAAAAGTACAGTATTGTTAGTATCTGCTGTATGCATTTGCATAAATTATATCTTCTCTAGACTTCCATGAAGTGGGGTTAATTATAGTTATTACCTCTTACCAGGCTCACTGCAATACCCTCCTAGCTGGTCTTCCTATTTCTATTTTTGGGCTCTTAAAAGACAGTCTTCACACAACAGCTGGGCCATCTTTTTGACATACAAAATAAACCATGGCCCGCTCCTGTTTAAAATCCTCCAGTGGCTTCATATTGCACTTAAAATCAAATGCAAACCCCACATCAGAGTCTACAAGGTCCTGCGCCATCTGGCCCCTCCCCACTGCTCTGACCTGGACGCCCTGTGCTCTTCTCTGGGCTCCTCAAGATCCCCAGGACCCTCACAGCCCCAGGACATTTGCACATGCTCCTCCCTTATGCGGCTCATGGTCTGGCCCCAACCCCTTGAAGAGGCCTTCCCTGACCACTCTTCCTAAAGTAGCCCTCACCTCTTTCTTACCCACATTATCCTATTTTGATGTATTCAGAGCACTAATCATTCTCTGAAATGTTATTGTTTAATGCTTCTTTGTTTGCTGTCTTCCACCCTTAAAATGTGAATGCCATGAGAGCAGGGCTGGGACTGTTTTGTCAAGCGTAGCTCCAGCACACAGTAGGCCCTCAATAAATTGGTGTTGATGAAGGAACGAGCAAACGATTGAAAATTTCAGAGTCCCTTCCACCCACCCCACCACGGAATAGAAAGTTCACATCTGCTCTGTGCTCCACAGAGAAAAGCCCCATGGGTAGAGGGGGTAAGAGTGATGATGGATGAGATAGTTATCTGAACCAGATGTAGGGGCTGTGGGCCTGAGAGCCCATCCCTGGACTCTGTGGCAGGACTGCTCTCATGGCTGAGATTACCCTTATCAGTAAGGACAGCATCAAGCACGAGTTTTTCAGAAGCGCTGCAGTCATTTGGGTCCTTGGTTGCAATGGCTAATTTTACGAGAGCCCGTGGGTGGACATGAGCTGACTTAACGTTCTGGCCTCTGCTCAAGACCAGAACTTCTTGCTCTTGTCCTAGCACAGTGCACTCCCAGCGCCATTCCTCCCAAGATTTTCCCGTGGCATTTTTACAACGAGGACAGGGCCCTTCTCCTCAGATAGGACTTGGCTAGGACAAGTAGGAAGTGGATCAGGAAGCAAAACAGATACACATGGGGGCCTAGAAGACAGAAGTGTCCCGAGGGCTCACACCCACAAGTAACTTGTCACGTGAGCATCTAAAGCGAAGCTTTAGATAACAGAGGTGCTCCAAAACACACAGCCCACGGCGTGGGTCACACTGCTTCAGTACCCCATTCCCTTTGTGGAGACCCTCGGGTGTTGTCCTCAATCCATGAAGAGGGGCGAGGTGAGGAATAGCATTTTTTTGTTTGGTTGGTTGGCTTTGGTTTTTTGCTTGTTTGCTTTTTAGCCGCGTGGCATGTGGGGTCTTAGTTCCCCGACCAGGGATTGAACCTGGGCCCCCTGCATTGGGAGCTTGGAGTCTTAACCACTGGACCGCCAGGGAAGTCCCGGCCTGTCCCTTTAAACACACACTGCATCACTTCTGCTCACATCCTTTTTGCCCAAATTTCGTCCAACGTCCATACCTCATTGCAAGGGAGGCTGAGACATGTGATCTCTATGAGGGCAGCTCATGCCCAAGAGAAAGAGGGGGTGACTGTTGAAGGGGGTGACGGTTTATAGACCCTGTCACATGCCCAGGAAGGAGCTGGCCAGCACAGCAACCCCAGACTTTGTGGTCCCTGCAGCCATCTCCACACATACAGAGGAGACTTCCATAACAGACAAAAAAAGCAAAGGGAAAGAGAGGGGTGGCTTTTAGAAAACTGAAGGAGACGGTCAAGGTTTTTTTTCAGTGAAACTTCTCAGAAATACATACTGCTCTTAGATATATATTTTTCCTACCATGAAACTTTCATGTCTCACTACAATCCAGTGCATTCACAGGATCACAACCTTTTAAAAATTTATCCTTTTTGGATTGAACTCTTATGTTTTGGATCTTAGCCCAGAGGTGATTTTTTTTTTCAAGTTGGAAAGTTTGAACATGCTCCATTTGGCAGTCTCTAGAGCAGAGAAATAAAAATCCCTCTTACGTAACATATTTTGGGATTCCTTTATGTTTGGTTGACTCCGGAGTCACTGTATCATTGTGCATGTTGGGACGATAAGGATAGGCAGGAGAGTTTGTGGTCCATGTTATGCGAATTGCCCCTGGGTTTTCTCCTTCGTAGTATTGAGGTAGGGAGGTCACCACACCAGAGGTTGTTAGACTGCGCTGGGGGTCCCCAGAGCTCTGGGCTGGCCCCTCAGTTCCCTCCGGTTGATTCGGGGAGGAAGTGAGCTGGTGTCACCTGAAACAGCTCGACTTGAATCTTTCAGATCATTTCCAATCCTCAAGTTAGGAGAGTCGAGAGGGTCAGAGAAGTGAGCCTGGGACACGGTATCTATTGATAGCTGTGAAGCGGGGAAGGGGCATGGTGTGGATGAAAGGTGGGGGGATGCTCAGATGGGCAAGGCAGCGTCTTGCAGGTAACGAGTGCACAGCAAGCCAGACAGTGTGGCCCGTGGCTCATCTGGAAAGACATAACCCTCGACTAGAAGACAGACGTTAGGAGCCCAGGGGTCTTCTATAAACCAGAGCATCCCCGAGTCTTGATTTCTTCCTGCACAAAAGTTAAAGTCAGGAGGTGGGGTCCCAGACAAGTCTGTAACAACCTATGTGCTTATTTCTGAAATCCCCCCAAACCAAACAAGTATTTCTCCATTTAGCACAAACTCATTTGGTGACAAAATCTGACCTGAACAAACATGAGGTTATACATACTCTTTATTTACCTCTTTAGTTCAAGTACATACCTATATTGAGATATCAATCTATAGACACATGTTCTGTTTCATTTCAGAAATGTTAAAGTGTTCGATTAAGGTGCCATCTCAGACCCACTGGGTGTGAGGTGACACCTCTAAGATTGGAGGAATTCTGAAGTCCAGACACATCTGTCCGCCTGGATTTGGGTAAGAGACTGTGCCGGGGACACTTCTCAACCTGCACTCTGGGTCTGTGGGTCACCAGCCAGGAGGGCCCGTGGTGACCGTGACGCATCCCCCTGTACAAAGGACGGCCTTTCCCAGGCCCCCTGTGACCACAGGGTCACAGGGTCACCATATTAATCCCCTGGGGCTGCCGTGACAAAGGATCACAGACTGGGAATCTCAAACAACAGGAATTTCCTATCTCACAGTTCTGGAGGCCAGAAGTCCGAGATCAAGGTGTCGGCGGGTTGGATCCTCCTGAGGCCTCTCTCCTTGGCTTGTTGATGGCTGTCTTCTCCCCGTGTCCTTGCACAGTCACCCTCTGTGTGTGTCTTTGTCTTCATTTTCTTTTCTTATGAGGACCCCAGTCATATCAGACCAGAGCCCACCCTAATGACCTCATTTAACCTCAATCACCTCTTTAAAAGCACTGTCTCTGAACACTGTCACGTTCTGAGGTGCTGGGGGTTAGGGCTTCAACATACGTATTTGGGGAGAACACAGCTCAGCCCATGACCACTTAGGCCATTTCAGCAGCCAGTGCCCTTCTGCTGGCTCTGTGCTTACGTCTGTGACTTTCTACAAGTTACACAAAGAAGCATACCAGCATCCAGGCGAGGCCTGGGTTACAACGGAGGCGGGTGTGTCTGCCTTGCCCTTCCTTCCTCCCTCCCTCTGTGGGTCTGATTCGTCAGTGGAAGTCTGGGCTGTCTCATCTCAAGAACCGATTTTCACGGAGAGAAGTTCTAATAAATAGTTAGACGCACATCTGCTGACTATGAAACTTTAGCCCAGGCCCCCACTGGGCCAGTGTGAAACAGGAGGCCAATAATCCAAGCCCATGGGGTGTTTCCCTTTGTGCATCCTGCTTTGGAATGGGAGGGAGGGATGGAGAGCGGGAGCGGGGAGGAGGCCTGCTGCCACTCGCTCTGTCCTGCAGCTTCAGCAACGGCACAGCTGGGAAGGGGACAGCCCAGAGGAGACAGTGTCACTCCCCTCCAGACCATCCGTCTCGACTTACTGTCCCCTAGGGCACGGCAGGGGCTCCCTAGCTTCTGTGACCCATAAGTCAGGCGGTGGAGGCTGTCTGTCAGCCAGGATGCATGGACCGCTGGCAGCCCTGGGCCCGGGCTGCACTCGAGGCGACGCTCTGGCTGCAGCCATTGTAGTCATGACAGACACCAAGGTGGGGGGCCCTTCAGGGTCCTCCAGACCTCCAACGCGGCTCCACGGCAACCCCACAGCAGACGGGAGCCTTCCTAGGGCCCCGGCGGCCTGAGGCAGGAGTCGTGTGTCTGGAGTCTGGCACGGAGCTTGCTTTGCTACAGCGACACAGGAAACTGGTCAGCGTGCCAGCTGATGGACACTATCCCTCTAGTCCCAGCCCTCACAGCCTGCATGTCAGCAGTCGGCAGATATTTCAGACGATAGAGCCCCTCTCTGGGCACTGTGCTTGATGACAGCATGGAAACACCTGCTGGAGGGACCACGGCCAAGGCTTTTGGTGAACCTCAGGCGTCCGCACGAGGATGACGTCCCCTGTCAGTGTTTCACAGGCCTTAATAGCGTCATAGAAGCATGCAGAGAAGGCTGTGGGGCTGTCATAGGCACACGTGTTTTCTTCCAAAGTTCTGGACCCAAGTGTTGCATCAAGGGATGGGCGAGCACGTCGGCAGCCCCGAGGTCCTCAGCATCTGTGCGGCTCTCACTGTGCCGGGAGATAAGGAAGGCCCGGGGGAGGCGGGAAGCCCTCACTCTCCCCCGTGCTGTCCCCGAGACAGACTATGATGGCTTCTTATTCCACAGTTGTGCACTTTCCAGAGGAAAGCAACCTGTGAACAGACAGCTGTTGTGAGCTCTCATCAGCCCCTTGGAAGTCCCAGTGCCTCTGGGCCTCACCCTGGGTGGGAGCAGGGAGTTGCTAGGAGACATGCAGGGGCCGTTCGTCCACATGGGCACTTCTGCTTGGTCCCAAAGTCCAGGGAAACAAGACACTGTGGGCAGGTTCCTACAATTCAAGGACAGAGTTCCTTCTGTCCTTCATGTTCCCTCTGTTTTAGCTTCTTCCGTCCCTTCAGACCCTCTGATGGGGGCGTCCTGAGACCCTCCCCACCCATGTCCTGTCCTGGGCACTCGTCCCATGTTTTACTCTCAGAATTCTCCCTGAGCATCCTGGGAACAAACAGGATCATCCTGAGTGTGAGTATGTGTGTATGTGTGTGAGTGTGTATGTGTCAGTGTGTATGGGTGTGTGAGAGTGTGTGTGGGTGTGTTTGTGTCCATGTATATGTGAGTGTGTATGTGTGTATGTGTTTCAGTGTATATGTGTGTGAGTGTATGTGTGTATAAGTGTGTGTGAGCCTGTATGTGTGTGAGTGTATGTGTGTGTATGTGTGTGAGCCTGTATGTGTGAGTGTGAGTGTATGTGTGTGTGAGTGCATGCATAAGTGTGTGTGTGAGTCTGTACATGGGAGTGTGTGTGTATGTGAATGAGTTTCAGTGTGTATGTATGTGTGTGAGTGTATGCGTGTGTGTGAGTGTGTATGTGTTTCAGTGTGTATGTATGTGAGTGTATGTGTGTGTGAGAGTGTGTGTGCGTGTGTGTGTGAGTCTGTATGTGGGAGTGTGTGTGTACGTGTGACTAACAAGGACTCCATGCTTCCCGCGTGTCTGCCCCGTGACTATAGACTATACACACATTACCTCCATTCATCCTCACACAAGCGCCTCAGGTGTATTCTCATCCTGTTTTACAGCTGAGGACACCCAGAGAATTACAGGGGCTCCTAAGAGGCCCGAGATCACACAGCACACAAGGACTTGCCCACTGTGCCAGCAGGAAGCGGGGATGCTGAGAAACCCATGCCATCCCACGGGGCAGAAAAGACTCGTCCTCTCTCTTGATTCAGGAAGCAGCTGTGGGGTCAGGACGGGCTTGGGAAGAAGGAGCAGCTCTTGTCTTCCAAGGGTCTGGAACCGGGGATGGGACACCATGGCAGCTTTCAAGCCCTCTCCTCAGGTGCTTGGGGGCGGGGGTAGGAGCCAGCGGAGCTGGGCGGCCCTGAAGCAGGAGGCCGGCAGCTCCTCTGGCCTCCTGGCTGCTGGGGGGCTAAGGTGCCGTCTCCCTGGCACTGGCTCTCAGGCAGCACAGCTACTCCCTCTACTTCACGCCGCTTCATCGACTGGAAGACGTCTCGTCTCCTCTCTGCCGGGACCTCCTTGTCCTGGGGAATGTCACCCACTGTCAGCTTCCCCAATGGGACACTGGCCCTTCCCCCTGGTTTCACGTGAGTCGGCCCTGTACATGGAGGCGTATGTGGCAGGACAAGAGGGGGACTCATGACAGGGGATGCAGACCCAACACCAGACAACTGGCCTTAAATCAGGGCTCCCAGCAGCATGACCTGGGGCAGATTACCAGACTCACAAAGCTCCCATTTCCACGTCTGTAGGACGGGGATTTAGAGCCCGTTCCACAGGGCTGTCTTGGGACTGAATGAGAACACACATATGATGTCCTTGGATTCCCAGGATGGCCCTTGGTACGCAGACCACTGCTTCTGTCCCTTAATCAACCAACACACTGGCCGACCACTGGGCCCGCCTCTCATGGCCAATTTTCCTACACTGGCCCCTCCCAGCCAGCCTTGCCTGACTCCAGTTCTTGAGCTGAAAGGCCAATTATGGACACCAAACTGGGAACCACACAGTCAGGTCCTGATTCCAGGGAGCACTTACGAGTTACCTGAGCTCTGGCCAAGCCGCTGATTTCACCTGCAGAATTATGACCAGCTCTTCCTAACTCAGCTGAGATCCTTTAAGCAAAAATGTTTCTTGCCTGTAAATCTCTGCTCAGTGTAATGTCATGAGACTAACGCCATCTCTTAATGCTGTCTCCACAGCCTAACTCAAAATTAGGAAAAATGTAAAAACTCATATAAATTGTCACTCTCTCTCAGTTAAGAAACAAAGCGTAGACATTTCACTTGTCCTCTGGAATTGGAAGCCTCAGTGAGAAGACCCAAAAGAGGAAAGATTTCTAAGAATGCCTGAGAAGTCCAAGGCCGCTGCACACCCAGAGCAGAAGCGGGCATTGGGAACCAAGGTGGTTGGCAGCCACCTGAAGGAGGTGACATTTGAAATCAGCCATGAGAAAGGGGACTTCCTTAACTCCTACTTCTTATGTTCCAGAGAATCTCACATTTTTCAGGGATGGATTCCATTTCTCAATAAAATCTTATGCCAAAGCCCCAAATGTAAAACCACAAACTGGTGTTTTAATGGCATACATTTATGCTACCTCAAATTTATAACATTTGTTGGGACGTCTCTGGTGGTTCAGTGGTCAGGAATCCGCCTGCCAATACAGGGGACACGGGTTCGAGTCCTGGTCCAGGAAGATCCCTCATGCCACGAAGCTACTAAGCCCCTGCACCACAACTACTGAGCCTGCGCTCTAGAGCCCAAGAGCCACAACTACCGAAGCCCATGCGCCTAGAGCCCGTACTCTGTAACAAGAGGAGCCACCACAATGAGAAGCCCGCACACCGCAACGAAGAGTAGCCCCAGCTCGCTGCAACTAGAGAAAGCCCGTGAGCAGCAAAGAAGACCCAACACAGCCAAAAATAAATAAATAAATAAATTTTTAAAAATTTACAACATTTATTAATTACAGATAAAATCCACAAATATCCCAAGGCTTATTTTATTTAATAAGAACTTTGAAATACTCATAACTGCTCTACCAACTGATTTATTTCTATGTGTTGTTTTTCTTTGCAGAGGGCTGAGAAATGTCCAGCTCACTCAGCATTCTGAGTGAGTTTTTAAATAATTCACTTTGCAACCTCAGGAGGCTTTCATCAATGTCACCCAGATCAGGGGTAAGTAAACTGTCTCTGTAAAGGGCCAAGTAAATATTTTAGACTTTGTGGGCCTTGCGGTCTCTGCCCTCTCTCTCAAAATCAGCCACAGACCATGTGTAAACAGCTCAGCCTGGCTGTGTTCCAATACAACTTATTTTATGGACAAAGAAATTTTCATTTCATATAATTTTCAGGTCACAAAATATTCTTCTTCATTTCTTTTCAATCATTTAAAAATGGAGAAGCCTGGGACTTCCTGATGGTGCACTGGATAAGACTCCACGTTCCCAATGCAGGGGACCCAGGTTCGATCCCCGGTCAGGGAATTAGATCCCACATGCGTGCTGCAACTAAGGACGCCTGGAGCTGCAACTAAGGAGCCCACGTGCCACAACTAAGGAGCCAACGAGCTGCAACTAAGAAGCCCTCCTGCTGCAACTAAGACCCGGCTCAACCAAACAAATAAATAAACATTTTTTTTAAAAAAAAATGGAGCAACCACTCATAGCTAACAGGCCATACAAAACCAGACGGTGAACCTGATTTGGCCTGCAGTTTGCTAACCCCTGATATAGATGTTCTAGAGAGTGACAGTAGAATATTTTCATTCCAAAGTCGAATCACTAACTGAAAAAAAGCTCTACAAGATTGTTTCAAATCATTAATTAGTAAGTATACAATCTGAAGGAAATCATAGGATGTTTTTCCATTTCTTGCAAAAATATTGTCCTACTATATCTTTGAAACATTTTGATGTCAATGTCATTTAAAAAACAGAATCTTAGATATCTCAATGGTCATCTCGGGAGAATAGTGAGGCAAAGTTTTAAATCAGTCAGATTTATTTAATTCCTCAGACTGAGTTCAAACTTTTTTTCATTGACAGCAATTCTACTGCAGTTGTAATCATCACAATGCTGTAACACTCACGGCCTGAATGGAATTTGTTCCTTTCATTAAAAATATCAGGGAGGGCTTCCCTGGTGGCGCAGTGGTTGGGAGTCCGCCTGCCGATGCAGGGGACGCGGGTTCGTGCCCCGGTCCGGGAGGGTCCCGCATGCCGCGGAGCGGCTGGGCCCGTGAGCCATGGCCGCTGAGCCTGCGCATCCGGAGCCTGTGCTCCGCAAGAGGAGAGGCCACAGCGGTGAGAGGCCTGTGTATCGCAAAAAAAAAAAAATCAGGGAGACGTGAAGTTTGAAGCAACCATGTTATATCTGGCAGTATTTAGCTGGGTAGAGTTTCTACGTCAGTAAAAAAATATATATCATATATACAGTTGACCCTTGAACAATGCAGGGCGGGACGTCCACCCTCAACACACTGGAAAATCTGCACCTAACAGTCGGCCCTGGGTATCCGTGGTTCCACAGGTGCATTCAACCAACCATGGACTGTGTTGTATTGTAGAACTTACTATTGAAAAAAATCTGTGTGTAAGTGGACCAGCACAGTTACAACCTGTGTTGTTCAAGAGTCAGCTGTACACACACACACACACACACACACACACACACACTCGTGTATAATATATAGTAATTTTGTGTCTCATTTAAACATTCCTACCAGAATTTAGATCTTCTCAAGAGATAGATCTGAAACTTTATGATGAAAAGGCAATTTCTTACATACTATTACAAATAATTGTTAGTAAAATTGACAATTTCTTTTTTTTATTTTTATTTTTTATTGGAGTATAGTTGATTTACAATGTTGTGTTAGTTTCAGATGTACAGCAAAATGATTTAGTTATACGTATACATATAGCTCTTCTTTTTCAAATTCTTTTCCCATTTAGGTTATTACAGGATATTGAATAGAGTTCCCTGTGCTATACAGTAGGTCTTTGTTGGTTATCTGTTTTTTTATTTTATTGTTTTATATTTATTTATTTTCTTTATTTTTTTTGGCTGTGTCAGGTCTTAGTTGCGGCATGTGAGATCTTTCATTGCGGTGTGCAGGCTCTCGTTGCAGCACATGGGCTTCTCTCTAGTTGTGGCTTTCAGGTTTTCTCTCTCTAGTTGTGGTACATGGGTTGCAGAGCGCATGGGCTCTGTAGTTGTGGCACGTGGGCTTAATTTCCCCGCAGCATGTGGGATCTTAGTTCCCCAACCAGGGATCGAACCCACGTCCCCTGCATTGGAAGGCAATTCTTCACCACTGGACCACCAGGGAAGTCCCTGTTTATCTGATTTAAATATAGTAGTCTGTATACGTTCATCCCAAACTTCCAATTTATCCCTCCCCCCAACCTTTCCCCTTTGGTAACCATAAGTTTGTTTTCTAAGTCTGTGAGTCTGTTTCTATTTTGCAAATAAGTTCATTTCTATCATATTTTTTAGATTCCACATATAAGCGATATTGTATGATATTTGTCTTTCTCTGACTTACTTCACTTAGTATGATAACCTTTAGGTCCATCCATGTTGCTGCAAATGGCGTTATTTCATTCTTTTTCATGGCCGAGTAATATTCCATTGTATACATGTACCACATCTTCTTTATCCATTCAGCTGTCAATGGACATTTAGGCTGTTTCGTGTCTTGGCTATTGTGAATAGTGCTGCTATGAACATAGGGATGCATGTATCCTTTCGAACCATAATTTTTTCTGGATATAAAAATGGACAATTTCTATAGCATTACTCAGTACCAGTTGGAAAGATCCTACCTTAGTGCTTATCTGCACAACTTACCTTATTCCATCAAATCACAGGTACCTGGAGTGACACCATTATCTTCACCACCAAGAAAGGAAAAACACTGCCAGACAAACATTCAGTGCTTCCTTGTATCTTACAATTTCATTTCATAATTATTAGAAGCATTCTTTTAAACATATTTTAATTTTAATTTTATTTTATTATTATTTTTTTTGGTGGTATGCGGGCCTCTCACTGTTGTGGCCTCTCCCGTTGCGGAGCACAGGCTCCGGACGCGCAGGCTCAGCGGCCATGGCTCACAGGCCCAGCCGCTCCGCGGCATGTGGGATCTTCCCAGACCGGGGCACGAACCCGTGTCCCCTGCATCGGCAGGCGGACTCCCAACCACTGTGCCACCAGGGAAGCCCTAAATATATTTTAAAATTTAAAAATCACAAACTTCTTTCATAAGACAAAAAATATACATGGAATAAAATTGGTTAAGATGTTTATGAAGCGTCACAAAGTTAGATCCGGCAGAACATCTTCTGAGCCACCTGAGTGTGGACAAAAGCTCACCCTGTCTTGTCCCCAGGACATCCTTCCCTTGCTTCGTTGCAAGGGTGGCAATGACAGCGACCAGCCAGCGGTGACCAGCGTGGTGATCCTGATGTGCAAGCCCACTTAGCACACCTTAACCATGAAAAACCTGCACCCAAAGCCAACAAAATACAAAATGGCCATTTGGTCACTCCTCCTGGGGCTGCCCAGCTGTGGCTAAGATGTTGCTGCCTTTTTTTCTAACTTACTTGATAGCGTATTTAAAAACTTTCTTTCTGGCAGTTGAGAATGTGTCAGATTTTACATAAGACAAGTCTTGCTCAGTTATGTCAATGCGTTTTGCAAAAATAAGTGAAATGAAGAAACCCAGAGCCTGGGCACCCTGACCCAGCGAACCCCAGGGTGCCCCTGCTCTCAGACTTTGAACTGAGCCCTCGAGTCAGGACCAAACCAACGCCGGTGCGAGACCTAGGCCCGCGCAGCGGTGTGCTGGGAGGGGCTTCGATAAAAGCTCGCTGGGGGGACAGAGGGAGCACTGGGTGGCGGGGGCGGGATGCATGCACACCAAGAAGGGAAGTTACAGGATGGGGTTGGAGGAGTGAGCGTGGCCATGGCGCTTGAGGTGCTAGGAGAGCAGGGGCCAGGAGGGAGGGACGAGAGGTGCAAGGGACGAGGCTGGGCCGGGAGACAGCGGCCTTCTGTGCCAGGCTGGCAATGGTCTGCTCCAGACGGCCCAGACTCTAACACCTGAAGCACAAAGCATGTCCACGTGACCTTACGTGATCCTTGCAATGACCCTGTGGGAGACGGTTCCTGTCCCCACTTTACAGGTGAGTGCACTGAGGTCCAGAGAAACTAAAATACTTCGCCAAATTCACATAGGCAGGGAGTAGATAGATTAGGAGATGGGAAGACAGAGATTTTCACCCTCATCCTCTTCCCAGGTCACATTCTGTGGGATTGATTCCCTCACCCTACTCCTTTCCCCCTGAAGAGGGAACTCACTTTTCCACTCAGGTCATGCACTGGATCGATTCAACTCGGGGACAGACTAACCCAGGATTTGGGGCAACCCTCAGATCAGATACTCAGAGCTGGCTCTGGCCGTTGGGCAGCTGGGGATGCCAGCCTGGTCCATCCCGTCTGCGGCTGTACTTATGGGACGTGTGGGCGAGTTATGGTCTGTGGCCTCTGATGAAAGGCTGCACATCCCCGGGGAAGAATGGCTGGCAAAAGGTAGGGCTGAGCGGGGGCTGAAGTATTGCTGCCCCCCACGGGCTCCTTTGGCCTCGTCATCCCTTGGGCCCCCGACCTGGGGAGCCCTGGCCCTGAGCGGTCACCTGAGGGACCATCAGAGGCCGTGGTCAGTGTGTGGATGAACACGAGCACCTCCTAGGCTTTCCTTGGTCTCCTGCTCATTCACCATATGGTTCTGCCTCTCTGGGGTTGTCTGTTGTCAGGGGGCGCTGGGGCTCTGTAACATCTAGTTTGGGGGTAAGGAGCCTAGTGACTGACCTCAGCCTGTGCTGTGAGTAGCGCTGCTTGCAGGTGAGGATGCCTGGAAGGGGTCTAAGTCTCACCTCTGAGCTGAGTCTGGACGATGTGAGTGGAATCTGGGAACATGCCCCACCATGCACTCCAGGCTCGTGGAAGCCTTGGCATCTGCATCAGGAGAAACTTACAAAGCATCAGGCCATGTTTAAGGAGCAGCAACTGGACTGGTTCAGGTAGGGTTGATGGCGACTGTCCTTTGCTTCCAGCCTGGGGGCCCTTGAGATGGTATAAGAGGCTGGAGGAGAAACCAGGTCAACTCTACACAGGATTTCAAAGTAGATCTGATCCTACAGCTTCTGAAGGTGTTGCAGGAAAGAAAGTGGGGCGCGAGAGGATGGTCACATCCCAGGTCTCAGGCGAGTCCCTGGGACGGCCACTGAGTGTGGGTTCTTGGCTTCTCGCAGGAAAGAATTCAAGAGCGAGACATAGTAAAGTGAAAGAAGGTTTATTCAGGGAGATACACACTCCATAGACAGAGTATGGGCCGTCTCAGAGGGTGAGTGGCCTCAAAATATGGGGTGGTTATTTTTTTTATATATAAATTTATTTATTTCATTTTTTGGCTGCATTGGGTCTTCATTGTTACGCGCGGGCTTTCCTCTGGTTGTGGCCAGCGGGGGCTACTCTTCATTGCGGTGCGTGGGCTTCTCATTGCAGTGGCTTCTCTTGTTGTGGAGCATGGGCTCTAGGAGCGCGAGCTTCAGTAGTTGTGGCACACAGGCTCAGCAGTTGTGGTTTGCAGGCTTAGTTGCTCCGCGGCATGTGGGATCTTCCAAGGACCAGGGATCGAACCCGTGTCCCCTGCATTGGCAGTGGATTCTTAACCACTGTGCCACCAGGGAAGCCTGGGGTGGTTAGTTTTTATGGGCTGGGTAATTTTATAGGCTAACTAGTGGGAGGAGTATTCCAACTATTTTATGGAAGGGGTGGGGATTTCCAGGAATTGGGCACCACCCACTTTTTGGCCTTTTATGGTCAGCCTTGGACCAGTCATGGCACCTGTGGGTGTGTCATTTAGATGCTAATGTGTTACAATGTGCATATAATGAGGCTCAAGGTCCACTGGAAGTCAATTGTCCACCATCTTGGGCCGAGTTTGTTCCAACCAGTTTATGTCGTGTCCTCAACGGCTTCGTCATTCTTTTAAAGGTTGTGCGTTGCCCCCTTCCTGTCTCAAAGGGACGGGGTACAAAGACACCAGGAATGGGAAGAATCTCAGAAGCACTGATCAGTCATGCCTCGAAAATTCTGCTGTTCTTGAAGCCCACAAGCACTTGAAGAATTCGCTGTGGTCCCATAGACCCCAGTCCAAGTGAAAGTCCTTCAGCTGAAAAGTTGGACAGCAGAACCAGATTCGACTTCCTTGCTGGCTGGTGGCCTTTGGAACATCACTGAGCAGCTCTGTTTATGACAGGTGATCCTGGGGCCTGGTCTCCCACCTTCACAGCAGGGCTTCCCACCCACCCCACAAGCCCCGCCCCCGCTCAGACCAGAGGCCTTGGCCGAGCCTTGCAGGGCTCGTAGCTGTGGGGGGAGGCACCCAGAGGGTACCCACACCACCAGCGGGAATGTTGGGGGTGGAGGCTGGCAAAGCTTGGAGCATCACAGAGTCCGGTCCTGGGAGCATGAGGGACCCTTCAGAGTCGTCTGAGGTTCTCTTTGAACATCCATTTCCTTATGGTCAATTTGCTATCTCTACCCCCATTCTCACAAACTATGTAACAGGGAAGAGCCAATTTTTTTTTTTTACATCTTTATTGGAGTATAATTGCTTTACAATGGTGTGTTAGTTTCTGCTTTATAACAAAAGTGAATCAGTTATACATATACGTATGTCCCCATATCTCGTCCCTCTTGCGTCTCCCTCCCTCCCACCCTCCCTATTCCACGTTGGATCTGTGTCTGGACTTTAGCCTTTGCTCTTTGCTGCTTTTGTTATTATAATCATACATAATGGTCTGCCTTGGGGAACCCTGCCCACCTGTGGATGGCTGCAAGAAAGAAGAGACTAACACATCCCCTCCCAGAGACTGGTCATTCCTGGAGATGTTTTGCAAGTCTGATGGCCCTTTTTACTTTATATCCTCCTTACCTGTCCCTCTCTATTATGCCTTTTTACTTTACTTTCCTCTCTGATTCCATAGAAGAAACTGGCATCCAGACCCCGGTAAGATGGTTATTTTGAGACACTAGTCTGCCATCTTGATTTATTGACCTGTCGTGCGGCAAGTCGGGTGAGCTTGGACTCAGTAACACCTACACCCTCCCAAACTTACCTTCCCAGATTTTAATCTCATGTTGAAAATGTAACATTTTAAGACTTTAAACATTGTCCTTCTTTATGCCTCATGGTAGGAGGATTCCCCCAGCAATCCACAGAGGTGCTTCCGGTGATTCATAAATCCATACGATTTGTTTGCAAATATCATCCCACATTCAGTTCTTAGAAATCTCTGCACCTTTTGTTGGTTCCCTATACACAGAGTTGAAAGTTTCAAGGACTTTTCCATTCGAACTCTGAAATCCCTTTTCCTGTTTATCTTAAGTAGGATTTAGATAAGTGTGGCTCATTAGAGGGGGAGGGAGAGGGAGATGGGAGCAGGGAAGGGGAGGAAAGAACCTGCTGGAAGGAAAACACCAACAGTGCGTGGGCCACAGTCCTCCCTCCCGAGGCTGAAGGTCTGTGCCAGATGCAATCAAGGCAGGCCTTCCCCAGGAAGCTGGGGTGGGAGCTTCAAGCTGGGGTGGAGGTCGTTGCATTTATAGGACTTCCCTTTGCAGCAGGTGAGCTGCTAACTTTCATCTTCATGCACCATCCAAAAAACTTCTTAAAAATACAGTTAATCTTTTAAACCCATGGTGAGTGATTTCTTGGGATCTCACAAACTAACGTCTTTTTCTTATAAACACTTCATAAAGTCCAAAGAAATAAACCTTCCTCTCCAGAAGTTGTCCACTCCAACCTGGCTGGCCCATCAGGTCCTCTTTCCACACACAGGACTCCTGGCCGGGCCTCTGGGACTCACCCAGAATAACAAGGACCCGAGGAAGCAGCAGTTCACAAGGGTTTGCTTGTCTCGTGCGTTGGGACGGATGGGACTTTGTTCAAGTCCTACCCAGGTTCTGCGGTGACCTCAAAGGCTCCCTCTCCCAAGAAGTCTTTCTTCCTTGTTTCTCCACGTCAGAATTCATTACTCCCTCTGAAGGATTCCCATAGACCTTATTTTCTACTTTTTTTTTATTTTATTGCATCTTCCTCTTTCTGACTGCTTGTCTTTCTTCCCCAACTGCTTGAGGGCCTGGCTCAGAATTTTGCACAGAGAAGACCCAATACATGTTTGTCATATCACTAGATCTACTTCTAATGTCTTCGATATCATAAGAATCTGAACTGGGCATTAGGAGTGGATGAATTCCTTCCAGCTACTGAGAAGAGCTGAGCATAGGGGTCCCCTTCCCGCCTCCCTGCCCTCAGCCTACGACCTTCCTGCATCCCCACCATCTCCCAGGGCCCTGGGCTTCGAAGGGCCCCACTTTTGGTTTGATGCTCTGATATTGCCATCTCGAAACCCTTAACATTTTTTGCACAAGCGACCCACATTTTCATTTTGCATTTCTGTCTGCAAATTAGGTAACCCATCGCGATCTCTCCATTTATAAATGAGCATGTACTGACTTCCTTAATTGTACTCATTATAGCAGAGGACATATTCCAGCAGATGAGACGTTTTATAGAAGAAGTGGCTATGGGAACAAAATATAATTTTGTACTATTAAGGAAGTGATTCCAAATGGAGATCATTAGGAAACTGGTAATAATAGATTAGAAAGAACAGGTTGATAATCGCCAGAAGATAGAGTACTTATTGAAAAATATGTTAAATATTTTATTTCTCCCAATCCGATTTGTGCTCCTAATATGCACTATTTATAAACAATGGCTATTCTGTTTTGCATAACTTCGCCGTTTACGAAAGTTGTTTGTTTTCACTATCTCGCTGAATCCTTACACCTTTGTGGAGTATGTAACTCTACTATTATTTCCACTTTACAGATGAGCCAACTAAAATTAAGAAACTAGTGGCCTTGCTGGGGAAACTTGTTGGTATAACCATGAGCTGAACCCACCCACTGTGGACCCTAAATTTGAGACTTGTCACTGTTCCAGGGATAGCCACCAACATGCGGTTTATCAAGGAACAGAAATGTCAATCCAGGCCCTGTATGAAATACAAAATTTCAAATTATTTAAGTAAAAGTTAGTAAGATTTGACTACAGTTAACTCATGAGCAAAGGGGCTACAGTTAACTCATGAGCAAAAGTCTCTTAAGAAGATCAAACCACATGACTACTACCTAGAGTCCTCCTGCCTCATGAAGGAAAATGAAAAAAAAAAAAAAAAAGCTAGAATTTGCTCTGTTGCTTTGAATTAAGTGCCTAATTCAGTAACTTTAGAAAACGTGAAAGAGAAAACAAAGCTCTAAAACCCCTTTCACATGCTCTCAGGCTGTTTCACCCGTGGGTGCCTCTGTGCGCCAGCCAGGCCTTGTTTAGTGATAACCCCGAGGAGGAATGAAAGAAAGTTCTAGAGACAGATGGGGGAGAGCCAGGGAAAGTGCGGGAGGTGACCTTCCCATGGGTGCAGCCTGACCTTCACACACCCCGCAGGCCTGCCCTGCTCGGGACAGACAGGCATTCAGAGAATGGCCCTGTTCCAGCGGCCGGTTCAGGGAGCGTGTAAGCCAAGCCGGTGTCAGAGGCCGAACGCCCTGTCTCTGCCTGCACCAAGTCCAAGTCTGTCCGGGGCATTCTCAGCAGTGGCCGCGGACGGACATCTGTGAGAGCTACGAGGCATCTAAGGATGAAGCTGGGATGCTGGTCTGAGCTGTTGATTAAGAAAGAAGAGTAGGCGTCCATGGGGCACGATTCTGTTTTAGTTTCTTTTATTGAACGAACACTTGCAGAGTGCTTTTTACATCCCAGGGAGTAACTCAGCCCTGTACTAATATCACGTCATTTCATCCTCACGGTAGCCCATTCAGCTGTGACCATTATTATCCTATTTTACAGATGAAAGTCAAGGCCAGCGAGGTAAGTAACTTGCCCAAGTGGCAGCACAGGGCCTTGGCCCCAGCAGCTTGGTGCCACGGGCTAGACGCGTGCCCACCACTCTGTGCTCAAGGGGGCTTCCTGGGGGCACCCCTGCCCCATGTGAGGAGCGCCGTGATTCTACCACAGGGCCAGTTCTCCCTCTAAAGGGGGAGCTGAGAAACAGCCAGGCTCCCAGGGTCTTTCCTCACACCTATGCCAGAAAATTCTCTTTACTTTTGCCTTTTCCTGGTTTTGTAAGAGTAAAGCCAGAAAGATCCTTTTAAGAATATCTCCTTCTCTGGCCTGTTGGGCTGTCCCTTAATTCTATCAGCAGACATTACATTTTTAAGTCAGCATTTCCCCAGCTGGGTCCCACAGAACGCTCATTCAGGGTGGGCTGAAAAGAACATGAAGTCAAAAGGGTCCCAGTGGTCAGTGTGCCAACAAGATGGATTCTCTGAAGTTCTGAATCTTTCCTATACATGGTTTTTATACTGTAAACGTATACTTTACACATAGGCAGTCACTGACACTATTATTCTGCACGGTTTTAAACCTTAAATGAACGATTTCACACTTCATTTATCATTTTATGACTTGCTTTTCTCTTGCTATTTATCCTTGTAAATGCAGCCAATTTGAGTTCCTTTGAACGCCCCAATGTAATTAAAATTTTTCTAGTATCTACATTAAAAAAAGAAGCAGGTAATATTAAGTTTAGTGACATTTTACTTAACCCCATACAGCCCAAATATTATTTTCCCCCATTTTACAAATGAGGAAAATGAATGATTTGCCCAAGAGCTCAAGCCAATAAGAAGCAAGCTGGGTTGCTCATCTGGGCCCTGAGTGCTTGACACCAGCCCAGAGGGACCCAGGAAGGTCTAGTCTTTAGCCCTTGTCCCTGCCTGGAAGACCCAAGGAGAAAGGTCCTCTCTCGCTGGGGGTCTAACCCCTCCCTGCCTGCAGTCAGGGGAAGTCTGAGGACCGCCAAGGTGGCTCGGGGATACGGGGCCAGAGGCAGCCAGAGGGAAGGGGGAGTAGGGCCCCTGAACACTTGTTCCCCAGTGCACACTGCTGCCCCCTCTGACCAGAACAGCTCTGTGATCCCAGCTGCTGCCAGGTTTTCCGTTTTCTTGCCATCGGGTCTTGCCAGGTGGTCTGGCTTTGCTGAGACTCCTGGGCAAGCTCAGTTCTTGAGCCTGTTTCATGAAGAGCTGGCCTTGCCAGCAGGCAGGCGGGTGGGCAGGCGGGCAGCCCCACCTGTGTCCCGACCCCAGAGCAGCTGGGGCTGGGGAGCAGTGCAGAGCTGGGAGCTGAGTCCAGGCACGTTCGGGGACTGGGTCCCACTCACCATCCATTATCTCTCTTGCATTTTCACACCTTTTTTTATCCCTGTGTTTCTGCATCAGCCTCTAGTTATTTTGCCTAAATGCCTTTGGTAGAAGGTTTGTGGACATTGCTATCTGCCCTAGTTCTAAAAAATACATGAATTGTAGCTAATAAGTATTGATTCTCTATTTGTGCAAACGCCTTTCATAGATTGCCACTTTGCTGCAGGTTCTTCCCGTGACTCTCTTCTTTGCCCTCAAAATGTACTAGTTTTTTCTCTCCCAGTGGCTCCATCCAGTTCAGCTCCCAGCTGGGCACCAGGGCAAGCCCGACCCCGCCGGTTGAATCCACCACCTTCTAAGGCCACCTCTCAGGAAGGGAGCACAGAGAGGTCTGCCTTCGCTTCCTTTTGTTTTTTTAACTTGTTATTATACAAACATATACAAAGTCACAGACATTGGCCAATAACCCAGTGTATCCATTACCTGGCTTCAACGATTATCAACATTTCATCTCTGCTGCTTTCGCTCACATCGGCATGAAGCAAATACCATGTGTATTTCAACATATACATCTAACAGATAAAGACTGTTTTCAAAAATGTATAATTGTAATAACATTATCATCACATCTTTAAAAAATTAATCTAAATCCTTAATCTCATTATATATCCAGTGTTGCCATTTCTCTAATTGTCTTATTACTTTTTAAAATTTCGTTTGATTCACATGAAAGAATGCTCAACATCACTAATCATTAGAGAAATGCAAATCCAAACTACAATGAGATATCACCTCACACCGCTCAGAATGGCCATCATCAAAAAATCTAGAAACAATAAATGCTGGAGAGGGTGTGGAGAAAACGGAACACTCTTGCACTGCTGGTGGGAATGTGAATTGGTACAGCCACTGTGGAGAACAGTATGGAGGTTCCTTAAAAAACTACAAATAGAACTACCATATGACCCAGCAATCCCACTACTGGGCATATACCCTGAGAAAACCATAATTCAAAAAGAGTCATGTACCACAACGTTCATTGCAGCTCTATTTACAATAGCCAGAAGATGGAAACAACCTAAGTGTCCATCATCGGATGAATGGATAAAGAAGATGTGGCACATATATACAATGGAATATTACTCAGCCATAAAAAGAAACGAAATTGAGTTATTTGTAATGAGGTGGATAGACCTAGAGTCTGTCATACAGAGTGAAGTAAGTCAGAAAGAGAAAGACAAATACCGTATGCTAACACCTATATATGGAATTTAAGGGGAAAAAATGTCATGAAGAACCTAGGGGTAAGACGGGACAGTCCTACTAGAGAATGGACTTGAGGATATGGGGAGGGGGAAGGGTAAGCCGTGACAAAGCGAGAGAGTGGCATGGACATATATACACTACCAAACGTAAAATAGGGAGCTAGTGGGAAGCAGCCACATAGCACAGGGAGATCAGCTCGGTGCTTTGTGACCACCTAGAGGGGTGGGATAGGGAGGGTGGGAGGGAGGGAGACGGAAGAGGGGAGAGATATGGGAACATATGTATATGTATAACTGATTCACTTTGTTATAAAGCAGAAACTAATACACCATTGTAAAGCAATTACACTCCAATAAAGATGTAAAAAGAAGAAAAATGTCGTTTGATTGACTTGGGATTCCAAATGAGCCCTGCGTTGAGACTGGCTGAGATGTCCCTGAAGTCTTTTTTAATCTGTACACCCTCCTCTCACTTCCTTTCATTTTTTCACACATTGCTATTGCTGGAGAAGAAATCGGGACGTTGTCTGTAGAGCTTCCCAGCATCTCATGTGCTGGTGATTCTCATGGTGTCGCCCAACATAGTCCTCTGACCCTTGGCTTTTCAAAAAGTAGTGAGTAAATCCAGAATATCTGGATCACACCCCAGGTTGATTTTCTTTTTGTGGGTGTGCATTTGCCTCGGTACTGACCTTGACTCTTAAGGCCCTTGAATGAAAATCATGATAATAACTGTGGACTCCATACACTTGGAGGTGGGGCTCTGGACAGCAACTTCCCTTCTGACTTTCTAAAGGGAAAGTCCTGGCTGGCGGGTAGGTTTGAAAGATTTCCATTCTCTTTCTGCTACTGGGCACTGTGACAATCACAATATTTGAGTCAGGGTGGAGTCACTGGTATGACGTATTTTAGCCCAGGAACAGAACAGTTTTCGGATAAAGAAGCATCATGTGTCCAGACAACAGGAGGCCAGCTTCGTTCCTGTGATTACCCTGTCACAAAGCAGCTTTGTGCCAGTTGAGAAGAAGGAATACACACCGACTTGGCTTATTTGAGGCTTATTTCATGTGTCAGTGTGACATGTGTAGCTGCTGCCCCCAGGAACTGTCTGTGGGTGGCTGTGAACATGCAGTCGTGGACGACTGTCCCTCAGGGCGACTCCATGAAGCCTCACAGCCTTTACCATCAGACAGCGGTGGGTTCAAGTCCAGCGTTTGCCACATTCTAGCTGAGTAACTTTGCACAAAACCTTGATCCCCTGATGAGAAAAATGGAGCTCTTATTGGGCACCTTTTGGGTCACTGTGAATGTCAGAGAAAATGTATACAAAATACCCAGCGCAGTGCACGGTCCAGGGTCCACTCAGTCAACACAGATGTGTTACCACTGTGTGCTGGGGCCACGGTCTAGGAAAATAACAATGTGAATTACCTCCTGGGGATTTGGGAGGGGATTATTTATAAAAACTCTGGAGTCATCTAGACACAGGGAGTGGTGAATGTAATTTGAGCTTGTGAGAGGAGAGCTATCGAGTCAGTTCAAAGGACTACAATTTCATTAACCCAGAATCCTGCCTGAGTGGGCGAAAGTGGGGTCCTGGGAGAGATGCCAGGTGTCAAGGTCACGCCTGGGGAGCGCAGGAACTTTTTTGTAGCCAGCTGCTGCCCGGGGCTCCTGCAACAAAGTGTGCGTTGTAGCCGCTGCCTGGGACACGTGTACTGGAAGGAGGCCGGCGGGGGCCGAGGGGAGGCTCGGATCACCGGGAAACAGGACTTGATCCATTCGTCCTGATGAAATCTTCCTTCCTGATATGATTTCCTCAAGCGGAACAAAAGGGAAATTTAAGGCATCTTTGCCAAAGCAGCCAAAGAAAGGAAAGCTGGGGCGAAGCTAATCATTACTTTCTTCCTGGCTCTCCAGGAAGAGATACCAGTGATGGGAACGAGAACACGTGTCGTCACCCGCTCCGTTTCCACAGAGATAGGAGCCCTTTCCTTGCAAACAAGCAGCACAGAGACTGTGCAGCACTGTCTGGGTCCCACCGAGGGTGGGCCTGGGGCAGCCAGAGCCCTGCCGTGTGCTCTTCTCTACCATCAAGAGAGGCCCCTGATCTTACCCCGACTCAGTGACTCTCCCCTACAAAGCCCCTCTCTGGGTTAAGGAAATGCCGGGTGGGAGAATTCACCGCACATACGGTGAGTCAGTCCAGGGAGAGGCCAGGAGCTCCCTGGCGAAGGACAGGCCACTCTGGCATGAGAGAAAGACCACACTCGCCGGTGCTTCAGTAACGCTGAGGCAAAACTCCTAGGTGGCTGGTCTGCCCGGACAGCATGAAGTTATCCACGAGGTACAAGGTGCTTCGTACAAAGGTACAACAGCGACTTCAGCATTACGAAGCCTGGCTTTGAGTTTGGGATCTGCCTCTTTCAAGCTATGGGACCTTGATCAATTCCTTGACCCTCAGGGAGCCCGTTTTCTCGTCTGTTAGGTGGGGAGAATGGCAGGATGGCTTTGGGCCTGGAGCAGAGGGAAGGGTCTCCTGCAGCCTTTGGGGAAATTGCAGGCCATCGTCAGCCCCGGAGGACACACCTGTTAGCAGCTGCAGCCCCCCTGCACGGCCTTCCTTTGGGGAGGGGAGCTGATAGCCTCTCGGGGCTGAGCCGGCTCCACGAGGGGCCGGGGAGGGACTGGGGAGGGGGTGGGCCCGAGGACTTAGACACGAGGATGGGGGCGGGCTGTGTGACGGGAAGGGTAGTGGGGACTGCGAAGCAGGTGGAGCTGCACGCCCCGAGTTCTAACCCCACTGAGCACAGCTGACCCAGTGGCCTTGGCTCCGGTTCTACCGAGGGAGGGGCTCTGTCTCCCCACACACACATGAGCGACTGGGAAGGAGGTGGCAATGGCCAGGGGCCTCCCGGGGCAACTTCAGGCCACAGGGGAGCAGGCCCTCAGTGGGCAGCATCCCTTGGTCTGAGCAAGCTTGGCAGGTGACTTTCCCATCTTGATTTTTAAGGAGCACATCTTACTCGTTTGCCTTTCACCCCATATGGGTCACATCAGTCAAAGGGCTTATTAGTCAGATAACAAGCATTTGGAACTCCTGTCAACCTGTTTATTCTATTTCTAAAATAATTTTTTCACTGAATTTTTTTCTGTTTTTTTGCGGTACGTGGGTCTCTCACTGTTGTGGCCTCTCCCGTTGCGGGGCACAGGCTCCGGACGCGCAGACTCAGCGGCCATGGCTCACGGGCCCAGCCGCTCCGCGGCACGTGGGATCTTCCCGGACCGGGGCACGAACCCGTGTCCCCTGCATCGGCAGGCGGGCTCTCAACCACTGCGCCACCAGGGAAGCCCTGAATTTTTTTCTTTTAGTGCCTTTTATTATATCATCCCCATTAGACTCAACAGATCAGATCAGAAAATGGCGTACATGTGGAAAAAAGCAAACAGAACGATGAAATAAATCCTGGTTGAAATGCAGACCTGTGGAAGGATCAGCTCAGAGTCCAGTCCCGCAGAAGCGTGAGGATGCCCAGTGCCTCTAAGGATGCAATCAATTGTCTGACACCCGTGTGATCCTTCACCCTCTGGGAGAAGCCTTAGGATCTCTTGGGGAAATAGAACTCTATCTCCAACACAAACTTTGAAGTTTAAAAATAAAAGCAGCCTCGCGTTTCCCAGAGCCACATTGAGATTAAGCAGAAGGGCTATTTCTGTACAAATAAACACAGGCCCCACAGGCTAACGAGCTAATCGCCATTTCAGAGGGTCTAACCTCTTCCTCCAAGGCTGGCCCAGGGGGAGGGCCATTCAGTTTGAGCTAACATGGTCACATCAAAGGAGAAATTTTACACAATCATCTTTCTTAAAAACAGGGAGAAAAGCTTATTTTCAGATGGGGGGGTGATGGGGCATCCTCGTGAGCTTCAGCGCTGCTCTAGCTTTAGGAAACAGCAAAGAAACAGCCCATCATCGAGAAATCATTTCCCTATCACGGTTCACACTGGCAGGAAATCCCTCCTAGGGAAAGCCTGGCACTATTCTTTCTAGAACTTTAGAGACAAGAGCTGCAGCTGAGACTCCTGGGCCCACCTGCTTGTTCCCTCCCTCCCTCCCTCCCTCCTGGGCAGTTAGTCTAGGGTTTCTCCTCCTATGAACCTTGGTACAGCCCAGCAGGACAGAGGGACGCAAGTGGATGCTTCTTGGCCCTGTGGTGTTTCTCAGCCCTGTCTTTGTTCCGTAGACACAGACACCGGCAGTTGCTCGTAGCCCAGGCCTCTGCCCTGCAGCCTCTCTTGGCCTTTCCCTCCTGTGCACGAATGCCGGAGAGGCCCAGGGAAGCTGAGCCTTTGCACAGCCATGCTGGTTAGAAAGAGAAGGGAGGGGGGCTGGGAGGGCTGAGGGGCCCACGAGTGGGAAGATGACAGTGAGATGCTGGCCTCCTTGTTTCCATGGAAGGTTTCCTGCCGGCAGGACCGGCAGCATCGAGCCACACCTTGCAAATCCCACGGCTCCCTCCAGCCTCTCAGAGCAGGTCATCCTGCAGTGATGGAGAGTGGGCTTAGGGGGCACCCAGTGTCCTGTGGCCACGCCCCAAGCACAACTGCACCTCCCCACCACTGCTCCTCCAGCAGGGCCTGCCCTGAGGTACCCGAGATAGGAGGTGGAGGGCAGAGCAGGAGGAAGAAGGGGAAGACTGGGTTCTCCAGGGTCCATGTTCCCTGCTCACTTTCCTGGTCTGCAGTGACCAGACCTTGGACATGCAGGGCCGCACCTCACCATGCTTGAGTCGTTATGGCCCCAACTGACCTGAAAGGTGAATCAGAAATAGGTCTAGTCCAAGGATGCTGTCCCTTGATGGAAATGTCACTTGATTGGTTGCTTTACTTATACATTTAGGGGGTTTTTAACCCTCCGAAGAAGTCTTTGGTCCTACGTTTCTTACCAGGAGTCCACGGGGCTGGGAACTAGGGGAGCACGGTGCAATTTGTTATTTCCTTAAGGAATGAGGCAGCTGCCTCCGTTCCGTGTCTGGCTGTTCGCCCTGAACTTGGCCCACTTACGGGCCTGGCTGCGGCTCAGGCCCCACGTGGCAGGAACTGCCCCGCGTAGGACCGTCCAGGGCAAGACCCAGAGCGCACACTCTGCCCTTTAGAGAAACAGACACTGGGAATCCTCTGTTGTCCCTGGGCTCCAGGAGGACCCAGCTGCCTGGATGTGGTGGCGAGCAGCCTGGTGGCTTGCCTGGTGGTCACTCCACTCTGGAAACGATCACGTCTACAGACCCAGACACCCAGGAGCTCTACTTTAGGTTAAATGAGGAGTCTGGGATTAACAGGTACACACTATTTTGCATAAAATGGATAAACAACAAGGACCTACTGTAGAGCACAGGGAACTATATTCAGTATCTTGTAATAACCTGTAATGGAAAGGAATCTGAAAGAGAATAGATTTATGTACCACTGAATCACTTTGCGGCACACCTGAAACTGACACAACATTGTAAATCAACTGTACTTCAATGTAAAAGAACAAAAAACACAAAGTGCTCAAGGGCAACACATGGCCTGTGGCTGCTGTCCTGGCTACGCCTCAGGGTCCCTGGGCCAGAGGCTGGGCTGGGACTCAGCAGGAAGGCAGAGATCAGGGCCACCTGGTCACAAGTCATATAGCTGGCTGCTTCCAGGGACTTGCACGGCAGCCCCTGCTTCCTGTCCCCATGTGCCCTCCCCGCCCGGCGCTGCACCCCACCCAGCACTGTGTCTTGGGAGGGGAGAGGGCGGAGTAGGGAATAAAAGGAAAAAGGAGAGGACTCAGAGAAGTGTGAGCATCTGTCCCAGGCCATCTGGCCGCCCCGTTGAGGAGCCCAGCTGACCCCAGGCCGGCCTGACCCCACTGCCTGCGGGGAGCAGCCTGGAAGCCCAGCTCTGCTGGCCACACGGGGCTCCACGTCAGAGACGGCTGAGTTCAACGTCTGCTTCCCGGTGCAGTTTCCGGAGACCGGCAGCCTTCGCTCAATCTCGGCTTGCTTTTCTGCGATGGTGAAGGCACCCAGATTGGCAATTTAACGTGAGCTCATTTTATCAGAAATACTCAAATTTGCAACACGTCAACGTGCCCTTTTTCGATCAATGATTTTCAGGCTGCTGGGTTACGAGCTGATCCCTTAGAAGAGCTCACTTCACTTCACTTTTCTTGAGGATGACTTGAGGTGGAGCTCGGAGCCTGTCCTATTCCAGAGCGTCACAGCTGGGACCGTCCTCCTTCTCTCCCTGTCCTGAGGATTTCCACTTTTCCTTGTAAATACAGAGCTTTCTTTCAAGTGGAAGCAATGGGGACCCTGATAAAGACAGATTCTTCCACAGGGGCCTGGAGGGAGGCACAGAACGGCACATCCCTGCCACTTCCCCAAGCATCTCTGTGTGGTCAGGACTTGAGAACCAACGATTCCAGGCCAGCCACTCTCTGTCCCCACCAGCAAAGCACAGTCCAGAGCAGCTGTGGTGACGTGGTCACCCCATGCTGTGACAGGGGTCAGAGCCCTGCACTTGGATTCCAAGATGTCTATTTGAGTACCATATTTTTCCAGAAAGTTCGGGATCACTTAGCAAATAGCCAAGGGATCTCTTATTCAGGAACAAGTTATCGAGAGGATGGTTAGGTTTGGCGGAGAGCTTCCTCCTTCCTCACAGCCATCCGATGATTTGGCCGCGGTCTTCACTTTACAGAAGAGGGGACCAGAGGCACCTATGCAACCTGCACACGGCCAAGCAGCCAGCTGGCGGTCATGGTGGGGTCTGAACTTGGCCCGACGCAGACTGAAGGCTCCGATGCAGACTCCTAGTGCCCCTGGCTCGGGGTGGGTCTGATGGGTGGACCCCACAGCACATCTTCACAGAAGAGGTGTCGTTAGCAGCAGTCAGGGTTCACGCTAGCCCACAAAGTCCAAAACGCAGTCCAATGGTGTTACAGCCCCAGCCTAGACACGGCCATCCCCTCCTGCCGGCAGGACCGGGAGCTGCTCTCAGCCGGACCCCTGCACCCCCAGAGGCTCGGGCGCCAGGGGCTGAGTCCCCAGCCCCTTCGAGGCCCTGAGTCCCCAGCCCCTTCGAGGCCCTGCATCTCTGGAGCCTGGTACCCTGAGAAGATGGGCTGGAGAGGAGACTGGGCTCCTGCTGAGGAGGGTGGGGGAGGTTTTGATGCAAAAAGGCAGGGAGGGGCCTGGGGGGTTGGCGTCTGGGGGCTCCCGAGCACCAGCAGAGAAGGTTCTAGATAGGAGGGCAGATGTCAGGGAAGACTCAGTGGGGCTGGGAAGGAAGAATCCAACACACAGGAATGGGGCAGCTCTCATCAGTCAGGTTCACAAGTCAGGGATGCCTTTGTGTGTCTGACCGCACCAGGGGGTGCGGGCTTGTACTCGGCCGGTGAGAACTGCTCCACGGGCAGAGCCTGGAGCCAGCCCCTGGGCGCAGTCAGGGCCTCTGCTCAGAGAGACTCTCGGGGGCTCGTCCACCCTCTGCTCTACCCCTAACCAGCTGCCGCCAGGGTTGTCGCTGAGCAGAGAGCACAGGCCAAGTTCAAGGCCACAGAGGTCCAAGGAAGGGCCAACAGGGGCCCAGCCAGGAGGTACTGCGGTCCTGGGGTGGGGAAGAGGGGGTCGGCACCAGGCTGTCCCCGTCGCTCTCATCGGCGGCCCACCCTGAGCGCCTGCTGGGCAGGCGGCAGAGCCAAGACAAACATGGCGCGTGAGCTCAGGACCCGAGCGCTCAGATGTGCTATCGGGAATGTGGACCTTGGCCTGAGGTCTCAGCCGGAAAAAAATAAGCATGAAATCTTGAAACAAAAGAAAATGTTAACTTGAACCATTTCACTTTATCTTAGAGCTGTTCAAATCCAAACATCGCTCATGGCAAAGCCAAGATTTAAATGGGCCCTTTGGGAAAGAAGCAAAATGGAGGGATTTCCAGAAAAGGATAAGGAGGTTAGAGTCTGTAGTACATTCAAACTTAAAAAAGAAAAGTTAACAAAGCAGCCCCAGGGGTTGACGTGAACTCTGACACAAGGAGTTGACATGAGCTCTGATCCAAGCGGCGACGTGAACTCAGACACCAGGGGTGACATGGACTCTGACACCAGGGCTAGTGCACGTGACCCCTTCCCCTCTGCTTCCAGGACCCAGTTTCCCTCTGTGTCTCTGTTGCACAGGAGGTTTGGAAAGCAGGGAGGACCCCCTGGAGGAGGAAGGGTGGGGAAGTTTGTGGCTTGGGAAGGAGGGCAGCTCATGGGAGCCACAGGCCGGGCCGGGACACCAGAGCCCTCGTGTGTTTTCAGGACAACAGCTCACTCTCTTCCTGCACGTGTGTGTCTCCCCCCGGGGAGGGTATTGGGAGGCTGGGCAGAGAAACAAGGCCCGGGTGGTCAGTGGAGGCCAGACCTCAGAAAACTCTGAGACGGCAAGGGCCTGGCCATGCAGGTCACAGTGGACAGTCCTCTTACAGCTGTGTGCTTGCAGGGGCAACGGGCAACCTCCCAGCAGATCCACGACTGGCCAGCGTGATGACCCCTGCAGAGGGCAGGCCTGAGGCGACCGACCAGACAGCACGGAATGGGGCCCAGGAGGAGGAGACCCAGAGGTGGGGAGACATTTAGTCTAGGAAATATGCAGCTTGAGGGGCCGGAGACTGCAGGGGGCAGAGTGAAGTGGGCAGTTGACATTTATTCAGCTACACAGTCCAGAGCTCAGGATGGAACAGAGAACTGGTTGCAGGCAAAGGTTAGACTCAGGGACAGAAGAGGGAACCAGAGGGTCTGGAGCAGGGCCTTCATGTTAACACTTAAAAGCTGGAGAGGGAAGGATAAGTCACCAAACAAACCTGTGGGAGCCCGTGGGATCTGCCTCATTAATGGCTGTATCCCCAGAGCCAAGCCCAGGACCCCGCAGTCAGGCATCAGTAAATGTTTATTGAATTAATAAATACGTATTCTTGGCTGTCTTTTCCAGGGAGGAAGCTAGGCTTGCTCTAGTCAGCTACTGCTGCAGGGATGCCGTGTGACAAATGGCCCCATAGTGGGTGACTGAGGCTCCAGCCTGTTCCACACGGCCCATTTTGGGACTGAGCCTGAGGGTCAGCAGCCATCCCCTGCAGGCTCACTCGTGGCAGCACTTCTGGAACCACTGCCCACATCTTACCCCCACAAACTCCATGGGCAAGTCGTGGCCCAGCCCCAAATCAAGAGGCGGGAAGCAGATGAAAAGAAGAAAGAGCGTTGAGCACAAGCTTTAGAGCCCGAGGGATTTTTTTTTGAATCCTGATTATACCACCCAGAAATTTATGAACTCAGTCAGATTATTCAACCTCCCTAAGCCTCATCTTCCTAAACTTTAAAATGGGTGATGGGCTTCCCTGGTGGCTCAGTGGTTGAGAGTCCGCCTGCCGATGCAGGGGACATGGGTTCGTGCCGCGGAGCGGCTGGGCCCATGAGCCATGGCCGCTGAGCCTGCGCGTCTGGAGCCTGTGCTCCACAGCGGGAGAGGCCACAACAGTGAGAGGCCCGTGTACCGCAAAAAAATAAATAAATAAATAAAATAAAATAAAATGGGTGAAATAATAGCTACTCTTAGGCGTTTTGAGGATTAACCCTAACACACGTGAAGCACTTCCTGTGTTACCTGACACGGGGCAGGCAGCCACAAGCAGGACCACTGTGGTCTGGGAGCCACCTTCAACCTCAGCCCTGAATCTGAAGAGCCCACCCATGGATCTAGCTCCACTGTGCTCGTATCCCCCCCGCGGCTCAGGGGTAAAGCCCACCGTGGACGCGAACTCCAAGATGAGCGCGGGGTCAGGGACGGGGATGGGTTAAGATAATCCGGAAGTCTAGAGGCAGCGGCGGCCACCCCAGCTATGGACCACATGCTTCCCACATATGCCCGGGCTGCTATTCCATTTTTAATCTGGTTCAGACCCACGCAGCTGCCTAGAGACGTCCTTACGAGAAATCCTCTTGCTTTCCAGACAGGGCCCTGGGTTCTGCCTGTGTCTTGAGTGAGACCAAAATATTAATGAGGAATAAAATACTGCAGTCAAACAGCTTTTCCAAATGGTGCTTTTCCCAGATTGCATATGAACTAGACCTTGGCCTGAAATGCAATATTCAGAGTTGGCTTTACATCTTGCAAAGACTTTTTCCATGAAGGCTTACGTAAAGATGCAGAATTCATAAGATCCAGTGAAATGTCTGGCATCGGTCCCGGGTTTATCCACGGAAGGCTATTTTTTTTTTTTTTTTTTTTTTTTCCTTATCCACTTTAGTAAGTTACCAGAGCAGCTCTGAGAGAAAGAGATTGTAAGTGCTGTTTTTGTCATCCTGATTTCATAATGCCCATACAAAATGTTCGTCTTTATAACTCTGATGAGGTGGATTTCTGTAATTTAGCATTCCTTCTCAAATCTTCAGCAACAGGTTTTCTTTGACATTAATTCATTCATTCCACAAGTATTTATTGAAAACCTAGGTGTGTCAGGCACCGGGCGAGGGGCTGGGAATTTAGCAGGAAATAAACATGCAGCCGCTGTCCCTGTGGGGATAACAGATGAGGAAGCAGAGACCCAAAGGGTGTGAAATCTGGCCAAACTCACACCGCAAGTTTGAACCAAGTTTGGAAGTCGTGTATCGTAACGAGACCAGCTACATAATTTGCAAATGTGGTAAATGAAATTATGGGGCCCCTTGTCCAAAAATTATTGAAAATTTCAAGGCATCGACAGCAGAGCATTAAACCAAATTCAGGGCCCTTTGGTCTCATGCCCACGCAGCCCAGTTCTCTGCATCCTATTTTTTTTTAAAATAAGTTTCTACTAATCACATAATTATATGAGTATGAAATTAAAAGGGAGATGCTGACGAGGAAAGATGAAAGCACCAATAACGCGCAAGACAAAGGAGAAACAGGAAATTCACAAACGGTCTTTCTGTTTGCTGGCCCGCTGTCAAAATCGCCAAAGCCTAGTCCTGCCTTGTTAGATCTTCGGCAGCAGAAACTCCCAGCTTGAATCCCAGAATGCTCCCATAACACAAAAAGGAGTTTGGATTTGCAAGCACACTCACCTGTGTACAGATTCTAAGGAAGGAGACCTTGTGGGAACAGCCAAACCAGCCCAGCGTCCGAAGTGGTCGGTGGTTCACACGCTGGCATATTTGCCTGGGCTGCCTCTGTGGCTTCCCTGGTTTCTTTCTTTGTAAAGGGAACATCACCTCTCGAAGGAAAGGAGCTCAGGCCAACTCCGCCTTTGGTTGAGACTGTTCACCAAAGTCACGCTGATCAAAGCAGACCTGGTCCTCTTTTCTGCCAGGGATGTGTCCCCGCATCGTTCACCCTGCAGGAAAGCCGCACATGGGGTTTCCACCTTATCCCTGACTTACTTGGCCAGAGCTAGTGTGTGGGAAGATACACAAGCACGGGGTGGACAAATGTGCTGATCGGAAAGCCCACACATCCTGCCTGGTGTCAGCAGTCTGGGCTGTCATCTCCGTGGGAATTTACTGTGTGAGATTAGAAAACTCATTTCACCTCTCTGGGCGTCTGCCTCCCCATCTACCAAATGAAGAAGCAGGAGCAGATCAAACTGAAGTGTCCCCCCAGTGCAAACAGTCATCTGAGTCATCCAATACCCTCTACGCTGGGAGTTGCTCCTATTTCCCAAAATCCTAGGAAGGAGACCACAGCTCATCAGGGAAAGAAAACTTTACATGCCTTTTTTTGTTGTTGTTTCATAACTGAAACCCAGCAGGCCTTGCAGCCAGAAACCTGGACAGGTTTCCTTCCCTCCTCCTGGTCTCCTGTGGGCTAGGCCTCACCTGCCTCGACCGTAGTGGGGGTGTCTGGCAGCCCTGGGCTCTGTCCTCACTGGGCCCAGGTGGCCTCTCGTTCTCTCTCTCTCTGTATCTGTCTCTGGTTTTCAGGCCACAACACCATGTGACACCCAGCGTCCCATGGCCTCACTGTCTTACGGACCAGGCTGCGGGTCGGAGGGGCAGCTGTTGGATAGGCTTCTCTTTCTTCTGACCCTTCTTCCCATCTCATTTTCTCTCATCGGTTCTTCCATCTAAAGTTTGTTTTCAGGAGCTCTTGCATTGCTCCCCAGGCAGCAGGGCTCCAGAAGGCAGCAGCTGTCACGTGGAGCCCATGGGCATGACTTTGCCTCTAGCCTGTGAGCCGGGCGCTGACTGCAGTGAGCTCAGGATTCTCTGTGTCACACGGCGGAGAGCCCTGGGGGACGTCCTTGGCCGCGGAGGGAGTTTAATCAACTGGCACTGGAGCCAACAGGAACCCAGCTCTGTTCTCCTTCCAACTTTGCTCCTAATTCACTGTCCAGTCCCAAGAAGAGAGCACTTCATCTCCCAAACCAGCAGGGACTGGGGTTGGAGGGGAAGACCTTCTCCACAGGATGTTGTAAAGGGTTTTGGAAGGAGTTCACCAACTTCTGAGGTCCTTGGGAGGGATAATGAGGCCAGGTTCCCTGAGTTTCTTAGGGTGGGAGGTAAAGGAGGGATCAGATGGGGGGCCGGTGAGGTGGGCACTGCCCTCTCTGTAGCATGTATGCACATACACACACATACAGCTGGGTAAAAAATAATAATAAGTCATGATAATAATACAGTAGAAGTTTCTACCAGATTGGTAAACTAGCTGCAGAGAGTTTTAAACGACTTTAGGTAAGGTTTCCCAGGAAAAGGAGAGGCAAGCCCCCATAGCAGTCTTTCTCCAGAATCTCTCTTGGGCCCCTGTAGAATCACCCTCCTTTAACTCCTTGATGAAAACCTCAGTATGGAGCCTGGTTAGGCGCTCACACTGACGTGTCTGTGCAGACGGACCCAGGACGCACGGCGAGTCATCGTAGGGTTTATGTGTTTATTCTCTGCTGCATCCCACAGTGATTTGAAGAGGCTTTTGGCTGAAATGATAAAATGTTAACACATGACTAAAGATTTTCTTGGAGGAGGGATGTCAGCAAAATGGCAGACTTGAAAGCTCCAAACTCTCTCACCCCACAGAAATATCACATGCAAAAAATCAGAAACTGTATGAGCCAATTTTGTGGGAGCTCTGGCAAACAGTCAAAGGTTTACAGCAGCCAAGTTAATGCCCAGTCGAGAAAAAGTGACCTTCAAAATGGTGGGAGAGTTTTGTGGTGTTCTTACTCCCCTGATCCCATCCCCTCCCCGGGCCATAAAACAATTTTCAATAAATATTAAACGATTGAAATCATACAAAGTCTCTTTTCTAATCACAATAGAATGAAACTAGAAATCAATAACAGAAGGAAAACTAGAAACATCACAAATATGTGGAAATTAAGCACCATTTAAACAATCAATGAATGGGTCAAGGAAGAAATCATGAGGGAAATTAGAAATACTTTGAGGAAATGATAATGAAAGCAACATACCAAAATTTATGAGATGCAGCAAAAATGGTGCTAAGAGAAAATGTACAGTTCTAAATGCTTACATTAAAGAAGAAAGATCTCAAATTCACAACCTAACTTTACACCTTAGAAAACTATAAAAGAACAAACTAAACCTAAAGCTAGAAGAAGGAAGATATTAAAATAAATAATAAAAATTAGAGCAGATAAATAACATAGAGAATAGAAAAACAATAGAGAAAAATTAGCAAAGCCAAAAGTTTGTTCTGGAAAAAATCAACAAAATTGAGAAAACTTTGGCTATGCTGACTAAGAAAAAAAGAGAGAAACCTCAAATGACTAAGATCAGAAATGGAAGTGGAGATGTAATGCTACCTCTGATTTCACAGGAATAAAGAGCATTACAAGAGAATACTACAAACAATCATACACCAACAAATTGCATAACCTAGATGAAATGGAAAAACTCCTAAAAACACAACTGACTCATGAGGAGATAGAATTTTTGAATAGACCTATAACTAGTAAGGAGATTGAATTGCTAATCAAGAACCTCCCAATAAAGAAAAGCCCAGGACCCGATGGCTTCACTGGTGAATTCTACTAAACAAACTCTTTCAAATAATTGAAAAGGAAACACTTCTTAACTCATTTCATAAAGCCAGGATTAACTTGACACCAAAGACAAAGAAACTACAAGGAAAAAACACAGACCAATATCTCTTATGAATATTGAGGAAAAAAATCCTCAACAACCCAAATGTGGCAACATATTCAAAGGATTATACACTATGGGACTTATTCTTGGAATGCAAGGATGGTTCCACATATGAAAATTAATCAATGTAATATGTCACATTAATAGAATGAAGGAAAAGAAAACACATGATCATCCGAATTAATGCAGAAAAAGCGTTTAACAAAATTCAAAACCCTTTAATAATAAGAGCACTCAACAAATGAGGAGGAAATTTCCTCAACATATTAAAGGCCATATATGAAAATCCACCACGAACATCATACTCAATGGTGAAAGATTGAAAGCTTTTCCCCCTAAGATCAGGAACAAAACAAGAATTTTCATTTTAGGCACTTCCATTCAACACAGCATTGGAAGGTCTAGCCATAGCAGTTAAGCAAGAAAAAAAAATGAAAGGCATACAAATTGGAAAGGAAGAAGTAAAATTATCTCTGTTCATAGACCACATGATCTTATATGTAGAAAACCCTAAAGATTACACACACGCGCACACACACACACACACACACACACACACACACCCATTAGAGCTAATAAACAAATTCAGCAAAGTTGCAAGATAAAAAAAAATCAACACACAAAAATCAGTTCCATTTTTATATGCTAATAATGAACGGCAAAAAAAAAAGAGAGAGAGAAATTAAGAGAGCAATTGCAATTACAATAAATCAAAAAGAATAAATTACCTAGGAATACATTTAACCCAGGAGGCAAAAGACTTGTACACTGGAAACTATAAAACATTGCTGAAAGTAATTAAAGTGTCACATTGGTACCTATTGTCTTAATGCATTTAACAGTTACCACCAAGATGATGAACAAGTGGTTGGCAATAGCAAACTATAGATTCATTTTGAGCAATTCTTTGAGAGGAAGACAGTGTAACTATCTCATTGGGTCTTTAGTGATCCTGTATAGTAGGTATTATCATCGTCTCCATTTTTCAGATGAGGAGATAAGGGGTTAGCAAGGTTAAGAGGCTTACCCAGTTCACACAGCAAGTTAGTGGTTGAGCCTGACCATGAGCCTTGTAACTCTGTTCTTTTCACTATGCAATATGCAAACAATGAAATGTTAGGTAAATGGGAAAAAAAAAGAAGACACATGTCAGTGAAAAGACATCTTGGGTTCATGGATTAGAAGACTAAGATTGTGACGATGACAATATTATCCAAAGCAATTAACAGATTTAATGCAATCCCTACCAAAATCTCAATTTTTTTTTTTGCAGAAATAGAAAAACCCATCCTAAAATGTATATGAAATCTCAAGGGGCTCCACATAGCCAAACAATCTAGAAAAAGAAGAACAAACTTGATGGTCCACATTTCCCAATTTTAAAACTTACTACGAGCTATAAAAAAAAGCAAAACAGTGTGGTACGGGCATGAGGCAGACATAGAGACCAATGCAACAGAATAGAAGGCTTAGAAACAAAACCTTGTATATATGGTCAATTGATTTTCAACAAGGGTCTCAAGATCATTCAATGGGAAAAAAGGCAGTCTTTTCCACAGTTAGCGCTGAGAAAACTGCATATCCTCACGCAAAAGAAGACAGTTGAACCCTACCTTACATGATATACAAAAATTAACTCAAACTTGGTCAAAGGCCTAAATGTGAAAACTAAAACTATAAAACTCTTTGGAAAAAACATATGGGAGAAGCTTCATGACATTGGATTTGGCAATAGTTTCTTGGAAATGACACAAAAGGAAAAGGCATCAAAAGGAACAATACAATTTCATCAAAATTTCAAACTTTGATGCCTCAAAGGACACTATCGAGAGAGTAAAACAAAAACTGAAAGAACAGGAGAAAATATTTGCAGATCATATGTCTGATTAGGGATTAATATCCAGAATATATAAATAACTCTTAAAACTCAACAACAAACAACCCAGTTGAAAAATGGCAAAGGACTTGAAGAGACATTTCTCCAAATAATATATTCAAACGTCCAATAAGCGTGTGAAAAGACGCTGAACAACACCAGCCATTAGGGAAATGCAAATCAAAACCACAATTAAATACCCCTTCACACCCATTAGGATGGCTTTTATTTCAAAAAGAGGAAAATAACAAGTGTTGCTGAGAATGTGGAGAAATTGGAACATTTGTACATTGTTGATAGGCACATAAAATGCAGCCACTGTGGGAAACAGTTTGGCAGTTCCTCAAAAAGTTGAACATAAAATTACCATGTGAGGGCTTCCCTGGTGGCGCAGTGGTTGAGAGTCCGCCTGCCGATGCAGGGGACACGGGTTCGTGTCCCGGTCCGGGAAGATCCCACATGCCGCAGAGCAACTAAGCCCGTGCACCACAACTACTGAGCCTGTGCTCTAGAGCCCGCGAGCCACAACTACTGAGCCCGTGTGCCACAGTTACTGAAGCCCGTGCGCCTATAGTCCGTGCTCCACAACAAAGAGAAGCCACCGCAATGAGAAGCCCACACACCGCAACAAAGAGTAGCCCCCGCTCGCTGTAACTAGAGAAAGCCCACACACAGCAACGAAGACCCAACCCAGACAAAAAAAATCTGTAAAAATAAAATTTACCATGTGATCCAGCAATTCCACTCCTAGATGTTTACCCCAAAGAATTGAAAGCAGGAGCTCCAATGTTTGTACACTCATGCCCACAGCAGAGTTTTTCACAATAGCCAAAAGGTGGAAGCAATCCAAGCATCCACCAACCAATGGATTGGCTAAACAAAACGTGATATACACATTTAATGGAATATCATTCAGCCTTAAGAAAGAAGGAAACTCTGACCCGTGCTCTAACATGGATGAATCTTGAAGACATTATGCTGAGTGAAATAAGCCAGTCACTAAAGGACAAATACTGTATAATTACACTTACATGAGGTTCCCAGAGATGTCAACTTCATAGAGACCGCAGGGAAAACAGAGTTTATCAGAGGCTGGTGGGGGATGGTGGAAAGTTATTGTTTCATGTGTACAGAAAGACACCCGAGCCTTATTTCACCAGACTGTAAACATTTTAAGTTAATTCTACCTGAGTCACCCCCTTCCCTCTGCTACTCTGACCGGTCCGCGCAGCACCGGGGACCTAGCAGGTGCGGACATGGGATGTTGCGGGACCTTCACATTCTGGCATCTCTCCTCTTCTTCAGCCTCTTCATGATGTTCTTGGGAGGTGAGCTCAGTGAGCACCAGCTGGCTAGGGAGACCTGAGACCGCGACCATGAGAGAGGTGACTGTGGGGACAGGCCACCCGTGGAGTCCACACATCACATCACCGGGAAACTGATTTCAGCAAAGCCATGGATGTTTCAGACCTGCTTATCGCCTGTGGGCCTTGAGTCTATTCTGCCAGCCATGAAACAGAGGTCTTCAAAGAGACAAAAGACAGGCACCCCACACAGGGCTTGCAAAGACTAGGACCAAGTGCCTGGGACGTGAACTTGGAAGGGGAACAAGGCAAATGTGGGTGAGAAGTGGTCTGGGCACCCAGCACCTGAGACAGCTGCCACCATCCATAGCCAGCCCAGGCTCTCCCGGCTCCCCAGCCCTCTCATGTAATGAACCCCCAAGTGAGGCTGAGTTTGGGGGAAGTGGCAGCTCTTTGGGGTCCAGAGGCCCCGTTTGGCCCATCCCAGGCATCCCCAGCCTTTCCTCTGTCCCAAGGACACCTGGGGCTCCCGGCTTCCCCGCCTGGTGCCAGGGCCCCCCTGGTCCATCTGCCCCTCAGATCGGGCAAGGCCACCACATTCCTCTCACCTGTGTCACAGTAGGAGCCCCCCCCCCACCCCCATCCTGCTGTGTCCAGGCTGTGCCCTCCTGTTCTGTCTTATCCACTGAGGCTCCCTCAGGGGAGCAGAGCCTGCAGAATTCTCTCCACGCAGCTCTCCGGGCTTAATCCCATTGCGACCAAGTGGCTCACAGCAAAAGGATCCAGAGCGATGGTCGGACAGCAGCAGAGTGTTTGTCATGGGACTGGAGCAGGTGGCCCACTTCCTGACTCCCCTTCATAAACGCACACACCAGGCACAGAGGTGCAGAACACGTGTGCCTCACCTGCCTCTTTGATGCCGAGGAATGGGTCAGGAATTTCTTACATAAAAGGGATAGGTCAGGACGCATAGCTGGGATCACAATCCTTCCCAATCAACTGTCGCTATATCAGTAAGGAATCAATTAACCATTGTGGTTGGACCTCGAAGAAACTGATTCAGTGGAGATGCCAGCCTGCAAAAGATCTGCTATTAGATTTCGGTCGCTTTTCCAGCACTTCGAGTTAGAGATTTCTTCATCGGCAGAGCATCCTTTAGTCACAGGTTGGCTTGGCCTTAACCAAATATCACTCTGGCTGGTGGGACCCAAGGGTCCCCCACCTCTTTCAAGCCCTCTCTCTGATCAGAGGGAGTTCCCGAGTGTGGGTCACCAGCCTGGGCCACTTGACAGAAGTGACAAAGTTCAGAGTTTGCAGTGAAGCTGAACTGGGAACCCTATTTCAACAGATTTTCAGTTTCCCCACCTGGCCCCCCACTGAGACCCACAGTACTGACGTTTGTGGGACAATCAGAAAGCTTCAAGAGAATAGAGAAAACAGCATAAAGAATAATCTTCCCTTCTGGCCTGTCTTCCCAGCTCTTTTTGGCCTGCCAAGGTGTCCCGTTTGGGGGCCCGTTTCCTAGTTGTGGGTTCCACCAAGGAGGGGGTCCTTTAGCCCATGCTAGGGGAGTGTGAGTGGTTCACACAGTGATTTTACTGCAGGAGGGCAGGCATTGAAAATGCGAGAAGCCTTTCATAGCTGTGTCTGGACGCCAGCAGAGGCAAGGACTAGACCACACGGGGAAATTCTCACCTGATTCAAACCATACTGACACACACCTGGGTGACGAAGGAGGCTTCAGCTAGAGCCAGCCGTTAAATGATGACATCAGTTTGAATCAGAATTCAAATCAGAAAATGAGGCCTCATTTTGGGGGAAGGGGACAAAGGGAACCAGTGAAAGAGTTTTAGGGAAGGAGTCAGGTGACCTCGGGTAAGATAACCCAAGGACGCCCAGTAAGCTGGAAATGAATGGAACCTTATGTTACAGACCAGGAGCCCTTAACCCTCTTCGGTCATGGAATTCCTTACAAATCTGATGAAAGTGATGGGCCAGGCAACTGAGAAAAACTCACATCAGCACTTGCAAATTTTTTAATACAATTTTTTAAATTGCACTGGAAATTGGGTCATATTGACAGGATGTAAGATCAGTGTAGAGAATGTGACTTGTCCTGTGGTGAAAGGATCTTTGCTGGAAAGAACCGTTAACAAGCACCTGCCCATTCTAAAGAGAGCAGCTCAGAAAACTGCAAGAGGTGCTAAAAGGTGGCCAAATACTCGTTCTTTGAATCTTAGCCACTTCTGGGCCGCATAATGGGGAGATGAGTTTATTAAAGGGGTGAAGATGCCTTTAAGGACATTGGAGTGTCAGTAACATTCCTCCTGCTGCCAGAGACGAGGGGCACGCTTCTCTGCATCCTGTTCAAGCCAAGGTGGGGATGCCTGCAGAGAACCAGCCCCAGAACCTGGGGGTCCAGGCCAGCAGGGAGACAGGGCTTCACCTGAGGCTCTGCCCTCTCACCTGAGGACGAGCCCAGGGCCCAAACCAGGGGAAAAAGTGGAAGGGAGAATTAAGTGCATCAAGGTGAAGCAGAGGAAGGAAAACCCCACAGGAAAGGCACAAGCTAGCCTCACCTCCTGTCTTCACCCGCTGACACCCCTGCCTGGAAGCCTGCCCTGACTGCAGCCTCGGCAGCATCTCCAGCCCCCACCCCCTCCTCAGCACTCCTGGCTGTTCTCCAGCCTTGGCTGATGCGTATCCTAGCAGCAGCCCCGCCTGGGCCGTCAGCTGGCTCACCTTCCCATCACCTGTGTCTGAGATGATCCTCAAACTCCAGGAGTGATTAGGAAACGTAATAGGCACCGTTCCTATCTGGGCACAATTCCTCAGGGCGTTTGTCTAAAACCAGCCCCAGACCAGCTAAGTCACCCAGGGCTGGACACCCCAGTACACCCCACTGCTCTCCCAGCTGGGTCCTGAGAGATATGAGACTACCCCAAACACATCATCCCATCCTTGGTCCCCAGTAGAAAAGCTGAGAATATACTTAGGGCAACATAGGGACCCCAACATCTTTTTTTTAAGACTTTGATGATTTCCATTAAAAATATTTCTGACAGAAGCACCTTGAGAAAAACTTCTGAGCGTTCTGGATTTTCGTAAGCATGCGGTTCAGTGTTGTGTTCATTTTGTAGCATGGGGTGGTGGAGGTCGGGGTGCCAGAGCGCCCGGCCAGAGTCTAAGGGTCAGAAAGGCGGCCACAGCTCCCACGCTCCACGCCGCCTGCCCGTTCAGCCCGCAGGTAAGGAGAGGGAGGCCCAGAGAGGTTTTAGGGACCCAGGCCAAGGCCCCACAAGTGGTGAGCATCAGGACCCAGCACACGCTGCCCGGGCCGGATACAGCGACCCTACTTTGCACCCTGCCTGGGGCAGCCCCTGCCCTTTCTCCCAAGGGGCCGCTGCACTGAGTGGCCAGTGAGAAGATGACCCCAGGGCCCGGGTGGACCCCTGCAGGACTGCTCTAGGGCAGCCTGCTCTCGGCCTTTACCTGCAGGCCACCGGGAAGGGGCAGCCAGCCGGGGAGACCTTGAGCATCTCACCTCCCTTCCCTGAGGTCCCACTTCCTCAGTTACAAGGAGAGATGACAAGATAAGTCTGGCCACGGCAGGAACTTCAGTCGGGCTTAAACGAAATGTAGGAGAAAATGCTGAGCGCTCGTCCAGATCTGGACAGCTCAGCTCTCCGCTGAGTGGGCCATCAGCCCACGCTGGGGCTCCTGGGGCAGCCGGTCCCATCGTGGAGCAGGGAAGCATGACACCTGGATGAGCACAGCCAGGAACCCTCACACCCACAGGTGCAGCCCACCCAGGCCCCTCGGGGGGCGATGGCTTCTGCCAGGGGGCTTTGGGTGCAGAGGCCGAGGCTCAGTCTGGGGGCCTGGGTGGGGCCCAGGCAGCACAGCTCACGTTCCGTGGGTGCTAAGACCTGGAAAACTGAGAAACCGCTCAGAGCGAGAGTAAGGGGCTCTGGGCAGAGGCCAGAACCGGAACGCCAGGCAGGATCCAGCACCCGAGCCCTGGTGTCTAAGCGCTGGAGCCGGGCCGGCAGAGGAGCAGCCCCACTGTCACTGCTCACACGGGCAGACTATGCACCCGCCTCCCTCCCAAGCGTCCTCACTGCCTCACCCACCGAGACATCCCCAGATAGAAATGTTATCGTCTGAAATGAGCAAAGGATGCTTTCTCATTTTTCTGTAAACATTGTCATAAATGAAACATCTCTAGAAAACTGCTGTCATTGTTTTCAGGGGTCAGCAAACTTTTCCTGCCAAGGGCCAGACTGTAAGTATTTCCAGGCTTGGGCAGGTCATATGGCCTTTGTCACAACTGCTCCCATCCGGTCCTACAGCACAAAAGCAGCCACGAGCAATGGGCATGGGGCTGTGTTCCAATAAAACTTTATTTATAAAGGCAGGGGGGTGGCCCAGATTGGCCGCCTCCATGTTCTTTCATTTGGCATCTAAGTAAAAGCAGCGTGCCTGCTCTGCAAACACAGCTGGAGCTGGAGCTGATGCTTCTAGCACCCTCCCCCCAACCAAATTCCTGCCTTCAAGCCTCTGCCATGTAAGAATCCCGGAGCTCCCTGGGTCCTGGATAACTTTTTCCTGATACCAGCCAGGGCCTCTGTACCCGGTACTAAGTCAGCGGCCCTGCCTGGAGAGGGGCAAAAGGAGCCCCGAGTTCTGAGTTAGTCCTGAAGACAGCCGGTGAGCAGAGAGTTCATGATCTCTGCCCTTAAGGTAGGAAATTATATTTCTGGTCTTTCTCCAAAATACTGCACTGATAATAAACAGATTGATGTCAATCAAAACAAGAAGGGAAAGCTGTCCGAGTCCCCAGTAAAGGAACTGATGGCAAGCATGTCCCGCTGCAAAACAGTCTGCTTCCTCCTTCCTGCCGGGCAGTGAGGGGGAGGTGGGAAATGGGCCCCAGGACCAAGCCGGACAGGCCAGGGGGCTCACGGGTGGCAGGAAGGGCCACCTCCAGCCCAGGATGCAGGACTGAGGACGCCATCAGAGGGGTATAGTCTACGGATGCTGGATTTCTGGGAAAGGCCTGCACAGTCTCGCTTCTTGAGATTTCTAAGAAAAGGTGAGGTTTTTACTGCTTAGAAGGAGTGGAGATAAGATTTCCCGAAGGCAGAGAAGGCAAGTGTTCTTCTAGCTTCTCAGTGTTGATAATCATCATGCAAGGATGAAGGTTACATTTCCAGTTTACTAAGAGTTTACTAAGTGCCAGGCCCTGTGCTAAATGTGTAACCTCTATTTTACAGAGAAGGAAGCAAAGACTTGGGATAGCGTGTCCAAAATCTCACAGTCGGGGAAGAGCTGGGGTTTGAACCCAGGTGCCCACGTCTCATTGGGAAACACAGCGCTCTACACCCTCACTACACAGAGTGTGGTCTTGTAGTCGTCAGGGCTGCCCAGAGGGGCAGAAAGCACAACCAATGTGGGGGGGATGTGTGTGTGTGTATGAGAGAGAGAGAGAGAGAGAGAGAGAGATTGTTTGATTGATTTTAAGGAATTGGCTCACGAGTCTGTGGAAGCTTGGTAAATCCAAAGTCTGAAGGGCAGGCCAGCAGCAGGAGACCCTGGGAAGAGCTGCAGTTTACGTCCAAAGGCTGTCTGCCGGCAGAATTCCTTCTCCCCCACAGGGAGGTCAGTCTTTGTTCTCCTAAGGCCTTCAACTGATTAGACGAGGCCCACCCACATATGGCAGGTAATCTGCTCTACTTAGTCTACTGATTTAAATGTTCATCTCATCTACAAAATACCTTCACAGAAAAATCTAGAGTAGTGTTTGACCCAGTATCTGGGCACTGTGGCCCAGCCCAGATGACACATAAAATTAACCATCACAGGTCCCATCAGCACATCTGCATCACCCAGGAGCTTGTCAGAGACCCATCAGGCCCTGCCAGACCTACGGAGTCAGAATCTGCATGGGGAGCTTGAGAAATGCTAAGACTTCCTACTCTCCTCCTACTGACACATACAGCAACTCACTTCTTGATTTCTACCCGCTCTCTTCCCATATGGTTCCTGTTCCACAGTGAGGGAAGGCGAAATCTATGTGTCCCACAAAGGGCCAAGCAGGGATGCCCAGTCTCTACTGGAGACCTCACTGCTTCGCTACCCACATGCCTCCTGGACTCCTCCAGGCCTGATGCCCTGGGGTCCCAGAACACGCCCACACCCTGGTCCCTCCAAGGCACCGAGACACCCGCTATCTTCCATCCCCCCACCCCCACCAGGGAGGTAGCAGCGTGGGGGTGGGAGGACCCCTGGGCTGTGAGTCAGGAGAACTGGGCTCTGTTTCTGACTGCATTTCCTACTCCGTGTGACTCCAGCTCCATCACTTACCTTCTCTGGTCCAACATTCTCCCAGATATAAAAGGAAGGCTTTGCCCTAGACCAGTGGGTTTCAAGCCCTATCCCCCTCCTTCTTGCCCCCAATCAGTGGGATCCATTTGCGTAAGTGATACATTACGCACAACCCAAAATGCATAACAGATAAGACTGGAGACTCTCTGATGATCAAGGAGAGGCGGTACAGCCTTGACTGAGCCCTTCCCAGGCTTCACCTGCTTCCTCGCACCTGCAGGCCGCCCCTGAACGCAAGGATGCAGGTAGCAGCCTGAGCAGCGCCAAGGCAGAGGAGGCAGAGGGCTCTTCGAGCCCCTAAATTCCTCTACCGAGTCCAAGAGGCCCTGCCCTTCTGAAGCAACATGGTGTGTGGGAAAGCGTGGACGTTACAACCAAGCAATCGGAATTCACACCCAGTCATCCCTACTCACCATGTATTAGTCTGCTGAGGCTACAATAACAAAGTACTGTGACTAGGAGTCTCAAACAACAGATTTTATTTTCTCACAGCACTGGAGGCTGGAAGTCAAGATCAAGGTGTGGGCAGGGGTGGCTCCTCCTGAGGTCTCTCTCCTTGGCTTGTCCACGGCCGTCTTTTCCTTGTGTCCTCACACCATCTTCCCTCTGTGTGTCTGTGTCCTAATCCCCTCTTCTTATAAGGACACCAATCAAATTGGATTAGGGTCCACCCTGAAGACCTCATTTTAATTTAATCACATTTTTAACGACCTCGTCTCCCAGTACAGTCCCATTCTGAGGTAGTGGGGCTTAAGAGTTCAACCTAGGAATCTGGGGGAACACAACTCATGATTTCCTGTGCAGACACTACTCAGGGCTCACCCCAGCCCACTGCCTCAGGCCCTTCTTTCCCCATCATCCTCCCCGCACCTCCTTTAGCTGCCCTCTCACCTGTGCCCAGCTGAGGAGGCCTGAGGGAGAAAGACTGAGCCTGACTCAGGGTGGGCAAGGAGAGGTGGGCAGGGGCTTCGGCGGCCTCTAAGCATTCAGGCTGCTGAAGAAGGGCCCCTGGCCAGTGCACCAGCAGAGCCCATGCAGGGGTCAGCGGCTGGTCCTCCAAGCTCAGGTGGGTGGCTGGCGGCTGGGAATAGCGTCCACAGCTCCACTGAGTAACATGGGACAGAAGCCGAGGTAGCAGACTGAGAAACTGAAACGCGGGAGCAGCAGGGACAGTGCCAGAGCCCAGGACCCCACGTTCTGGGCTGTGTCCGTCAAGCCAAGAGGGACCCTGTGGTCAGGACTGCCTGCTGTTCTTTCCTTCATTTGAGAGTTTCGCCTGCACAGAGCTGCACAGCCAGAAGCTAGATTCCCTAATCTCCCCAGAGGCTGCGCGTGGCATCGGTTCGGCCCGTGGGACAGGAGCCTGAGACAAGAGGGCAACTTCTAGGTCACGTGACTCATAAAGGAAGACGGTCCCCCTCCCCCCACACCTGCTCCTCGCACAGGCTACAATGCAGACATGACCACAGCCAGAGGACAGCAGAGCAGCTGGAAGGACCTCAGCGAGCAAACCCACCTGCTGGACCCTGGCCTCTGGATGCTACGTGAGAGATCAAAGTCAGGCCCATGGGCCTCCTCAGCACAGCAGATTGCAAGGACACGAGAGGATGCTCGATGCTGCTTCTTACTCCTTTCCTATCCAACTAGTTAGGGGTCAGGAGCCAGAGTGTGACCCCGGATGGGATGGCGGGGGAGGGGCAGCGAGGCTGGGAGGGCCGCTCCTACTGGCCAGCACCCTGGAGCCTCTCTAAGACGCCCAGGAGCCTCTGGGAGGCTGCGGTCTGCTCCCCCGGAAGGCCGACTCCCCGTCTGCCTCTCCATTCCCTCCACTAAGGGACGCTCCCTCTCCACTAAGGTTTCCTGACCTCAGACTTCAAGGGCTCCAAGGTGTCAACCATCTGATTTGGTCATTTAATCTGCACCAGTGACAAAGGCCCAGGGAACGAAGCTCCCTTCTATTTCAAATTTGCTAATAACTATTTAGAACAGAGTGGTGTGGAATGTGGTCATTTTTTTCTGTGTATGATAGGAAAATTGTATATTTTTCTACTTCCATCTATTAAAAGGAGAAACTATATACATCAGGTTTTGTGACTATTAAATTCACTTTGATTTCCTTGGTCTCAAGGAATTTTTAAAAAGGAGGGGAAAGGAGAAGGTCCAAAGCCAAAGCTCAGCTAGCTCTGGAACCCTGGGCAGTGGAGTTTATATGCTCTGACAGCCCCAAAGCTGAAGTCTAAGGGTGCAGACATTTAAGAATAAATTTTGATACAGTTTGGACTAGTTAATAATTCTCAAGAATAGGTCACCTGGATCAAATGGGCGCTTTCCTCATAGCGCAAGAAAAGCCCCGTCTGACAAGATCCTGTGTGCTGCCTCTTCTGTAAGAGAACTGACTCTCACCACAGGGGCTGTTGTGAACCAGAAAAATATAATTTACTTGGCTGGGACGCAGGAGGTGGTGCAGCTTGCCAATAAAAGGTCAAGGCCTCGGAATTTTTCTGGACAACACGGCACCATAAAATACTCGGAGACCTATATGTCCCTGAAATACGCTGCTGAATATATTCCAAGCATCCCAGTGAGCGTGTCAGGAAACAGAATCCTGCTGGGCATGGGTGGACCACAAACGCATGGCTCTCTTGATCAGGGTCTTTCTGAGGGCTCCACAGAAGCCTTGAGATGGCGGTCAATGACATCCGTCTTCACGTTTAGGGCGAGGAAAGGTGTGTGGCAGGACTTCCTGGAGAATGTGGGGTGGCCCAGTGAGGTGACCCCGAGTGCAGGTCACTTTCACGAAAGCCACCAATCGGGCAGGTGAGGCTGGGAGGGCAGGTGGCCTGGAGTGAGCCAGGGTGGGGAGCAGTGAAAGCAGAAATTAGGTCTCCCTGGAGGTGGTGGCATGTCTGAGAACAGTACTGGATGGGCCATGGGGGAGAGGCGATCGACAACAGAACATTCTGGGGCTCAGCCCTGCCGTTTTTGGTGCCACCCAAGCTAAGTGGCATACGGAAGAGATTTTATTTCTTCTCATATGTTGATGCTAGTTTTGAAATCTTTCTATTCTAATGAGACATCAGACTGTATAATAGGAGAACAGACAGGTCTCCCGAGAAAAGCCCACAGGCTCTGTTCTGTTGTTTCAAACCCGGTGCTGCCCGGGCTGGGTCCCTCCATCTACCCCCCACCTCCCCTCACCCCACCTCCCCAGCTCAGATGCTGGGGAAGCCCGCAGGGTCACCACGCCCTTCACACTTGTTCCCAGACACATTATGAGGTTAAATGTCATCTCAGACTAGAAGAAACACCCAGCAGTGGCACCTTCTGAGCAGCAGGGGCTTCCAAGGCCGCTCCCCGGCTAAGTCTGTAAGAAGTCCTTGTCCGCTGAGCTGTTTAGCAAATTTGTCTTTTTTGCTAAAGGAGTAAACACGGCTTGAGCTGGTATTTACATTGCACGTCCATGCTAATTAGCGCCTGGGACGAGAGGAGTGAAAACTGAGGTGGGACTCGTCCAAAACCTCTTAGATGAAGGCCTGAGCCAGCCTCCCAGCTTCCCTGCCTCCTCTGGGTCTTCCTCCCTCCCAGCGGGAGCCACAGCCTGCACGGCTTCCCCGTTTCCACACTGCAATGACTTTTTTCGTCCAGTCACAGGGTAGCCGCCTCAGGGGTCAAGAAAAGTCACCATGGAGGCTTTCATCCACAGCCGGCGGCAATGCGCGGCCCCGCCTCGTCCAGGCCAAGTGACCACCGAGCGGCCAGCGCTGTCCCCGCGGCCTGGCCTCCAGCCCCAGGCTTCCCTTCCCCACTGAATCTCCCCACCTTTGGGCAACCTCCTGTCGAGCTATTGAACAGGACCTACTTGACTACAGCATACATTTTCAGGATCATCACCCTGGAAAAGCAGCCTTTGAAAAGGACAGGACACGAACATCTGGCCTCCAGAGGCTGACCTGAAAGGAAACATACTCCAGCCCCACCTGCCTCTCAGACAGACGGACACTCATTCTCAGACTGCAGCGCCCCGGGAGCCTCTCCCCTGCTCTGGCCTTGAGGGCAGCTGGCGGTTTTCCTCTTTCCTGACCCATGTTTTTTTCAGGGAGAGATGCACATCTTTCCAGCTTCCATTGATCGCCTACGAGGCCTGTGTAAGAAGAATAATGCTTATTGGAGCTAAGATGTGTTGATCACCTTCTATACGCCCCACCCTGTCCTAAGCATTTTATGTGGCTCATCTGGTGGAACCCTCATCACCACCCTAGGTGATGACTATTAGTGTTCCCATCTTCCCGAAGCTTCAAGGACTTAGTAACGCCTGAGATGTCACAGCCCACGGCACAGAAAGTGTTTCAAAGCCAGAGCCCCGGACTGTCACGTGATTCGGTCTCCCCAAACCTGCACTAGCTGACACCATCTAACTGAGAAGCAGGGAGCCTCCTGATTTCCAGGCCTCCTGACCTCGGGGACGTGCTCCTGGGCTGTTGCAGTGATGCTCTGGGCCACGGGCGGGCCTTGGGTGAAGCGTGGTGCAGAAGCTCTTCCCTAAACCAGTTGTCTGCTGCGTGCAGCCCTCCTGCAGCTGCAGCTGGTCTGCTTTCTTGCCCAGGGGTCTGCTGCCCACGAGCCTCCCCTGGTCAGCTCCGCAGCCCCCTCTTCTGTGTATCCCCAGCCCTAAAAGCTTCCTCCTCGCCCTCAGCTCTGAGGCTTCGAGTGGGTTTTTCTAGGTCCTGCTCCAGACTCAGCCTCAGGACAGTGGTGGCCCCTTGCTGGCCCGTGGCTGCCCTGTGCATGAACTGGCCAAAGAGGCACCAGCAAAGCCAGGGAGCAGAGCTGCGGCTAGATCCAGGCAGCTGAGCCCAACCACTGCTGACACTGGGAATCCACGTCACGACTGCTTTATCAATTTCAAGACCGCTGTCCTCTCCTCCTCCCAAGAGTCCTAGGAAATGGGCGTCATTCTTCTCATTTTATGGTAAAGAAACAAAAGCTCAGAGAAACTAGGTAACCTGTCCCTTGTCCTATAGCCCCTTGGGCCCAGGTCCACTGACACAGTCGTGCCTGACTTTCTTCTGTGCCTCCTTTTCTGGCCGGCAGGGTGAGGCAGGTAGAAGGACACACCAAGGTGAACTCAGATAGCTGGACCCTCCGTAACGACACTGCCATATGCTCCGGGGTCCAGGGCCTCAGGCAGAGAAGCTCCCCACAGAGGGAAGTTGTGAGCCCGATACTGGGAGAGCCAAGGGCCGTGGAGTGTAGGGAAGGGAGGCGTGGGGGACACGCACCCCGGGATGAGGCAGCTTGTGGGTGAGGAGAGCCACCATCCTGGAGCAGCAAGTGTGTCAGCTTGGCCCAAGTGAACAGCTCGGGGTAGGGGCAGAAGTGGGAGGAGAGTGTGGCCTCCAAAGATTTGGGGATCAAAGGGGTCAGCACTTGGGCTTGACCTCGAGGTGACAGGGAGGCAGGGCAGGTTCTGTGTAACGAGGGCCGCGGGGGAGAAAAGCCTGGAGACGGGGAGCAGCTGGGAAGGAGTTTGTTGCAATAACCCCACTTCCATCCACACCAAACCTTGGCCAGGTAGGCAAACACCAAATCTTCCCCCCTAGTTTACCACGTGGCCTCACCAGCCCAAGAGGCCAGGCCTTAGCTGGGGCATGAGAAGCCAAACCCCCCTGCTTTGCCCTCCAGGCCAGGGTGCTTGGCCCGTCTCAGCTGTGGGGTGAGGGTGCGGGTGTCGCCTGCAGAGGGGACCTGGGGCTGCAACTCTCCCTCGGCCTCTGCCAGCTGCTGGGAGGAGTGGTGAGGGTTTGCTTCTCTGAGGGTGACATCACGGCACATGGAAAGCTTTCAAAATGTGGGTTTCTGGGCCCAGATCCAGCACTGCGGAATCAGTCTCTTCTGAGTGGGTGAGTGGATCCCAGTAATCTGGACTTCTTTGAATAGATTCTCTCTTTCTGGAGCAGTTTTAGGTTCACCACAAAATTGAGTAGAGAGTACAGAGTCCCCATGGTTTCCCCACACAGCACGGCCCCCTGACCAGGGTGGTGAGTGTGTTACAGTGGATAAACCTACAACAGCCCATTGTCATCAGCCCACCCAGGGTCCAGTCACCCTTGGTGTTGGACATTATATGGGTCTGGACATCCCTCGGGTCTGGACATCCCTCCCTCCCCCAACCTCTGACCACTACTGATCTTTTGACTGTCTCCATGATTTTACCTTTTCCAGAATGTCATACGGTTGGAATCATATAGCATGCAGCCTTTGCAGGTTGGCTTCGTTTGCTTAGCAATACGCATTGCATATTAATTCATGTCTTCTTGTGGCTGGATAGCTCATTTCTTTTTAGCACAATATTCCGTTGTCTGGATGGACCACAGCTCATTTATCCACTCATCTTGAAGGGCACGGTTGTTTGCAAGTTTGGGCAATTACATATAAGGCTGCTATAAACATTCAGGTGCTGGTTTTGCGTGTTTCCAACTCCTCTGGATAACCACAAAGGGGCACAACTGCTAGATCATCTGGTAAAAGTATATTTAGTTTTGGAAGAAATCACCAAAGTGGCTGCATCCTTTCGCATTTTCCCACAAGCCGTGAATGGGAGTTCCCGTTGCTCCACAGTGTTGTCAGCGCTCTGGACTTTCACCATTCTCATACGTGGTATCATCTGAATTTTTTTTTTTTTTTTTTTGCGATACGCGGGCCTTTCACTGTTGTGGCCTCTCCCGCTGCGGAGCACAGGCTCTGGACGCGCAGGCCCAGCGGCCATGGCTCACAGGCCTAGCCGCTCCGCTGCACGTGGGATCTTCCCGGACCGGGGCACGAGCCCGTGTCCCCTGCATCGGCAGGCGGACTCTCAACCACTGCGCCACCAGGGAAGCCCATAATCTGAACTTTTAACAAGCTCCCCCGGGCGTGTCTCATGCTTTCTAAGACTGAGAGACACTCTCTGGATCTGCATCCCATCTGAGAAATTGGGAGCAGCCGTGTTGCACAAGTAGGTAGACTTTCAGAAAAGCAGCCCCGGGATCCCTGGAATGCCAGCTGCCCAAAGGACTTATGGGTCTGCATTTAGAGTGGCTACAGGGGCTTAACAACCATCGAGTAATCTCAGCCTGGGGTTTTAGGAGCTCCTAGAACCTACCAGAAGTTTTGTGAAGAACCCTCACGTGATGGTGGGGATTTGCTTTATTTGATTTTTTTTTTTTTCTTGAAAGGAGCCAAATTCAAGCCTCCAGATGTGCATCTAGCCAGCCCTTCCCCACAGCAGGCCGGTTTGGCTTTGGTCCTGTTGTTTATTGCTGGAGCACGAAGCAGCAGTCACACGACAGCTTCATCCCCAGGCATGTGAGGAGTTTGCCAGCGTCCCTGCCACCCTGAGGGCCCAGTGACGCCAGGACTCTGTCAAGTTTCCAGCACTGTAGAGGCTGGGTCACCCCGCACACACCACCTCCGGCCACAGGCCTGCGCTCAGGGCTTCACTTCATCAGGTCTGGTCTCAGTAAACTTGCTGAGGGAGCCTGGAGAGGGCTCGGCTTCCCCACGGGGATCCAAGCAGAGGTTGGACCAGTTCCAGGATGAATCGACCGTGACTCCAGATCTCAATGCCCGCAGCGGCACTGCTGTCCGTGGCAGCGGTCACTTTTGCTTGGGCCCTGCCCCTGTGGGTGCGGAGGAGAAGGGGCTGTGTTCCTGCTGGGGGGCGGGGGAGGTGGACGAGAGCTGGGCTGAGCAGAAGTGATGGGATGGGGTTTTGGTTTTTTGATGGGACCGAACTTATTCTTTCAGTGGATTCAGGACACGCGGCTAAAGCAAGCACCCAGGGTAAGGTCACTTCATTTCACAAAGGGGTCCTGCTGCCCAGCCAGCATCCTTTCCCTGCTGGGGATGTGGCCTCCTTGATGCCACCCCTGAGTCCTCTGGAGGACAAGGTCAAACTGGTCCCTCTCCTGTGGGGCTAGTCTCACATTCTTGGGGACTCAGCTGTATGGATGTGTAGGGTCACTTCCTCGACGAAGCCCAGCTCAGCAGATTTAATCCGAAACAAGCTCTAACAGGAACCCCATTGGAGAGAATCCCTCAGACAGACTTAGACCGGGGAGAGCAATTTGAAGAGAGGCAACTGGAATGCCACTGAGGCTTGGGGGAGGGAGACCTCTTTTCTGCAGGATGCTGACAAGTCTTGTACAGCAGAATAGACTCGACAGACTCATATGCCGCCCTGACGGGAGCCCAGTAGTCAAGGCCTGGACCTTGCTGAGGGCACGGCCTGCCTCCGTGGCTTCATTATCTTGAGTTACTCCTCCTACTTTCTCCGGAGGAGAAGCCATGCAGCCAAAATCTAACCCCAGAGGTGCAAACGCCTCTGCAAAACGTGGAGAGCTTCTCGGGACGCTGGGGATGGAGTGATGCTCTCAGAAATTCTGTCAGCAGGATGCTGCAAGAGCCTGGCCCTGGGCTGCAATCCCGTCTCAACGCCTCCTGCAAACCCATCCTGGGGGCAACTCTGCCCGGGCCTGGGGAACGGAGGGGTCCCTGTGGATAAGGATAAGTTTTCTGAGCTCCGTGGATGACCGCAGTTCAGTTACTGCCACATCCTCCGTGAATCTCATTCAAAGTGAACCCTGGGGCCTGGGACCGGCAGGAAGGCTGCGGAGGGAGCAGAGGCCGGGGTGGGGCTGGAGCAGTGGTTGGTCCGCTGGGGCCACAACACAACCGCAGCCCAGGCGGCTTCCGCAGCAGAAGCCTGTGTCCTCATAGTCAGGAGGCCAGACGTCCCAGATCACAGTGCCGGGCAGGATGGTTTCTCCTGAGGCCTCTCTCCTGGGCCTGTAGATGGTCAACATCTCCCTGTGTCCTCACCAGTCACCCTAATGACCTCGTTTAACTTAATCATCTCTTTAAAGACCCTGTCTCAGACCCTGTAACATTCTGAGGTCCAGGGGTTAGAAATTCACCATATAGATGGGGTTGGGGGCGTAAGGGGCTCCATTCAACCGACAACACCTGGTGAGCACTTCTCTCTGCCAGGGTTTCCCTCACCTCCTCCCCCAGCCTTGACTTCCCCAGGACTAGGGCCTTGATGGAGGGAAGGATTCTCTCTGTCCGGCTTGGAGCCCGGTGGCCATGGAGCATTTAGCAAACTGGCCTTTCTCCTGGGGCGTTGTCTTGGGTCCTTTGGGGGCCTCTCCTGGGATTCTGGGGACCTCTCACCTCCAGCTCTCCTGACAAAGGGGATGCCCTGCCTGGCTGGCCACAGCAACTCCCTTTCAGTCCCTGGTTTTTGGAGGTACATCTGCACATTGCAGGGCAGCTCTTTGGGGTGTGGCAGGCAGAGGCCCCGGGCCTGACCTCTCGGGAGAGACCCGAGCCCCTGCTGGAGCATCCTCACCAGGCTGCCCTTCTCCCCCTACAGCCGCCGTCTCACCTCCTCTGGCCAAGTCAGCTCATTCCTCACCCTGGGGTCTCAGGCCAGTGCCAGACCCATGTCTCCTTGTCAGCACCCTGAAGGGTCTGCTTCTGAACCCGTCGCTCTCTCCACCCTTTTTCACAGGCGTCCAGACACCGTGTCCAGAGGTCTCCTTTGAAAGCCCCGAGGGGTGGGCTGGGGCCCATCTTGGGAACACAGGGGCCCTGGCCTCTTGCTGTCTGGTGCCCAGAGGAAACTGAGGCAGAGACCCATGTATCATTCCCTTACAAAGTACAACATGAATCGGGGGTGGAAGCTGGGGGCTGTGGAGGGGAAGGTGAGGCCCGCGTCCCCCGCCGGCTGAAGGTGGGCTGAGCAGCCGGCAGCTAGAGGCGGCTTTTTCCTCCTAACCTCGGGCTGTAGGTCCGGACAAGCCAGCACTGGGCTTCAGGCTTTGTGGCCTGAACAACCTACTTCCGGAGACACCATTAGCCGAAATGTTGCTTTCCTAGGAAGCGTGCTCGCCCTGTTCAAAGATGGACCATTTAAGACAGCAAAACAAAATCGTAACATTACCATACAAATACTTTAAAAAATACAACAGGGCTTCCCTGGTGGCGCAGTGGTTGAGAGTCCGCCTGCCGATGCAGGGGACTCGGGTTCGTGCCCCGGTCCGGGAAGATCCCATATGCCGCGGAGCGGCTGGGCGCGTGAGCCATGGCCGCTGGGCCTGCGCATCCGGAGCCTGTGCTCCGCAACGGGAGAGGCCACAGCAGTGAGAGGCCCGCGTACCACAAAAAAAAAAAAAAAACAACAACAAAATTTAGATGAAATTCAAAAGAAACGCAAACTGGCCTGGAGGCAAGAGAGAGCAAGTGTGGAAGAGAGGTGAGGAGGTGGGTGAGAGCCCAGCCAGTGGGGCATTTAGCCTAAGGGGGTGCTGGCTGGGCACTCCTATCACCAACCTCAAAGGATCCTGAACCTTTTTGCCATTGCCTTAAAAATACGAAAGTCCAAGTCTCACTCACAAAGTTCTGATGTTCAATGTTCCTCAGTTTATGTAAACATTCCTGATGTTCAGAGCTAAAGATCCTTGGAGGCTTATTTGTTCTGTTATAGTGACACATCTGTGTATCTCTTCTAATCCCAGAAAAAATAGTAGACTGCGCCACAGCTCTGAGTTTCTCTTCCTTTTTTCTTTCCCTCTGTGGACAGACGCACGGACAGCACAAGACCCGGAGGGTGTGTGCTCACCCGCCCTCTCCTCATCCTCTCCTCTCCCCTGCTCTGCCCTGTCGATCTCAGAGCCCCCTCGGCAAATAATGGCCCTGGAGTTGTGTGCTTTTCTTTGGGGGCTGGACTTGAACAAATCCGAGTTACCGTTCCCTCCGTTGGTGGCACGACACCACCGTCTGCCTCCGTGAGGCTGCCCAACCCACAGACAGACATTCCTTCCTCATGGCCCTTCATCCCTGCTGCTGCTCCCACCTTCACACCGCACAGCCTCACCTTATCCCTGCCTCCTCCCACACTTGTTCCTGTGTGTACATCCACCCATGCACAGCGTTGCTTGTGTATCATTTGATTTACATCAATAATATACTGCATGCTTCACTCTCTAACTTTCTCCATTTAGCATTACGTTTTGAGTCATCCATGCTGACCATCAGAAACCTAGTTCTTCCTTTGATAGCGCCCCCAGGAGGCTTAGATCTGCGAGGTCCTTGGATCACACTCTGAGGGAGCCGGTGTGCAGGAGGGGAAGGCGTGCTGGGGAGAGGAATGATGTAACGTGACTGGTGGGTCCCTGTGGGAGCAGGCCGCACAGGAGAAGAAATGAGCTCGAAGTGCAGCAGGAGGGGTTAGCATCACCAATGTGCAAAAGCTTCTTGCCATCGCCGCCTCTGCGTTCCACGCTGTTGCCGACGCCCCTGTGAGATCTCGTCTGAAGGCCTTCAAACAAACAGCAGTTGTTTTTGTTTTGTTTTGTTTCTCTTTAGCTGTGCGCACAGTTTGTGGCACCTTAATTCCCTGACCACATGTCGAGCCCGGGCCCTCGGCAGTGAAAGTGCAGAGTCCTAACCACTGGGCCACAGGTAATTCTCAGAGCAGTCTTTTCTGAAAACAGGAGATGAACTAGATGTCCTTCAACTTTCCTTCCCTCCCGTGATTCTACCTATTCCTCCATCACAGACAGCAAGAGAAAGTGTCCAGCGGTCTGCGTGCAGGACAAATTCTGGGGGTGACCTAGGTGAGGTGAGAGCGTCTTGCCAAGGGGGGCGTCCACGCAAACACCAGCCGGGCCCCCCACCCACACTCCCGGGCCCTACCACCGCACTCCTCACCACGGTGGCTCTGCGTCCATCCCCACCATGCTGTCTGTGCCTTCAGGGCCTGGCGCGGACCATGTCCTCTGAACAAACCTGGCGTGAACCCTATACCTCCTGTCACGTTTTTAAAGCCTAGAAGTATCAGCCAGCATTCATATTGCCCTCCGGTTTACTTATTTATTCATTCACTCACCCAAGGTTGCCTGAGTCTACCCAGGTCAGGATCTGTGGGGAGAGCATGAATGCTCTTAGACGACTTGCATCTTGTAAAGAAATCAGGAGACTAAATGTGAAAGTAAAATACTGTCAGATAAGGAAAGTGACAGAGGAAACAGGCTGGTGTGGGAAGCACCCATTTGATGGGGGGCGGGGTGGGGAGGAAAGGTCCCAGCAGGGGTGACGTCCAACTGAAATGAGGAATAATGAGCGAGAAGAGGCCAAAGAGCAAGTATCCCAGGAACTGTGATGTCCCAGGAGCAGCAAGAGTGGAAGGAATTCTCATCAAACTAGGATGAGGGCAGCTCCCAGGTCACAGGGCCCACGGTGCGAGTGATGGGGGTGGGACCGGGGCCCGGGGCACGAGCCTCACCACGCATTGAGTTTTATCTGAGGGCCGTGGGAAACCGTGGGAAAGTTTTCAGCAGGAAAGTGACATCAAGATCAGATATGTGTATTCGCCGCAGTCAGGAGAGGTATGGCAAAGTGGGAAACCAGTCAGGAGCTGTTCCGATCATCTATTCACTCTGCAAAGGTTTATAGAGGGTCTGGAATGTGCCAGGCTCTGGTACTGGGGATAAAGTGGGGGCAAAAAGAGAAAGAGTTCTGCTCTCATGGAGCTTATGGTCAAAGGCGGGGCGGGGTGGTAGGGTGGATCGGAATTCAGTTACCCACAGCAACGGTTGTGTAATTACAAACACAGATACGTTTTCTACTGGAAAAGAATGGGGTTCCTTGAAAATACCTAAAAAGAAACCCGCCCTCCAACGAGAGAGAAGGGCAGGGTGGGCTGAGGTAGTCAGAGAAGGGTGAAGAGAAGTTGAGGGTCTACAGGACCCATGGACGTGGAGGGGGGTGGAGTGAGGGAGGGGGGAGGGAAGAGGGGGCCATATCTCTGGCTTAGGCAACCAGGAGGACATAGTGCAGTTCTCAGCAGAGGGGAATCTCAGGGCAGGGCGCAGAGCCAGCTTCGGTGCTGGATGTGTTGCCTGTGAGCATCCGTGGTCTTCCGGAAGGAGCTGTCCCGTTGGCAGGGGCTATGGTTCCAAAGTTCAGGAGAAAGAGATCAGGCCTTGCCCGCTCACAGGTGGTCTTTATCTTGACTTCCTTATGCATATCATTAATGGAGGCTTAAGCCCTGTGGATATAAGGTCTTAGTAGCAAACACCGGGCCGGCATATTGGCTGAGCACTTTGCCTTCTGGTTTCCGTCTAGCCGTGGCACAGACTGCTCAGTATTTCTTCTCAGACTTGCACAATGAGGCCAGAGGTGCTTCAGGACCCCTGGGAAACAATCTCAGTTTGTCCCTATAAAATTCCACGCTGATGCCCGATGGCCGGTCCTAGAAGCAAATTAGCAGAGCTTGTGTTTGTTCTTCTGCTACCCTCTCCAACACCCAGAAACACAAAATTACGGTAGTGATGGTTACAGAAAGGGGTGATTCAAAACCGAATGGTAATATGGGAAGACTTCACTCGTCTGGACCCAGCCTACTCAGAATCCCCAGGGGGCTCGGGTTCAACTTTTGAGTTACCTCTGAAAGAAAAGTTCTGCTAAACAAGTAGGAGGGCAGATACTACTACAGGGTGAAGGTATACTTAATGAAAAGACAAAAGTTCTTTATAGGTTCTTCAGCTTTCTTTTCTGTGTGGTTAATGGTTTTGTGGTCTGGTGGTTTGTTGTTGAAGGGCTTTTCTCTGATCGGGCAAAATGCAGATAGAGAAATACCGTCGTGAACACCCTGTAGTGTTGAATGGGTTACCTACAGCTCGGATATCAATGTGCCTGTCCCTCAGGCTCACTGGTCCATCTCAGCACCTGGGTCACTTCTGTCTTCCCAGCTGCCTTGCCATTCTGACTTAGGTATCTGTTCAATTGCCTCTTGAATTCTTGCCTTTCTTACTATTTTTTTAAAAATCTAATCCACCAGTTTTTAGAGTAGTTTCAAATTTACAGAAAAATTGAGCAGAGAATTCCCATACGCCCCCTCAGCCTCCCCCCTCCCCCCAGTTTCCCTCTATTATTAGCCTCTGGCATCAGTGTGGCATATTTGTTACAACTGATGAGCCAGAATGGATACATTTTTAAAGTTCACTCTTCATGTTGAACATTCTATGGGTTTTGTGGGGTCTGCACTAACTTCAGGTACTATCAGAACTGAATTGTAGGACATCTAGTTGGTGTTTGGAGAGTTGGAATTGCTTAGTGTGGGAAAAAAAAACCCAAACATTTGGAGTCAGAAGTGTGAGGAAATAAGAGGATAATGACATGTACCCACCATTATAGTATCATGCAGTGTATTTCACTTCCGTACACATCTTCTCTGCTGCACCTAGCATCCCTCCCTCCTCTCTGACCTCTGGCAACCACTGATTTTTTACCGTCTCCGTAGTTTTGCTTTTCCAGAATATCGTATTGTTGGAATCATACAGTATGTAGCCTATTCAGATTGGCTTCTTAAGTGCATGAAGATTCCTCCATGTCTTTTCATGGCTCAATAGCTTATTTCCCTTTATTACTGAATAACAGTCCATTGTCTGGATGGACTACAGTTTATTTATGCATTCACCCACCAAAGGGCATCTTGGTTGTTTGCAAGTTTTGGCTTTTATGAATAAAGCTGCTATAAACATTTGTGTGCAGGTTTTTGGGCGGACGTATGTTTTCAGCTCCTTTGGGTAAATACCAAGGAGTAAGACTGCTGGATCATACAGTAGGAGCATGTGTAGTTTTGTTAGAAACTGCCAAACTGTCTTCCAAAGTGGCTGCACCATTTTGCGTTCCCACCAGCAGTAAGTGAGAGTTCCTGTTGCTCCACATCCTTGCCAGCATTTAGTGATGTCAGTGTCTTGGATTTGGGCCATTCTAATATGTGTGTCGTAGTATCTCGTTGTTATTTTAATTTGCATTTCCCTGATGACACATGATGTGCAGAATCTTTTCACGTGCTTATTTTCCATCTGCATATCTTCTTTGGTGAGGTGTCTGTTCAGGTCTTTTGTCCACTTTTTGATTGGATTGTTCATTTACTCATTGTTGACTTTTAGGAGTTCTTTGTATATTTTGGATACCAGATCTTTCTCAGATATGTGTTTTGCAAAGATTCTTTTTTCCAGTCTGCAACTCATCTTTTCACTCTCTCGACAATATCGCTCACAAAGTTTTTAATTTTAACGAAGTCCAACTTATTTTTTTTTCTTTCTTACAGCTACAAAGTCATCACCAAACCCAAGTCACCTAGATGATCTCCTTTGTTATCTTCCAGGAGTTTTATGGTTTTGCTTTTAACATTTAGGTGCATAACCCATTTTGAGTTTGTTTTGGGGAAAGATGTAAGATCTATGTCTAGATTCATGTTTTTACATTTAGATGCCCAATTGTTCCAGCACCATTATTTGAAAAAACTATTCTTTCACCATTTAATTGTCTTTGACCTTAGGTCAAAAATCCATTCACTATTTTGTGTGGGTCAATTTCTGGGCTCTCTTTTCTGTTCCATTGATCTATTTTTCTGTTTCTTCACCAAAACCACACTGTCTTGATTATTATAACTCTAGAGTTTGTCTCAAAGTTGGGTAGTGTCGGTTCTCTGGCTTTATTTTTCTCCTTCAATGTCGTGTAGGCTATTCTGGGTCTTTTGCTTCTCCGTACAAACTTTAGAATCGGTTTTTCCATATTCACAAAATAACTTGCTGGGATTTTAATTGAGACATCGTTGAATATATAGATCAAATTGAGAAGAACTGACATCTTGAAAATGTTGAGTCTCCCTGTTATCGACTGAATTGTGTCCTCCCTAAAAGTCATATGTGAAGCCCTAACCTCCAGTACCTCAGAATGTGACTATAGCGGGCCTTTAAAGAGGTAGTTAGGTTAAAATGTACCCTAATCCAATCTGACTGGTGATCTTGTAAGAAATTAGGACACAGGGACAGAGATACCATGGATACACACATAGAGGAAAGTCCACGTGAGGACACAGAGAGAATGCAGACATCTGAAAGCCACAAAGAGAGGCCCTAGGAGAAATCAAACCTGCTAACACCTTCATCTTGGACTTTCAGCCTCCAGAACTGTAAGAAAATAAATTTTTGTTGTTTAAGCAATTCAGTCTGTAGTATTTTGTTATGGCGGCCCTAGCCATCAACACATTCACTATCCATGTACACGGAATATCTTTCCCCTTATTTAATCTTCTTTGATATTTTTCAACAGAGTTTTGTAGTTTTCCCCATATACAGTTGTATATATTTTGTTAGATTTAAACCTAAGTATCACTTTTTTATTTGGTGCTTATGTAAATGGCATTGTGTTTTTACTTACAAGTTCCAACTATTCATTGCTGGTATATAGGAAAGCAATTGACTTTTGTATATCAGCCTTGTATCCTGAAACTTTGCTATATTGGCTATTACTTCCAGGAGTTTTTCTTCTTTTGTTGGTTCTTTGAGATTTTCTACATAAGTAATCATGTCATCTGTGAACAAAGTCAGTTTTATTTCTTCCTTTCCAAACTGTATACATTTTAATTTCCTTTTCTCCTCTTATTGCTAAGCTTCCAGTACTATGTTAGATAGGAGTGGTGAGAGAGGACATCTTTGCCTTGTTACTGTTACTGATCTTAGTGGGAAAGTATGTAGTTTCTCACCATTAAGTATTATGTTAGCTACAGATATTTTGTGGTGTTCTCCACCAATCTGAGGAGGTTCCCCTCTATTCCTAGTTGGGTGAGAGTTGGTGTTTTTGTTTTTCTTTAATCATGAATGGGTATTGAATTCTGTCAAAATTTTTTCTGCATCTATTGATATGATCACATGATTTTTCTTCTTTATCTTATTGATGGACTGAATGTTTAAGTGCCCCCCACCCCACCCCAATTCATATGTTGAAACCCTAACCCCCAAAGTAGCTATATTTGTAGATGGGGCCTCTAAGGAAGTAATTAGTGTTAAATGAGGTCATAAACATGGAGCCTTGATCCAATAGGATTAACGTCCTTATAAGAGGGACTTCTTTATATTAGTGAGACACCAGAGAGCTCACCCTCTCTCTTTCCATGTGTAGGCATCAAGAAAGGCCATGTGAGCACACAGTGAGAAGGCAGCCATCTACAAACTCCCAGAAACCTAATTTTTCAGGACCTTGATTTTGGACTTTCAGCCTCCAAAACTGTGAGAAAATAAATTTCTGTTGTTTAAGCCATCCAGTCTGTGGTATTTTGTTATAGCAGCTTGAGCAGACTAAGACAAATTACCTTAATTAATTTTCAAATGTTGAACCAGCCTTGCATACCTGGAATAAATCTCACTTGGTTATGGTGTATAATTCTATTTATGCATTGTTGGATTTAATTTGCTAATAATTTGTTGACAATTTTACGTCTGTGTTCATGAGAAATATTTGTTTGTAGTTTACCTTTCGTTTGATGTCCTTCTCTGGTTTTGGTATTAGGGCAATGCAGGCCTCACAGAATAAGTTAGGAAGTGTTCCCTCTGCTTCTATTTTCTGGAAAAGATTTTAAAGAATTGATAGAGTTTCTCTCTTTAATGTTTGGTAAAATTCAACAGTAAACCCAACTGGGCCTGGTTGTTTCTGTTTTTGAAGATTATTAATTATTGCTTCAATTTTTAATAGACACAGACTTGTTCAGACTATATATTTCTCCTTGTGTGAGTTTTGTGTGCATTTTAATAGGTTGTAACTTTCAAGGAATTATTCCATTTCATCTATGTCACCAAATTTGTGGGCATACACTTGTTCATGATATTTCTTTACTATCCTTTTAATGCCCATGGGATCAGTAGTGGTGGCCACCCCTTTCATTTCTGATATTAGTAATTTGTGTATTCTCTCTTTTTTTCTTAGTTAACCCAGCTAGAGGTTTATCAATTTTTTGATCTTCTCAAAGAACAAGCTTCTGGTTTCATTGGTTTTCACTACTGATCTGTTTTAAATTTGATTTCTGCTCTAGTTTTTATTAGTTCTTTTCTTCTGCTTACCTTTGATTTAATTACCTCTTCTTTTTCTAGTTTCCTAAGGCAGAAGCTTAGATGATTGATTGATTTTAGATCTTTCTTCTTTTCTAATATATGCATTCAATGTTATAAATTTCCCTCTAAGCAGTGATTTCATGACATTCCACAAATTTTGATAGGTTGTATTTTCATTTTCACTTAGCTCAAAATACCTTTAAATTTCTTCTGAAACTTTTTCGCTGACTCCTGTGTTATTTAGAAGTGTGCTGTTAAATCTCCAAGTATTTGGGGTTTTGCCACCATCTTTCTGTTAATGATTTCTAGTTTAATTCTATTGTTATCTGAGAGCAAATTTTGTATGATTTCTATTCTTTTAAATATGTTGAGGTGTGTTTTATGACCCAGAATACAGTCTACCTTGGTGAATGTTTTGTGTGAGCTTATGAAGAATGTGCATTCTGCTATTACTGGCTGGAGTATTTGACAAATGTCAATTACATCCAGTTGATTGATGGTGTTGTTCAGTTCAGCTATATGCCTCTGATTTTCTGCCTGTTGGCCTGTTCACTTTTGAGAGAGGAGCGTTGAAGTCTTCAGCTATAATACTAGATTTGTCTATAGCTCTTTGTTTTCTATCAGTTTTTGTCTCATGTATTTTGATGGTCTGTTTTCAGGTGCATACCTGTTAAGGATTGTTCTTTCTTCTTGGAGAACTGACTGCTTTACCATTGTCTAACACTTCTCTTTATCTCTGAAAAGTGATTTTCTTGCTCTGAATTCTGCTTTGTCTGAAATTAATATAGGTACTCCAGCTTCCTTCTGATTAGTGTTAGCGTGGTATATCTTCCTGCATCCATTACTTTTAATCTCTCTCTGTTTATATTTAAAGTGGACTTCTTATAGATAACATATGGTTGGGTCTTGAGGGGTTTTTTTGTTTTTGTTTTTTAACCTACTCTGCAGTCTCTTTTAATTGGCATATTTAGTCAATTGACATTTAAAGTGATTATTGACGTAGTTGGATTAATATCTACCATATCTGTTACTTTTTTGTAGTCATTGCCTTCGTTCTTTGTTTCTTTTTCTGTCTTCCATCTTTTTTTGCCCTCTCTAGTTTTTATTGAGCATTTTATGTGATTCCATTTTCTTTCCTCTCTTAGCATATCAATTGTGATGGTTAATTTTATATGTCAACTTGACTGGGCCACAGGGTGCCCAGATATTTGGTGAAAGATGACTCTGGGTGTGTTTGTGAGGGTGTTCCTAGATGAAATTAACATTTAAATCATTAGACTGAGTAAAGCAGATTGCCTTCCCTGATGTGGGCAGGCTTCATCCAATCTGTTGAAAGCCTGAATAGAACAAAATATTGAGTGAGAGAGAACTCACTCTCTCTACTTGACGGTCTTGAGATGGGACATTGGTCTTCTTCTGCCTTTGGATGTGGACTGGAATGTATGCCTTTGGCTCTGCTAGCTCTCGGCCCTTCAGTCTCAGACGGGAACTTACCAATGGCCCTCCTGGTCTCCAGATATGGGACTTCACGGTCTTGCATAAGCCAATTCCTTATTTACACGCACACACATATACACCCTATTGATTCTAGTTTTGGAAAACCCTGACTAATACATCACTTATAGTTCCTTTTTTTTTTTTTTTTTTTTTTGTGGTACGCGGGCCTCTCACTGCTGTGGCCTCTCCCATTGCAGAGCACAGGCTCCGGAAGCGCAGGCTCAGCGGCCATGGCTCACAGGCCCAGCCGCTCTGCGGCATGCGGGATCTTCCCGGACCAGGGCACGAACCCGCGTCCCCTGCAACGGCAGGCGGAGTCTCAACCACCGCGCCACCACGGAAGCTCCAATTATAGTCCTTTTTAATTGTTATTAGTGATTTCCCTAGAGCTTGCATTATACATTTACAACTAGTCCAAGGCCACTTTCAAATAACACTATTCCACTTCACAGGTAACACAAATACCTTGTAACAGAGTATTCCCAATTTCTCTCTCCCATCCCTTATAATATTGTTGTCATTCATTTCAGTTATCCATAAACTACAATCACCAAATACATTGTTACTATTATTATTTTGAACAAACTTTTTCTGTTAGTGACAGGTTGAAAAATGGGAAAACAACCTTATGATGGGTTGAGGGGTTATGAGGGGTTTCTGTCAGCAATGACAGTGCATGAGCTAGAACTACTTGTACTAACATGGATAAATCTCAAAGACAAATAAATTTGAAAAACTAGTTGCATGCACCACATAAAAAAATTAACTCAAAATGAACTAAAGACCTAAACATAAGACCTGAAACTATAAAATTCCTAGAAGAAAACAGGGGAAATCTTCATGACATTGGATTTGTCAAAGACTTCTTGGATACGACAACAAAAACACAGGCAACGAAAGCAAAAATAGACAAATGGGACCACATCAAACTTAAAAATTTCTGTGCAATAAAGGAAATGATCAACAGAGTGAAATAACAATCTACAGAATGGGAGAAAGTATTTGTAAACCATGTATCTGATAAGGGGTTAGTATCCAGAACTTAGAAAGAACTCATAGAATTCAATAACAACAAAAAACAAACAAATACCAAAGGGGAAAGGGGGGAGGTGGGATGAATTGAGAGATTGGGATTGACATACATACCCTATTGATACTATGTATAAAATAGTTAACTAATGAGAACCTACTGTATAGCACAGGGAACTCTACTCGGTGCTCTGTGGTGACCTAAATGGGAAGGAAATCCAAAAAAGAGGGGATATATGTATACGTATAGCTGATTCACTTTGCTGTACAGCAGAAACTAACACAACATTGTAAAGCAGCTATACTCCAATAAAAATTTTAAAAAAACAAATAAATAATCCAACTTAAAAATGGACAAAGAACTTGAATAGACGTTTCTCCAAAGAAGACATACAAATGCCCAACAAGCCCATGAAAAGATGCCCAGCATCTCTAATCATTAGGATAATGCAAACCAAAACCACAATAAGAGATCACTTCACACCCATTAGGATGGCCACAATTTTGAAAAAATAGAAAAAGAGTGTTGGTGGAGATGAGGAGAAATTGTAATTGTTGGTGGGAATGTACATTGGTGCAGCCACTATGGAAAACAGTATGGAGGTTCCTCAAAAAATTAAAAATAGAAGTATCATATAATCCAACAACCCCACTTTTGGGTATATACCCAAAAGAATTGAAAGTAGGATCCTGAGAAGATATTTGCATCCTTATGTTCATAGCAGCATTATTTACAATAGCCAAGATGTGGAAGCAACCTAAATGTCCATCAATGGACGAAAGGATAAACAAAATGTGGTCCATCCATGTAATGGAATATTATTCAGGCTTAAAATGGAAGGAGATTCTGACACCTGCTACAACATGGATAAACCTTGAGAACATGATGTTCAGTGAAATAAGCCAGTCACAAAAAGACAAGTACTTGGGGCTTCCCTGGTGGCGCAGTGGTTGGGAGTCCGCCTGCCGATGCAGGGGACGCGGGTTCGTGCCCCGGTCCGGGAAGACCCCACATGCCGCGGAGCGGCTGGGCCCGTGAGCCATGGCCGCTGAGCCTGCGCGTCTGGAGTCTGTGCTCCGCAACGGGAGAGGCCCGCATACAGCAAAAGAAAAAAAAAAAGACAAGTGCTCGATGATTCCATTTATGTGAGTATCTATTCATAGAATGTAAGAAGGTGGCTGCCTGGGGTTGGAAGAGGAGGGGGTGAAGATTCATTGTTGGGTGCAGAGTTTCAGTCATTCGGGATGATTTCTTACACAACAATGTGCGTGTGGTTGAAAATATCGTATTGTGCATGTGGAAATTGTTGGGAGAATAAATTTCATGTTGTGTTTTTTGGTCACAGTGTTTCTTAAAAAGCAAGTTGCAGAATCAGATGTACAGTAGAAAATCATTTAAAGAGTTTAAAAGAAAGAAAAAAAGACAGAAAGAAAGAAGGAAGGAAGGAAAGAAAGAAAAGAAAGAAAGAAAGAAAAGAAAAGCACGAAAGAATTTCACATATGGTTGTTCTATAGATGCATGCCGTAAAAATATTAAAGCAAGCATGAGAAAGAGAAACACAAATCAATGGTAACAATGACCTCTGGGGAGAGAATTATAATATATGGTAAAATTTGTAGTGGACAATAGTGTTTTCTTTCTGTTTCTTAAGATCTGGAGTGAATTGGGCAAAATTACTTAAGATTTGTTTTCTGTAATTGCTCCATCTTTTCCTTTGTTTGAGAAAATTGATAACTTAAAGTTAGAATCTAGCCCCTCCGTCTTTTCTTTCCTCTAGAATCACTGGTCTGGCGAGCCTACTGGCTTCCCCGCCACGAGTGGCCTTTCTGGCCAGGCTGAGCCAGTTTCCTTCTGCTTTTGTCAGCATGATCGAGAGCCGGCATGTGCTTGTGATTACTGGAATTGGTTCCTGGATTTATTTATGCCACGGGCCAAAATATTTATTTCTTCCCGAGAGCCACATCCTGCTCTGGAATGTCTTGGGAAGAGCACGTCTTGGGAAGAGGGAGCCCGAGGATGAGTCTCTCATGAGCCCGGGCCGAGCACACGGGGCCCTGCTCACCTGGACAGCACCTGGGCACCAGCCCTCTGGGAGTGGGAAGAAGCAACAGGAATGGTCCATCCCTGGGGGCCCCTCCTCCTGATGGCCTGCTTCCTACCAAGGCCAGTCAGCTGTCGAGGAAGGGGGTGGCAAACAGAGGGGCAACACTCCTTTTCCTGGAGTCTGAGCTGGATAATTCTCTGCCAGAGTCCAGATAAATCCCTAATACACATCCAACCTGTCCATCTCTGTTTCCCCGTAGGACCCCAAGTTAGTCGAGGTAACTCCAGGAAAAGCCCAGGACTGGGATATAATTGAAGGAAGAGCCATCTCCGGTGCCTGGACCAGCCCGGGAAGCTCCATTCTCCTCAGTGTACCCCGATGACTCACACCTGTGTGAACATGATGAAGCCTCCATGAAAACCCAAAAGGACGGGTCTTCAGAGCTCCCGGGCTGGTGACCCTGTGGAGATTTGTAGAGAGCACAGAAGTTCCACGCCCTTCCCCCAGACCTTACCTTATGCATCTCCTCCACCTGGCTGTTCCTGAGTTATATCCTTTTATAATAAGCCAGTGGTCTAGTAAATAAAGTGCTTCTCTGAGTTCTGTGAGTGCTCTGGCAAATTAATCAAACCCCAGGGGTGGTTCGTTGGAATCTCCAACCTCCAGCCCATTGGTCAGACGCCCAGGTGACAACCTGGGGTTGCAATTGGTGCCTAAAGGGGGCGAGTGCAGCCTTGTGGGGCTGAGGCCTCAACTTGGGGTCTGACGCTCTCTCCAGGTAGACAGAGTCAGAACTGAGCTGAACTGTAGGACAGCCAGCTGGTGTTGGAAATTGCTTGATGATGTCAAACCCACCCCACCCCAAACACATCGGAACGGGGTGTGGGAACAATACTGTTTATGCAAACTTTTAAAACAAACATTATAATATATTGTTTATATATTGCAATTCCCATAAATAATATATTAAAAATATTAAAAGCATAGGATAAAGTGACACACACCAAATTCATAACAAGTGTTGCCTTCGGGGAAAGGAAGAGGAGAGAGGAAGGAGAGAGGAATACACTGAAGGAAGTAATTAAATTAACTAAAGGTTAACAGGGGCCTTGGGCTTTCTATGCCCTGGTTTTATTCCACAGAGATATGAAGCAAATACAACAGATCATTAGCATCTGTTATTCTAAGGGGTGAGTACCTCAGGATTTGTCACGACATTCTTTGTCCTGTCCTCCGGGTTTAATTTTTTTTCCAAACGGCAGACTGGGGAGACCGATGCCTCCCTCTGCACGGTGGTTTCATCCCCCTAGTGCTTCCTTACACAGCTTCATGCCCCTCAGGCAGGTTGGCCAGGTCCCCACCCCTTGTGTCTCACAGCTGAGACAAAGGGCTCATGGAAGTGACGACTCAGCGAGGTCTGGGGCCTTGAACCTGGGCTGCCTGGAAGTAGCCTCCCGGACTCCAGGTTCGAGCCCTTGTCTCTGCATCACCTGTCCTGGGGCCCAGGAGACACCCTGGCCTCCTGGAGGAAGATGCCACTACTTAAAGCAGGTTTCAGGGGAGGCCGGGGGAGGATGCCCGCATCTGCTGTGGGCTTGTCGTGCCCAGGAGGCTGGGATCCCAGAGCGGGGCTGGGAGCTTGTGATGAACTCATCACTCATCAACAACCATCTAGGACCTTCCCCCGTGAGCCAAGCCCCATCTAGATACAACACATAAGCCCAACAGATGGACAAAATCCCCTTGCGTTCCAGAGGTAAACATGGGATGCCCTTGCTCTCCCCTGGAGGAGACTGAGACCCTGCCGGGGAAGGGTACCTCTGCAGAGCACGGTTCTGCTTGGCTCTGCACCTCCTGCAGAGCATGTGTGGCAGCTTCGGCGTGTCCCACCCAGTAGGGGAGGCACAGAACCCTCGGGAAGCTCTGGCGCTCACTTACCTCTGACCCCCTCCCCCTCCCTTGCCCTTGGTGCCTGGACGGGGGTCCCTCCTGTCACCGCCTCTGTTCCAGTCTCTTCATTTACTCCGCTCCCCGTTTGTAACGTTCGCTTTAAAAGTTTGCGCAAATCATATCCAAAATCAACTACTGACTTTCTCCAGCATCCCATGCCCTAAGCAGCCTCCCCTTCCTTTCCCCCTCTTGGTAAAGATAACCGTGCCACCCTCCACGGCATCTCTCCTGCAGCCACAGCCGTCCTTCCATCGGTGCCACAGACTGTCCTTTCTATCTGAGGCTCATCCTGACCACCCCTTTCCACCTCAGTCGCTCCCCCACAGCTTCAGATCCTCTTGTCCTGCTGTTTTCATCCAAAACACACCACCTTCTACCACGATATTTACTCATTGTGTTTGCTGTTTGTCTACCCCTCCCCGCCCAGAGCAAGCTCAATGCCACCGACGCAGAGAGTTGCACCTATTCTTCTCCTGCCCCACCTCCGGCACCCAGGACAACTCCTGGCACAGAGCGCTTGTTTAATATCTATATGTGGAGAGAAGGAAAGGGAGAGAATTTTACTCAGCAGAAGTGACCAGAATCTGAGCATGTGGCCCTAGAGCTCTGGGCAGCAGGTGGATGCTGGCAGGACAGACGTGCGCACAGGTGAGTGGAAGCGAAGGGCGCTGGACCGAGCCCGGCTCTCCGGGGGTGAGAACTCTGCCGGACACCACAGTCTCTGAGGAGCTGGGCAGGGAGAGCCAGGCTTGCTGCAATCTCCACAGCCCAAACCAAGGCCGACCCGCCAAGCTCACAGGCCCCAGGTTTGCGGTGCTATCTCCACGGCTCTGGGGATGATTCAAGCCTGTTTTCCTCGAGGGCAGAAGGCGGCAGGTGATACAACCGACACTGATGCAAGTAAAGCTTTTAGGGTGAAAACTACCTCTTTTCAAAACCTCGCTCTACAGCTTACGCAGAATTCGAAATATATACGAGAGATCTGAGCACAGTCTTTGGGAGCGAGAGGCCACTCAAGAAACCAGCTTTTAAATGCATTTCAGTACAAACATATATCGAGCACCTACGGCGTGCAAGGCTCTCTTTGGGTCTGTGAGCTGTCTCTGACAGCCCTTCCCCAGGGGAGGTGGGCAGAGGCCTCAACCCGTTTAACATGCAAATGTGAACGGTTATTCCTCTCCAGGCAAAGCTCCATTGCTCACGTTTTGTTATGGCTTCTTCTTTCCCAGGGAACGGAGAGTCCCCAGAGAAAAACCCACATTTTCAATCTGCACTGTTGATCGTTCCTGGCCTCCCCGGTCTCTCCGTGCCCCTCCTTTGCTAGACTCAATTGCAATAGCTGGTTTCTCCCCCGCCCCCGTCCACAGGATTTCATATGGTTCACTTCCAAGCCTCATTTCGTTTTACGGCCACTATTTTCTGTCTTTTCTACCAGCAGATGTGGCTGAGGCAGCAGTTTCTCGGATTGGATTACCCGGGAAGGATCTTTGACATCGAAAGAGCTATTTGTTCTCTTCAACACTGCACATTTGAGGTTCATTCTAAGCCCTCATATTTTATTCATTAAGTTGGGCCTTAAAAATTCTGATGTCAGCTCAGTAGGTCAGAGGAGGTATGATTCTCCTATTTCCTACCTGGGAGCTGGAGCTCCACACACTATCACCCGGTGAGGGCCTGAATCTTCTCTCTGAGCCATCTCTCCACACGCTGCACGGATACCTTGGCATTGAGGGACGGTGGGAAGTAAGAACAGATGGTCCTTCTAGGGCAGCCACAAGGTGGTTGCCGGTGTCCTGTCCTGAGTCGTAGGTGCTGCGTTGCATATGGGTCATGGTAGCTAAAGCGTGGCCCTGCCCCTGGCTGAGCAGTCCTGACTCCTTTATTCCTGGATGGACACCATCCAAGTCCTCTCTCTGGCCCTCTTGGAGATTCTTCCAACTCCCTAGGACCATGCAAGAATTCCTCACGACTTAAACGAGACAGATGGGACTGTTGGGACAGAGGGAAAAATCCTGCCAATCCCAGAGTCTAATAATTTAATAATTGTTCCTGAAAGCAATGGACAATCCATCATTTGAAAAGGACCCTGGAAAAATAGACAATAGCCAGCCTGAGATTTTTGGTTTTAGTCTAGATATTATTTGAAAATTTTTTATAGTTTTATCTATAATGTGTTATTAATTACATTTAGAGGTTTTTTTGTTTTGTTTTGTTTTAAAGAACAAAAAACAAAAACCTTTGCATGTAAAACTAGAAGCATCCAGTCTAGAGGCACGAGGCCCAGAGCAGCATTGCTCAGACCAGCCACACCCTGAACTCAGTCCCACCGACCGGCCCACCCGTGCCCTCAGGGCTGTGGGGGTGGGGGTGGCGCGCAGCTCCTTCCTCTCCATGACCTCTGGCCTCATCTTCCCACCACAATCCCCCCTCGGCCCTACAAACAGGGGTGCCGGGTCCTCTTCAGACATCACTGCTTCCCTGCACCTCCGCCCACACCCCGGGACACGGCATCCACATTTTGTTGTTTGAGTTGTATGAGTTCTTTGTATATTTTGGATATTAATATACATAATAAAGTATACTTTTTATATTTTGGATTATCCTCTTATGGGATATATCATTTGCAAATATCTTTTCCCATTCAGTAGGTGGCCTTTTTGCTTTGTGGATAGTTTCCTTCGCTGTTCAAAATCTTTTTAGTTTGATGGAGTCCCATTTGTTTATTTTTGCTTTCGTTGCCCTTGCCTGAGGAGACAGATCTAAAAAGTCATCCCCAAGACTGAGGTCAAGGAGCTTACTGCCTATGTTTTCTTCTAGGAGTTTTATGGTTTCAGGTATTGCATTCAAGTCTTTAATCCATTTTGAGTTAATTTTTGTGTGCCGTGCAAGAGTGGTCCAGTTTCATTCTGTTGCATGTGGCTGTCCAGTTTTCTTAACACCATTTGTTGAACAGACTCTTCTTTCCCCAAGATATAATTGTAGCTCCTTTGTTATAAATTCGTTGACCATATATACGTGCGTTTATTTCTGGGCTCTCGACTGTGTTCCACTTATCTATGTGTCTGTCTTTATGCAATATCATACTGTCCTGATCACTCAGCTTTCATTCTTCATGACAGTGCTGTGAGTAGGCAGAGAGAGAAATCTTGAAGAAACAAATTCACTGGGCACCAATCATTAGTACACATCCGGAGGTGGGATCTAGTCTGAGCTTAAGTCTCCAAATGTCCACACTTTCCTGAAAACTAAGAAAAAGCCATGTGCTAGAAATTTTGAAAGGTTTTCCCACCCCATCCTGTAAACCCAGCTTGGGAAGAGAGGAGGGGATAGTGGGAGGAGACCGCATTGTTTCCCAGCCTCTCTGTTCTACTCCACTTTCTGCAAACTTTTGAAAACTCACCCCAGGGACCGATAGCTAGCACACTGCACAGCTTATGAGTTTTGATCAGAGAAACTGTAGCCTCCAACTGAGAAGATGCCAAACTTTGGAAATGACTCTCAGAGAGAGAAAGCAGGGGAGAGAAGGACAGAGCTGCCAGAAAGGGGAGCAGGAAGGGGTCCCGAGCCCAGTGTTCCAACCCAGTTCAGTGATGCAGGGCACCTCCTTGTTCCTTCATCTCTTTATGAAGATGACCTTCACCCTGGCTCCATCAGGGGCCATCGCAGCCCCGGTTCCATCTCCCAAGGGCCAGGAGCAGCTGAGCCCTCTCTGGGAGGGTCTGAGCTTTCCTGCCTTTCTGCTTCAATGTGTGTCTTTTTGGCGAGGCTCAGCTGCCTGCCGTTCACTTGGCCCGGCTCTGAATCCCACCCCCTCCCCCCCCATAACTGAGAGGAAATGCAATCCATGTGTCTGGGACAGAGTCCTTCTGACTCATCACAATGTGTCTTTGTCACGGAGGCTTGAGGTGGCTTCTCTTCGCATCCCCTGGGATGCTCGGGAGGCACAGGGCCAGCCCTCGGCCCATAGGAGGTGGGGGGCCCGTAGGCTTGGACCTTGCAGAAGCTGCAGCTTGGGATCCACCAGCTTCTTGGCTATCCTCTGGTCTAACTGGTCCCCCCAGCCACTTGGCCGTCGGCACTGCAGCACGCACACCTCCACAGCGTCCCTTGCTTCAGAATCTTCAATGACTCCCTATGGCCAGTGGCTTAAATTCTAAACACCCTATGCATACATGTCAAGATGATGCCTGGGCTGCAGCCTGACCAGAAAATACTAGCAGAGGCTTCCTCCTCTTCAACAGTGAATGTTCCATGAGCACGACACTCAGATGAGACTGTTGTCGGTAGGTGTAAAAACAGCCTCTCCACCTGGCCTGGAATCTTGGTGCGGCCCTGCTCTCTGTCCTTTGAGGGTCCCCAACAAGCATCTTGCAGGCAAGGTCCACTCTGAGGGAGACACCGTGAGAGTCCGACCACCAAGCCTTCTGCTCAGTCAGGGGAGAGGGTCCCCCAGCAGGGAGCAGGGGTACGGAGCCAGGCTGAGGTCCCCACCGAAAGCTCTACTGGAGGGGAGGGCAGCCGGGCGCCCTGTCCTCTCATCCCATCATGCAGCCCTCCTAGCAATGACGTGTCCTAAATACCACTTGTTTCACCAATGACAATTATTTCTAACATCTCATGCGCTAACTAACAGGCTCTCTGTGCAGATTTATACAATGACATTTGAAGCACTTGCTAAAGCTGCCCATTGAGTGTAAGTTCTTGATGGCTTACTAACTGCTCCTAAGGTGTAAAGTTTAACTTCCCACTTCTATAAACACATGACAGGGTTGCACGGAAGGATTTTAAAATCTATGGCCAACAGTATTATACAGTGACCTGGCCCTAACCAACTTCTTCCAACTTCTCTCTGATTGCTTCTCTACACAGACCTTAAACTCTAACTAGACTGTCCAGTGTACCCCTCAAAGAATCAGAGTCTACTGAAGAAGAGGCGGCACTACTGCATATAGAAAGTTTAATCATGATACAAGTACAAATAAATAATACAAATAACGAGCAGACGACAGTAGATGTCACTGCACCTATATAGGCAGCTTGAATATATGGTGCAACCCACATCTCATGTGGGGTTGGCGATGCCCAATGCCTTGCCAGCATTTCCTGGTAGTGCCCAGTGGCTGCCTGCCCACCCTCACCTGCTCTTATTGGAACTCTCAGCCCCTCCCCCATCCCCTGCAGCTACCCCCTCCCTCTTTCGACGCCTCCCTCCAGAGTGGGTGCAGGCCCTCCCTCTTCACGCTCCAAGCATGACAAACAGCAGGCCACCGGGTCCAACAGCCTGTTCTGATGGTTTAGGATTACGAACAGCTGAGACCCAACGTTGGATCCATTTTTCCTGTGGTTAGTTGGTTATTGCCTCTCCCAGGTGCTTGAACCCCTGCCTCCCCTCCGGGGGGCCAGGATGCTGCGGGATTGCAGGAGAGCCGTCCCCTTCCCAGTTCACAGGTCCCGGGGCCAGACCCTCTGTCTCTCCAGCTACCACAAAGGAAACAGAACGTGGACAAAGCAATGTCTGCCTTTCCCTCTCCTACTCAGCTTAATTTCTACACAACCAAAGAGCCACTGAGCTGTTTCACAGACTCAGGAGATTTTCCACCCTTAGAGGAATTGCTAGACCAAACTGTCCTAGAATTTGGAATTGTCCTAGACCAAAAAATACCTCCCTCTCCCCATTTCCAGGGCTTTGTGCGTGTATTCTCACAGGTGCACTAGGTGAAGATCATAGTCATTTTGTTTTCATTGCAATAATCTAGAAATTCAAAAACAAACATATTCTGGATCATCTGGATGACTTTAGTAGCCCTCATGATGTTTCCTATTTATAGTTACTTATGGTCAGTTTGGCACAAATGATTACTTAAATCTCTTGACTAATAATACATAATAATAATACTATTATTAATAATACATACTACTACTACTAATAATCTCTTGACTAATAAATCTCTTGTTTCTTATATGTGACCTCAAACCCTGAGCGTTTGAAGGACTAGTCCCAGGATCTGAAATGGTTTTCTTTAAAAGGACTGCACAGTACCTAATAGTAGAATATAAATACTATGGTGAATATATAGTGGCTATACATATACCTATATATAATGACTAAATATATATATGCTGTATATGTTATATATTATATATGTGTATATAATAATAAATGTGTGTAAAATAATATATGTATTATATATGCGTATACAGTAATATATACATATAGTATATATATATTATATATATAATACGTAGCATATACTATTATATATACAATAGTAACTATGTTTCCAGATCCTGAAGCTGGTCACTATGGTGTGGGCACGGGTGGTTTTGCATATAAATATTACTCTACTTGGCATATATGTAGTCACCGTGCATGAGTGGCCAACCTCAGGGTGTGGGGATGTCCCCCTACTAGAGCCCTGTCCCCTCTACTCCACTGCTCATGCCTCTTGCCAAGTTATCCCACTAGCTTCCCTGCCATCTGTTCATCTATGACTCAACTTACCTCGGAGAAGTGGCTTCAGCAACTGCTTCTGGTGTGAACTCTGCAACCTCACTCAGGCTCTCCGTCCTCCGGTTACGGGTTGTTCTCACTGCCCTGGCAGGACAGGCATGTACAAAGGCTGAGGACACACCCCGGAAGGGGGAGAAAACAAAGACCATCTGGATGCCTTCAACTGCCCCCAAATAGCTTCATTTTCCCATTAAATTGGCCTCATTTTCCCCTAGAACTTATTTTTGTGTATTATTCATTTGTCATTTGATGTATACATTCTTTAAAGCAGCCTTGTACTTCCCTAGAAAAGACTGATAAATGTCAACTTTTAAGGTATGTACTTGACTCTTTCTGGGCAGATGAAAAAGCAATCTTCCTTTTTCTATCAATACTTACACTTTGGGTATTTTCACTCACCCCTGAATGGGTGAGTAGGAACCACAGGTGGGCAGCTGCAGAAAGGGCTGTCACTCCAGGCAAAGGTGGGGGGAAAGGTCCCTCAGGCAGGAGACAGCGTGTCTGCTTCATGCGCGTGGCCGGATGAGAAGCCATAGGTGGACGGGATGCAGGGAGATGCTGGCTGGGGAGCCGGGTCCACTTTATAAAAGGCATATTTGCGGGCAATGTTCTGACTCGTTGCCCTCGGAGCCTGTGAGGGACGGTTAGCAGGAACTGGTGTGTTCTTTGGAGCCAGTGGAAGAGGGCTTGGAATGCACAGGAGGCAGGAACTGGACCAGAGAGGGGGCCCTGCTTCCTGACTGGCCTGGACTCAGCTGGTTTCAACAACTGTGAGGCGGGCTCACTTTCCAAGTGTTTCTGGCCCATCTCCCCAGATGAAGTCCAAGCCCCCTGGGGACCTGCACAGCTCCTGGCTTTAACGGGTCCTGCCCTGCGTCCCCCAGCAGGTGTGCAGGAATGCTTCTTTTTCTCATTTACTGTTTTGTTTTTTAATGAATCACAGGTCTGCTGAAAATACCTTTGACAAGGGTGTGGATTATTATCTTCGATTCCGACCCTCCCAACAAAGTAGGGATAGAGGGAACAAACCTCAACATAATAAAGGTCACATATGACAAACCTTCAGCCAACATTACACTTAGAGGTGAAAAGCTGGAGGAGGAACTTTGGGAGGCTGGAGAGTCAAGCAGCACTGTCTCTGGGCCCACAGGACCAAATCAACTGACAGTGGTGCAGGGTCTGTGCTCCCGTATTTTGCATGAGCTCTGGGCAGGTGGGTGTCCAGTCGTCTCTGGTGGGAAAGTGTCAGTGCCTGGAGGGCATAGATTTACACCTGAGAACAACTAAGGCACCCTCTGAGGCCTTGAAGAAGTGACCGGGGAGGGTAACTGGGGAGGTGCCGAGATCCTACCTTTGACTGTTAATACAGATGTGATTTTCTGGGCCTTCCAGCTGGTGATGCTTGGGAATATTTGGGTTATGATTAGAAAACCGGTGATTATAGCTGATAACGCTGTGCTGTCCAGTTGAAGTTTGCTGAGAGAGTAGAACTTAAATGTTCTCACCAAAAAAAAAAAAAAAAAAAAGTAAGTGAGAAAAAGAAGAAAACTTGTTAAGCCAGTGGACTGAACCACCGATCTGCTGAAGTTATGGAAGAAAAACTGGTTTTTCAATCAGTCAGGTTTTTTTTGTTTGTTTGTTTTTTACATCTTTATTGGAGTATAATTGCTTTACAATGGTGTGTTAGTTTCTGCTGTATAACAAAGTGAATCAGCTATACATATACATATGTTCCCATACCTCTTCCCTCTTGCATCTTCCTCCCTCCCTCCCTCCCTATCCCACCCCTCCAGGCAGTCACAAAGCACCGAGCTGATCTCCCTGTGCTCTGCGGCTGCTTCCCACTAGCTATCTATCTTACGTTTGGTAGTGTATATATGTCCATGCCACTCTCTCACTTCGTCCCAGCTTACCCTTCCCCCTCTCCATATCCTCAAGTCCATTCTCTAGTAGGTCTGTGTCTTTATTCCCATCTTACCCCTAGGTTCTTCATGACATTTTTTTCCTTAGATTCCATATGTATGTGTTAGCATACAGTATTTGTCTTTCTCTTTCTGACTTACTTCACTCTGTATGACAGACTCTAGGTCCATCCACCTCACTACAAATAACTCAGTTTCGTTTCTTTTTATGGCTGAGTAATATTCCATTATATATATGTGCCACATCTTCTTTATCCGTTCATCCAACGATGGACACTTAGGTTGCTTCCATCTCCTGGCTATTGTAAATAGAGCTGCAATGAACATTTTGAATTATGGTTTTCTCAGAAAATAGTTTTCCACAACCTGACACTAACATCTCTGTGCTGCCCCTACCATGTGTCTGCTTTTCTTTCACTGGATGTCCTGGAGTGACACCATTGTCAGTTCCTCTAGCCAGAGGCCAGGGGGCCCCTGAGCTGAGCACGTTTATGGCCCTTTGCAGTGAGGGAGGGAGAACACACACGAGACAGCCCCACAGGCATCCCAGTGCAGGGGTTGGGAAAGCACGTGCAGGACTGGGCTGTGCTGGGTGACTGGGGGAAGGGCTATAGGACTGTCTCTGTCTTGTCCAGTGTTGATGTTCTGAGAAGCTTCTGTTAACAGGAGAGCGGCAGGCTCCGCTGTACCCTGAGGACCAGGCCGGCCCTGGAGTGGGGCTGCTATTCTCACTCTGAAATCAAACTCACTCTACTTTGGATTTATCTCTGTGACTTCTTTTTTTTCATTTACCACCTGGTCTACTATCTAGGACACAGCTGTGAATTCTCTGCTTGTTTATTAAAACAAAAACCGAAAACCTTGTCTTTTGGAACACTTCTCCTTGGCCTCCTGAAGTCCATGGCTCTTCCATCGGGCAGAGATTATGACCCAGCACCATTTGGCCACTCTCGTCGCCCAGGGCCCTGAGGTTTCAGCCAGTCCTCAGGGTGGACACACCTCTCCTGTGTCAACATAAAGACAGACCACAGCACAGCTCCAACACGGAAGAGAATCAGGTCGCAAGAACCGACTTCTCATACTCCAGGGATCTGAAAGTGATTTGCTCAGAGGAGAAGGGCTGGGTTGGGGGACAAAGCAGCTCTTCCACATTTAGAAAGGCCCTCGGCAGCCTGGGTACACGTCTGTTGCCTTGAAGGGGAGCGGTCTGGGCAGTGGGGTGAGGCCGGGCCCTCCTGAAGGGTCTGTGGGCTCTGTTATGCCCACCCTGTGAGCAGAGGGGATGTGGATTTCACATGCTGATTTCAGGCGGCTGCTGTGTTCCATTGCCCTCCCTCCCATCCCCTGTACCCATGCGACAACAGCACGGTGTGTCCGGATCCCCTGCTTTGTGCTGCAGAAATTGACTTGGGCAAATGGCCTTCCCAGGCCAGGAGGATGCCGGACATCCACTGCGAAACTCTCAAGAGCTGACCTAAGAAGGGTCTCTGCACCCCCGAAACCCAAACCACCTGCTCACTCTGCCTCGGTGTGGGGCTCGAGGTGACCCTGGAACCCACCTGCCCAGGTATCCTCAAAGCCCTGGGGGACATGTTAAAATACAGATTCCTGGGTCCCGTCCCAGGGGTTCCAACCAAGTAGGTCTGAGGAGGGGCCCAGGAATCTGATTCTTAAGCTATCTGGCCCGAGGTATTCTTATAAACTACGGGAGCTTGGGAGCTGCTAATCTGGTCCACTGTTTCTCAGCTAAAGGAGGGGATATTCAGATTAGGGAGTTTTATTTTCCTGCAAAAAAATGTGTGTGTGTGTGTATCTGTGTATCTGTGTGTGTGTGTATTATGTGTATGTGTGTGCGTGTTTATGCATGTATGTTGGTGCATGTGTATTATGTGTATGTGTGCGCGTGTGTATGTGTGCATATATGTATGTGCGTATTGTGTATGCCTGTGTATGTGTTTATGTATGTATGTGTGTGTATATGTGTGTATACGTTTGTGTGTGTAGATGTGTGCATGTAAGCGTGTGTATGCGTGTGTGTGAATGTGTGCGTGTAAGCGTGTGTGTGCTTGTGTATGTGTGTATGCATGTGTGTGTCCGTGTGTGTGTGTGCACCCTTTCTGTCTCCTTTCTCCTTCCCCATATGTTGAAATGCTCTCTAGAGAGAAAAAACAGCGTGAGATTTTTGGAAGAGCTGCCAATGATTCTAATCCCTCCCCTCACAGCCTCCCTTCCTGCTGTGGAAACCGCTGGAGAGGAGCGGACTCTGACACTCCAAATGTGCCTCCTGGGCATAAGGATTATCTTGAGCTGATTGGCTTTAGGAAACAGCTTTCACAGAAGAGGCTCTAAAATCCAAGCAGAAGTTATCTTTGTAAGCTACAAAGGAAATCTCCATTGCAAAGTGTTCACCCTGCTGTATCAGGAGGGGGTGTTCACTCCAAGTCTCCAGAAACTCTTAGCAGTGGAGAAGGCAATAACCCAGGCGTGCCTAACAGTGTACCGGGCTCTGCCTGGCCCCTCCCATAACTGGCTCCCCACCTCCCCCGCCAGCATCTTCTTTTGTCTTTAGTTGGACATGGTATTTACGGTGGTGGTTGGGCTGCTTGGGGGGTGTTTTCCTGGGTCTCTTCCATGTATCTAGGAGGTCACATATTATTAAACTTGTGTTTGTTTTTATCCTGTTAATCTGTCTTTTTATTGCAGGGGCTTCTCAGCCAAGAAGACAGAAGGGTGGAGGGGAAATTATTTTTCCTCCCCCGCCCCACGGATCAAAGCAGGTTTGGAGAGCAGACCTGAGGCCTAAGGAGGGAAGCTGCCGGCTCACAGGCCAGGGGCCCACACTCAGGGCTCTGGGGATGCCAGGGCGGGGGGTGACGACTGGGTCTGGAAGAGGCCAGAGGGCAGCGCCTCCTCCACTGGAGCTTCCGAGGAGCCTCAAAGGGTGAAAAGCCAGCTGGGCTGGGGCAGAGCCGGCCCTCAGAGGGAGGGGGAGTCAAAGCAATGCACAGCTGCCAGGAGACGGCCCTGGAGGCTCTCAGAGCTCATTACCTTGCAAAGTGCTTTTCACCCCTTATCTCTTCCCGGCACCTTTCCCCAGGCAGCATGAGGGCTCTGCTCCGGAAGCCGCTGCTGCTTCCTTGATGCAGGCACCCTGAGAAGCCACTGTCACCCCACAGTCGATAATAACAGGACCCCTCAACTGTGAACGCGTCCCAGCACCCAGAGGTCCCCCACCACTTGAAAAAGAAAACGCAGCTTCCAAAGGTGCCTGGCCCTCTGCTGGGAAAATGCAGAAATTGAGGAAAGAGAGAATTCAAGAGATCTGATTAAACCTTCCAGGTGAAAAGGCCGTGATGCAAAGCCTAGAAAATTCACAAGCACAGACCTCCCGGGCGCTCACGGCTGGTGATGACAGGCCCCCCTCAAAGGCTGCGAAGTACGCTCCTCTGTTCCCTGGGCACCCCGGCTCCGGACACCCGGCCTGCCCCCAGCCTGTCCACCGAGAGCTCAGGCTCAGCACGTGCCCAGTTGGCCCATCCCCATGGAAAGAAGATTTGTTCCAGGCCCACTTAGAGTGTCAGCCACAGACAAGCGGGGAAATTCCATTTACATGGATTGGTTAATTAGCCAGTGAGACTGTTGCAGGAAGGAGGACCCCTTCCAGGGCCCGAGAGCGGGCTCTTGTCTAACACTCGGAAATGAATCGTCCGAGGAGACACACGTGCTGACAAAGCAAGAGGCTCTATTGGGAAGGGGCGCCCGGGCGCAGAGCAGCAGCGCAAGGGAACCCAGGAGGACTGCTCTGCCACGTGGCTCGCAGTCTCGGGCTTTATGGTGATGGGGTTAGTTTCCGGGTTGCCTCTGGCCAATCATTCCGACTCAGGGTCCTTCCTGGTGGCCCGCGCATCACCCAGCCAAGATGGATTCCAGAGAGGAGGAATCTGGGAGGTTGGTAGGACGTGAGCTGGCTTCTCCTCTCTCCTTTTGACCTTTCCTGAATTCTTCTGGTTGGTGGTGGCTTGTTAGTTCCTTACCAGGACCTCCTGTTGTAAGAGAACTCATGCAAACAGTTACTATCAGGCCCGGCCAGGGCGGGTGGTTTCCGTCAGTGGTTCCCTAACAAGATGAGGTTTAGTTCCACCCTGGGGCTTTCCTCTTCCTCTCCATTTCTCAGCTCGGTCAGGCCTGGCAGTGTAGATGGGCAGAAAAAACCCTGACTCCTAGGTTAGTCCTGCTTAGCCACTAAGCAGTGAGCTTGAGTCACTCAGTCTCTGTTCATCAGGTGTGAGTTCATTTCCACTATGAAATGTCATCCTTTCTAACGCTAACGTCCAGCAACTGAGCACAGAGGGAAAGCTTTGAAGGTGCAGGGGGTCTGTAGGCAGGGACTCGGTCTCCTCCTGGGAATCAGCTTCCAGCATCTCAGCTGCTTCCGAAACTGCCTCTTATAAGCTTCCCAGTTACCTCTGAAAAGCAGACATTCTGCTGCTTGACATTTTCAGGGGATTCAAGTAAAAGGTTTGCCAGAGTCCTTAGCTGCGGGCAACTGGAATCTAGACTAGCTAGTTGGACAGAAAGAGGTCTAGATAGTTCACAGAATTCGCAGGAGGGCTAAAAACAAAACAGACAGTAGGCAGAGCTTCCAGAAGGTGGCTTTTCCCCCAGTATCACCAGGTCACCCCCTCTGCAGCGACATGCAATGGGTGGGATTTTACAATAGCAAGAGACTCAGTTCTTTCCCAAGCCATCATTATTTGAGGCTTTATGTCAGTCTCAGCTAAAAATATTCCTAACTAATTAACAGAGTATTAGATTTCATCAAGTACCTGCCAAATAAAGAATGTCACTTGCGGGCTTCCCTGGTGGCGCAGTGGTTGAGAGTCTGCCTGCCGCTGCAGGGGACGTGGGTTCGTGCCCCGGTCCGGGAAGATCCCACATGCCGTGGAGCGGCTGGGCCCGTGAGTCATGGCCGCTAAGCCTGCGCGTCCAGAACCTGTGCTCCACAACGGGAGAGGCCACAACTGTGAGAGGCCTGCGTACCGCAAAAAAAAAAAAAAAAAAAAAAAAAAAGAATGTCACTTGCCACCTGGCTCCCCAGGGGTTGAGTCACTGGCCACTGCAGCCACTGACCTTCAATACATCCCTAAAGAAGTTCAGAGTGGAGATCAGGATGAGGCCCTCTGTGCTCTGGGAAGACTGGCAGAACAGGCCTTTAGATAGTTAGATATTTTCAGAAGAAAATTTTATAAACCTGGATTCTTGCATCTTCCCATACTTGGAAAAGCCTTAAAACCATTAACCAAGATGTCTGTTCCTCATAACCAGAAGCAACCTTCTATCAAGATGCGTGCTTGGTTGCACATACCCCCTTCTCCAAAATCACACACACCCTGGAACAAACCCTCCCCCCCTTACCTCTTCAGAGCAGTTTCTCATCTGAAAGGCTGTGTCCCGGGCTATAGTCCTCTGTAAGACACTGAATAAACTCAACTCACAGCTTTTCCATTGTGTGATTTTTTTTTTTAAATCAACAACACCAAACCCTAGTCATTTATTTCTTCTCGTTTTCCCTGGGAATTCATTTCATTATTCATTTAATACATACTGATTGACAGCCTTCTATGTGCTTTGCTCCATGCGTCCAGTGCCCCTGAGGAAAGACCCAGTGAAGAGCCGCGACCCCCTGAGGCAGGCGCCCTGGAAGGGACATCCCAGCGCCCCGTGGAAGTGCATCCACAGAGCGCCTCCCCAGCCGGGCAAGGGGTGGGGGGTGGGGCTTCCCATAGGGTCCTCTCCAAACTGCGTTCCAGCGGGAAGGAAGGAGCTGGCAAGGTGGGGACACACAGCCTAAGCCACAGGGGCTGTATATGCAAAAGCCAGAGGCACAGAAGAGCTGCCGTTCTGAGCACGGCATGAAGGAAAAGATTGAGAGCCTAGCAGGGGCCTGACCACGGGAGGCCCTGGGAGCCACATGAGGGAACTTGGCTTAGGGTAACGAAGAACCACTGAGTGTCCTGGGAAAAGTGATCCGATGTGCAGCTTACAAAGTCCAGTCAGGCTAAGTGGCAGCCAGTGGACAGCAAAGGGTAGGGCCCTCGGGGGAAAGGCTGTCGCACTTTTCTCAGCCAGAGAGGAGCTGTTTCCACGTGGGGCTGCAGGAGGCACAGGACACGGAGACTGGAGGATGGGTGGGCGGGGGCCGCTGGTCTCTGAGAGGGAGGGGCTGGGGATGATGCCTTGCTCGTCAGTGTGGGCTCGGGGGCCCCTTTGAGTGGACGCATTCCCTTCACTGTCCAGGGAGGAGGAGAGTTGCCCAGGCTCCCAGGAGGGCCGTGCTTACTCACTGGTGTCATGGTTGTTTACAAGACCAGCGCCCTCTGGCTAAGAGCTGGGAGGCTGCATTATATTTTCACGGTTTGGAAAACATTTTGACACTTTGTTTACACAGTGATTACCCCTGAAAACAGTGCGATGAAAACCCCCTGGCCCAGTGGACTTAGACACTGGAGTTAGATGGCACAGCCCCCCTGCCCACCCTCTGATGGCGGCTGGGGGCAGGCAGGGCAGGCCGCGCGGACACCAGCGCAGCAGAGAGGAAGTGGCTGCTGGTCCCCATTTCCTCCAGCTGTAGCCACGGGGAAAGAAGGTTCGTTTACGTAACACCATGCTCTTGGGAGACTGAGGATTCAGTGGCGGCGTCAGGAAGAGCCACAGCACAACTTAAAAGGACTTCTGGGCTTCCCTGGTGGCGCAGTGGTTGAGAGTCCGCCTGCCGATGCAGGGGACACGGGTTCGTGCCCCGGTCCGGGAATATCCCACATGCCGCGGAGCAGCTGGGCTCCTGAGCCATGGCCGCTGAGCCTGCGCGTCCGGAGCCTGTGCTCCGCAACGGGAGACGCCACAGCGGTGAGAGGCCCGCGTACCGCCAAAAAAAAATAAAAATAAAAATAAAAGGACTTCCAAGTTCTCTGGGCCAGGAGTACACAGTGAATGTTGGGCACCAGCCTCCCTGGGACACATCCCTGGCCTGGTCCTCCTCTTCCTCTACCTCACCTCCACCACGGCTTCTCCTCTACCTGCCACGGCATCCTCCTTAAGCCTTCTCTCAAAGCATTTACCATCTGTCCCGTAGGGAGGTGCCATCTGTCTGTCTGTCTCCACGTGCTAGGACCCATTGCATTTCACTTTGTCTCCATAGCCTAGCATGTGCCTAGCACACACACACAAAACCCACAGTTATTAAATAAAGGCTGTGGAATAAACTAATTGTTGAATTAGCCTGGTCTCCAAATACGGTTGCCAAGGTTGTACACTGGGCAAACTGCCCAACCAGGCACAACAGCCCTGAAAACAGACAGGACTTTGTTGGCTGGGCGTTATGAACAGCCAATGAAAATCATTAGAGCATTGCCCACTTTGAACCTGAGCAAATCACCCATCCTAATGACTTCTTTGGCATTACTGCAGGCCCTCACAAGGTCACATTCATACCCATATAAGCCATCTAAGCCAGCAAAATTGTAGTATTGAAAGTGAAAATCCTGCCAAGGGGGAGGGAGAGGGAGAGGGATGGACTGGGAATCTGGGGTTGGTAGATGCAAAGTATTACATTTAGAATGGATAAGCAACAAGGTCCTACTGCATAGCACAGGGAACTCTAGCCAATCTCCTGGGATAAACCATAATGGAAAAGCACATAAAGAAAGAATGCCTCTGTGTGTACAGCTGAGTACCTTGCTGTGCAGCAGAGCAGAGAGTGGCACAGCGTTGAAATCAACTACACTTCAATAAAAAATACACGTAAAAACAAAGTGTCAATCCTTCCTTGCCTTTCACCAATCCATTCTTAACTTGACCCCAGGAATCTCTTTCATCACCTACCAAAGATATTTCAGCTCAGACGATCCTATTTCCAGGATGGCGACATATTCCATCAGGAGGCAGGACCTAACAAGGTTCCTCTCCTAAACCACTGGAAATGGCGCCAGATAAACCCAGGCCTGCCAAGAGCCTCGGCGTCCAGCACGTCACAGAACCCCGGCGTTCATCACCTGCCTTGTCTCAGAGAGACTGCCGCCAAGCCCGGCAGGAAGAGGGAGCCCATGTCCCGAGCACATCGCCACGGGGACTGTGCATTCAGTCACCGTGCGCCCCGGCCCAAGAACAGTCCAGCAGGACAGAGCTGATTGGAGACCTTGGACTTTTTCTAGGGTAACTGGTTTTCCATCATCGTTCATCTTGTGAGAGACTCATAGGATGACCGAGCTGGACACAGCTTACAGGACGTCTGGCAGTACCTAGTCTTACAGACGCGGACTCAGGTGAGCTCAGGGACACAGCCAAAGCTCAGCCATACCTGCGGGGATGGGCACAGGGAGGCCGAGGGAAGAAAACTCGCCTCCTGGCCTTCACACCTGCGTGTCCTCCTGCTTCCCTGCCTGCCCCCTGGTTCCCTCATGGCCACCTCTGAGAAGGAACCCACCCCCACCCCTTCCCATGTTGACAGAGAGACTCTTTCCCTCCTTCTTGCCTCCCTGCAGACTGGAGGCTTCCATCGCAGAGCTGGTGCAGCTGTTTTTCTGCCTGAACACCACCATGCCCCCTCCCACCTGAAAGACCATCTCTTCCTTTGGCCCTCTGGTCCCCACTCAGTTGCCTCTTCACGCGCTGCCTGTCTGCCTCCCACCCATTCTCTCTCCCAATGACCCTGCTTTTCTTCTTAGCACTCATCAGTACCTGTAATCTTACGTTTGTTTTTGTTTATCTGATTTATTGAAAAATATTTGTTGCTCTCCTCCTACACGCCAGGCCCTTGGGGATGCAGTGATAAGGCTGGCAGGCCTGCAGGCTGCTGGGCACGGCTCTCACTCGCTGTTTAAGGCTCAGAATCAGTGTCACCTCCCTGAGAGCCCCATGGTAAAAGTGGTCAAATGCGTGACAGTGGCAGACAGGCTGGCAGCCCCACGCTGGCCCGGCTACTTCTCCCATGAGTGTCCCCCCGTGCTGGGGAGACTTGGATTAATCCAAGGCAATTCTGGTGGAACCACTCAGCCGGCCAGGGACCAGGGTGGCCCAGCGGCTGCTTTAGGGATGGACATGAGGCCCAGTTCTGTCCAGTGGGATGGAAGAGGTTTCTGGGGAAGCTCTCTTTGCCCTAAACATTTTTAAGTGCACAGCAGGACTTCCCTCGTGGCGCAGTGGTTAAGAATCTGCCTGCCAATGCAGGGGACACGAGTTTGATCCCTGGTCCAGGAAGATCCCACATGTCGTGGAGCAACTAAGCCCGTACGCCACAACTACTGAGCCTGCGCTCTAGAGCCCACGTGCCACGACTACTGAAGCCCACGCGCCTAGAGCCCGTGCTCTGCAACAAAGAGAAGCCAACGCAATGAAGAGTAGCCCCTGCTTGCTGCAACTAGAGAAAGCTCGCGCGCAGCAACGAAGACCCAACGCAGCCAAAAACTAAATAAATGAAATAAGTAAATTTATTTTAAAAAAATGCACAGCAAGAAATCATCACCTTCTCCCGCTGGACATTTGTGCAGAGTCAGTCCCTGAGGCTGTGGCGTCTACCCTACATCCATGCACAGAGGAGTGCAATGGAGATGGGCTGCCTTACGTCGAGGAGCCTCCAAACCCATCAGCCCGCAAGCCATGCCCATCCTGTTGCTGGAGATTATCTGCTGTTTGGGGTTACTTTTTCTGCCACCAAATTAGGCAAGATGCATTCTGCTGAAAGTAATAAAAAACCCAACTAGCCAATGACTTAACTCAGGAGGCAGTAAACATTTTCTTCAAAGGGCAGATAGTAAACATTTGAGGCTTTGCAGCCACGGGGTCTCTGTCACAACACCCAGGCCTGCCATTGGAGCTCAAAGTGCTGCCGATGGGTTAAACCATGAAAGCGTTTGTCACTTACCTAATGACAAAACTGAGCAAGTTTCTGGAGCTGGTTCAGAGGTCGTGATGTGGCATCTCTGCAGTTCCCCATCCTCCCACCCAGGGCTCCAAGTCGGCTTCTCCAGCCCCAAGCTCCACCACCCCACGGGGGTCTGCACGGGTTGGGGGGGACCCCAACGGCTCCCTCCCTGCCTGTACCCTGGCCCCTCCATTCCACTTGCCGCACTCGGCCGCAAAGCAAGGGGGAGGTGGGTGAGGGGATGGCTGGAGATGACTCTGGGGACCCAAGCAAGAATGTCCTAGTGATGAGCGGTCCACACGACGAAGGCTACACTGGCTCAGAGCAGAGGGGTGCTGCGGAAGGAGCAGAACGGGCAGGCCGCCCTGGGCTGGGGCAGAGGTCCCAGGGCATATAACAGAAGCACAAAATGTCTTTTTAAGTATTCAACACTAATAATAATATTTAATTAGTATTAAATTTATATCATAAAAACATAATTGCAGAGACAAGAGGAACACCGAGGAAATTATTAGAAGACAACACCAGGAAGGGTGTTCCTAACCTAATTTATGTAATGCTTTGCAAAGGGCATTTTAATTTCACCCTCTTGACAAACTCGTGCAGAGGTTCTGGTCCCAGGTTACCGGTTAACCTGGCAGAGTTGGGGTTCACACTGGGCCTCAAGCCCCGGGGGGCTCCTCTGCACAGCACCTCCATGGTGGAGGCACCTAGATGCTGCGGGAGGGCAGCTCTCATGACCTCGGGCTGAGGACCCAAGGAGTCTGATCTGGGAAAGCAGGTGCAGGAGGGGCTGCAGGGGACCAAGACCGCTCAGAAGATGCTATGCCTGTTGTCTTTGTCTCCATGGCAACATGAGCTCAGCTCAAGGTAGCCAATCCTAAGAGTCAGAAACCCTCCTTCCAGAGGGCCAGGCTGCTGGGGTGATGAGCCCTCTTCACCAGACATGCTCAAGAAGGGCCCCAGAAAGGAGCCTGCAGCCCCAATCCAACACCCCTGAGCTCCCCAAAGCCATTTCCACCTGAGGTTTGAGGGGTGTGGGCAAAAGAGCACCAGGGAGGCTGGGGGGTGGGGAGAGGGGCTACCCAGGGGGCCGCAGGACCTGCTGGTCAGACTGGACTGGGGGTGGGGACAGGCATGGGAGGGGTAGGGGGCAGTCCACGCGGCCAGCGAGGCCATGGGAGCTGCTCTGTCGCGTCTGAGACCTCGGGCAGCCTGGGCGAGAGAGGATGCCGCCCCCTGCTCTAGCGTCTTATGCCATCTGCTCTAGAAGAACTCAGCCCAGCCCACACTCTGCCCTGAAAAAGTTTCAGAGCTGGGAGAGAACCTCAGAAATGACTCACGCAGGCACCCACCCACCCTGCACGCACGCACGCACACACACACGCGCACACACGCACACACACACACACGCACACACGTGCGCCTGAGCCATCGATTCTGGCTGTTTTACAGCTGAGTAAACTGAGGCTGAGCAGTGCCTGAGGCCACAAGGTGTGTGTGCACGTCAAGCTCGGCCCTATCTGGGTGCCCGTCCACGTTCCTCCCTCCCTGCCCCCCACCCAGCTCTCCTGACTCGGACCCGGGACAGATAAGGGCCAGCGTGTCTCCGTGGCCCGGGGACCATGCTGCCTGCAACCAGCTGCCTGGGAACCGGCCAGAGGGTCCAAAGCTTTTCCTCGCCTTTTGCCCGGCGCTCAGCCAGGCACAGTGGGAACTTTCTGAGGGGTGTAGGAGTAGACAGAAAAGACGGATGGGGACAGGGGCTCGGGCCTGCCCATCTCCCATGAAGCATCCTCCAGGAAGAATTAACGAGGGCTATTAAATGAAACCTAGACAGAGAAGACACTTCCCTGTGGTACAGGTGGAGGCCTGGGCTGTGCTGGACGCTACTGGCCAGTGGCCTCCCAGTCAGGGCCTCTCTGGAGGCTGCATAAAGCTGGTCTTGGCAACAAGGGGACCAGTGCCTCCGGGCCTGGAGACTGTAGTGTCAGCTGGGATGTGTACTCTCCTTCTGCCAGCCATCACCTCTGGTCCCCTGGCTTTGTTTCCAGGCGGGGAGGCCTCCCTGGGGACCGAACCCATCCCCGCCTGCCTGTGGGCCTCGGGCTGCACTTTCGCACAGGAACCAGAAGCCTCGGAGCCTACCACAGTGTCTTGCCTCGTCTCAGCCGGGGACCCCTCTGAGATGGAAGAAGGAGCGGCAGGCAGGACCACCTGCAGCCTGCGGAGAAAAGTGAAATCTTCCTGAAACAAGGGTGGAGAATCCCAGGAAACCTAACAGAAATAATAAATGTTGTTTCCAGATTTCAAAAGAGAGCATCTCTCTTCCCCGGGCTGGGTTTCCACAGGGGAGGTCGGCGCCGGCTGGTGAGAGCCGGCCAGGTTGACCCCACAGATGTGAGGTCTGGGGCGTGGCCCCAACACGTCCAGTGAGTGATTCGGTCCCTGCCAACCTCCCTCCCCCTCTGGGATGGGGGAGGGCTGTCGAGGAAAGCGGGACCAATCCTTCTGGAGGCGTAGAGACAGACTGCTTTTAATTCTCCTGTATGGCAAACCAGCTAAACTTTGCAGAAGTATTTGGAGAAAGTTTGAACCAAACCGGTAATAGGGCCTCCAGGGCATCTTGAGAAAAACTTCCCATTTAATAGAAATCACAGGCAAATTCTTTTCTTCTGACATTGCCAACACTGGCCTGTACCTCAAAGCTGCAGACTCTTCCCCAGCCTGGCACTGAGATGCTGGGGCGTCCTTGGCACCTGCGGGAGCATCACGGGGGGAGACGGCAAGGCCAGTTCTCAGGTGGTCCCAACTGAGCCGCCTTGCCAGGTCCTGCCCCAACGAACCGGCCCTGGACCAAGGTGTCCCTGAATGACACCCGGCTCCCAAGGCAGAGCCCCGCTCTGGATCCTCCCATGTCACTCTTTCCTGTCCCCACCCCTCAAACCCCTGCTTCATGTGAATCTAACCAAATGTCCCTGTGAGATATGAGCACCTCCCTTCTGTTCAAATTTTCTCTGAACAGAAAATTTCCATTTTTGACCGATTTCCACCCACACGAGTTGCGGCCTGCTCCGTGCCTGGCCCCGTGCAGTCGTGAGGGATGAGACAGCGTTTCTCTCCAGGAAAAGCAGCTGGTGAGTTCCGCCTGGACCACACTGAGGAAGGTCTGGGGCCCGGAGGACCTGGCTCACTCAGCACCAGGCTCTGGGGAAGCTGGAGGGAGGGGAAGCAAGTCTCCCCCTGTGATGGGAGAATTCAGACCCCAGTGAAGATGGAGAAGTGGCAGAGGTGAGGGCAGGGTGAGCCCGGTCGTTAAAGCAGCATTTCGAGTGGGAAGGAAGTGGGAGGGCAGGTGGGCCTCGGAGCCACAGCAGGAGCCTGAGAGATGCTCCTTCCTCTGTGTGGAGCCCGGGTCTGCCTTGGTGCCGGCTGGCCCAGGGCCCCCTGACCTTCACCTCCCCTCCGGCCCCCAGCACCATCCCTGGGCCTCAGTAAACATCTGATGAATAAATGAGTGGGTGTCTTTTGTCTCACAAAGTCCATCAGAAGGACCCGCAGGGGAATGGCCTGGTTAGATGGGATTTTAGGGAAGAATCTCGAGCAGCAGGTGCGAGGCCGGAGTACGGGGTTGGGGGGGGCAGGTGGAGGCAGGACATGGGCTGGGGGTCTGTTACAATGCTCCCCTGGGCCAGGCCCCTCCTTGATTCCTCCAGCATCACAGTGCTGCCACCCTCACGCCCCCTTCCCCACGTCAGTAAAGGGTGCCAAGCACACGTCACACTGGGGCCCTGACGGGCACCTGGCAGGAGGCCTGGCCGTCACCTGCGGGTGGGCTTGGCCACCGGCCGGAAGTGTGACAAGAAAAGCAGAGAAGCAGAGGATGGCCTGTGAGCAGCCCCACTCTGTGTTCACCTGCTCTGGCTTCTGTAACAAGTGTCACAGATGCGGGGACTTCAACAATAGCCTCTCTCACTTCTGGAGGCTGGAAGCCCAAGATCCAGGTGCCGTCCACTCAGTTCCCAGTGAGGCTGCTTCCTGGCTTGCAGACCGCTGCCTTGTCACTGTGTCCTGACCACGGTCACAGAGCGAGCTCTGGTAAGGACACTGATCCCATCATGGGGCCCCACTCTCATGACCTCAGCAGAACCTAATTACTTCCCAAAGGCCCCATCTCCAAATACCATCTCACTGGGGTGTAGGGCTTCAACATATGGATTTGAGGGGGCTTTCAGCCTGTAGCACCCTCCTCCCATAGGGGGGAGTTCTCCCGAGCAGACGGACACCCCAGGGCAGGGGCTTTCAGTCCGAGTTCCTGACCATCTTCCCACGTGATAGAGCCAACCATGTCCCTATGGTGCTGGATGGAAAGGCCCGAAAGCCCCAAGGGAAAGCCAATCTTCCTGGAATAAAACTGTTCTTCTGTGCCGGGTCCCAGGGCATCCAGGGGCCCCAGGCTCCCTGCTTCTTTCTGAGCGGGAATGACTATTCAGAAAGAAAGAAAGAACGGCAAAACAGTTGCTTCCATGTGATAACAGCCTTCACACGGGAACAGGAGGTGAGAGCTGAACGCCAACCTCACTGGCCCCCAGAATCATCTTCTCGGGCACACACGTGAGGATTGATGGAGTCTGGCTAACCCTGATCCTCTTTAAGGATTAGAGGATTGGCTCCTTACTAATTAATTGCAGCCCTACTTGCAATTCTATTGCTCAAGATAACATTTTTTTAGGTCAGCTTGCTTTCTATTTCCATTAAGAAACTATTAATAATGGGGATTTAGTGAGAAATTTTTAATAATTTCTTAACTAAATGGAGAGAAAGCTGACCTCAAACAATTTGTTGTCTTAAGCAATATAACTGTTGCTTAATAGGGCTCTAATTACTTACATTTATAATCAGTTACAGAGATACTCGGTTATTTTTAATTTTTAAGTAAAATGCATATCATAGAATAGACATGTGAATAATATGATTTTGAATCATGCAGAAAGGTTTTTAAAAGGTTTCACTGGAAAATAATATAAAAAAGAATGTATATATATATATGTATAACTGAGTCACTTTGCTGTACAGCAGAAATTATAAAATTTTTTTAATGAAAAAACAAAACAAAAATAAATAAATAAAATGTTTCATTGTGGCCTCCCCAAATTCCTGAACTCCCCGAATTTATGCTGGGAAAGTGAACCCTCCCTAGGTTGCTTCCTTAGGCCTCGAGTGCAGATTTTGCTTCCGTTCTGCCCTCAGAAGGATGTGTTCTGGCCCTTTTCCAACCCCTCACTGAATCCCGCACAGAATCTCTGCCTTGGGGGTTATATTCTTTTTGGAATATAATTATTTATGAGTTTGTCTCGGGCTCTCACTAAATCGTTACTCCCTGAGGGTCACAAAGACTGGGGCATCTACACCTTGTGTTAAATGTTATGGTTTATCCACAGCCCACACTTTAAATGTGTGTGAAATGACGTAAATCAAAATGGCCCACAAAGAAGCCACACAGAGCATCCAAGGGCTGGGTGGTATGTCTCCAAAAGGGAATCCTAATTTTATGTCTTAGACAAGCTAGAAAGCTAAGAAGACTTAGCTCCGTCCCTAAAGAAACTAAGTTTTCCATCCTTAGCTGCGTGCCCCCAGTTGTGAGAACTCACATTCTTTTTTTTTTTCTTTTTCTTTTCTTGCAGCTGGTGGTCCCCGCCCTTGCCCCCCGAGAGCACAGCCCACTCCCCCCATCCCGAAGGCATCCAGCCCCACCCGGGCCTTGGGACCCACATTCTTTTTCCTGAACCCAAAGTCATAGTCTAGAAGCGGAGCTTCTTGCACCCACCCACTGCTTACCCTTTCAGCCGCCTTGTCCTTCCTAAATGGGTGGGCATCCTCAAAGCCCACGTTTTCACGTTTCTGAGGGTTGTTTTCATGACAAACAGAACTATAGGAGGTTTGGGAGGTGGAGAACAGACAAAGGCTGATGGAGAATAAGTGTGACTATAAAAAACTCAAATAAGGAGAGAAGCATTTGGTGTTTTTACAGACGAAGAAATGTGTTCCATCTGCTGTTTGCCTCTATGTGTTTCAACGAGAGACGAAAGAATTCTTGAAGGAGCCTGAAAAGTTATTTTCAAATATCTTTTTGAGCTACGTTACTTGACTACATGGTAATTCAGGGAGCACGGGAGGGTCTGAGTTTGCCAGTTTTCTTTGTAAGATGTGAGGAGCTCAGCAAAATGATGGGAGCAGAAGGCTCCCTTGGCTGACATGCCCAGGAGGATGGGGGCGGGGGTACCTAAGGGAAATTAGCTCAGGAGGGGGAAATGAGAGGGGAAACTTAACCAAAGAACATATGTAGGAAAAGGGATTTAAGATGGGCTATATTTGACTAAACAACTTAGACGACAAAGACAAAAGTCTCCTCAAAGCTAATTCCAGCAAACATAATTCTGAATGTCAGCACCAGAGTTTAGGGGCTTTCAGAACGGGGGCCGGGCAGAGCAGGTTATGATCAGACATTTGCCTTCTTAACATGGGGATTGACCAGCCCAAGGACTGAGCTCTGAGGGATGGCATGTTGGGAGCCGTGAAGGGGTCCGTGGTGGGAAGGTGGAGGGCTGGGGTACCCTCAGGGGGCCTGGAGCCACCCCCAGACCCAAACCACAGCCAAGCACACCATGGATGGTGACCACTGCTGGCATCTTCAATGCCACACAGAGAGATCCAATCTGAATGCCCACACCCAGCCCCAAATGTTGATCTCCTCAATGAGCCCGGAAGCAAATTTCTGATGGATAAGAAAGCCTTCAATTAAACTTTTTAAAAGGCCTTCTTGAACTTCCCTTCTGCCCATTCTTCATGTTGCGGGTAAGTTGAGTTGGAGATTGTTGTTGTAAGAGGTGGATTTGATTTATTCAGATGAATTCCAAAACGTCTCATCCTAGAGATCAAATTTGAAGTGCGTATGGATCGAGAAGTGGAAAAAAACATTTGCAGGAAAGATTTAAAGGGACAAGTGTGTATTTCTTCGCCTCCTTTATCCGACTCCATAGTTTTGTACAAAACTGAGAAGAATCTCCCCAACCTTTAGTATTTGGGAGGCTATGTTATCAGCAGGCAGAGTGGATTTTCCTCTCTTCGGATGGACCCAGGAGAACCTCTTACCCCCAACTTAGGCATTACCAGCTCGTTTCTAGATTGATGATGAGTCCCTGTGAATGACCCAGAATTTCTTTATCCCAAAGAAGCCTCCAAAATGTAAATGTGGAGCGTCCTGGGCCGCTGCTTGCTGTGGGTTTGTTTGCTGAAGTCTGTACGTGGTGAGAGGGAACCCAGCGTCATCCACCTGCAGCCCGAGGAAGGAGGCTCTGGAGTGGGGTGGGGGGAATGTGCTTCTTACATCCTTAGCTGCTCCAGAATCCATTCCGGTTGCCTCCTCTTACTTTCTACTTGGGCTAATAAACCCACAGAACAAGGCCCAGATGGGTTCGCCTTTTATAAAATTCCTTGCTCTAAAGCCAGTTGTATATTAGTTCATTTTTGCTGTATTAGTATTCGTCCCTTTTACCGATGAAAAGAACGGAGGCTAATTACAGTGAGAACTTTTTTTTATCAGCATTTAATAAATACCTGCACTATTCAAATTTTTATCCTCATTATATTATTTGGTTTCATAACAATCCAGGGAGCTGGGTACTGTTGCTATTGCCAATGAATAGATGAGGAAATTGAAGCTCAGAGAGGTTTAGCTACTGCTCCAAGGTCACACAGCAAGTGAGTGGTAGAGCCCAGATACAAAGCTGCTCAGTCTGATTCCAAAGGCGCCTCCTTCTTACCTGCCTTCCCCACCCCCTTGTCCCTCTACCTTAACCGCTATGGGAAGTTAATTATCCAAAGGTACAAACAGATTTTTCAACATTTATGTTTGCTCTTGTAGAAAACTGAAACCCAGCAAATTAGATACCTAAAAGCACCAGACTCACCCTTGGATTATTCTGGAAAATCAATGTCAGAGAAAGTATAAAGGCTTTCGTGGAAAAGGATAGCTAAAAATAAAACACCAAACGGAGTGAAGATTCCCGAGCCCTGGGCAGGAGACGGGTCAGGCCAGCAAAGCAGTAGAGAGATTCCTCATGTGTGCAGAGCCCTTAGCCGCGGGTCACAGGTCCTGGCCCCGCTGCCCACCTAGCCGGCGCCCCCCCTCTGCTGGTTGTACGTTAGCAACCAGGTTCCAGGGGGGACGAAGGGAGAAGGCAAATGGAAACAGACCGTGGGGCAGGCCAGCCATGTCTGCCTCTGTGGCACCATGGCCAGGATCATATCACAAAGCCAGCCCCGGACATGGGGCCGGCTTCTCACAGCTGCCACTATGCCACTAGATCGGGTGCTCCTAGGTGCCAGGCCGGGCTCAGGGCTCTGCTGCAGAGAGAGCAGAAAGGCGGCCTGGAGGGAATGGAACGGCTCACGGGATCACCGGGAGGGCTAACGCAAGCCGGGCCGGGACTCAGGTCCACCCTGCACGGCCACACCACACACCGGGCTCCGGAGGCCTGCCCTCCCACTGTGATCACATCAGAGAGCAGGGCCATGACTCAGCGCTTTCTCCAGGAGCCCTGCCCGCACAAATGTGCCTTTTCCCTGCCTCTGTCTCCCCACAAACTCCATTTCCAGTTAGTTTCATCATGTGTCTCTATCTGCAGGACCGACATCACATCTCATGCAAAGACTCTGGGAAGAACAGGTTGGTTTCCCAGCGTTGGCAGAACTGGAGGACAGGGCAGGAGGAAGCTGGATCAGGTGCTGAAGGCTGCTGAAAGTCAAGGGCGCTGCAGAGGCTCCTGTGCGGACAGTCGTGGTCTCGGGAGAGAGGGGAAAAGGGAATCTCTTCTCTCTGGAAGGTGGCTTGGTGCTCAGAGTTTCCCTCAGGCACCCTCTGTAAACTTCCAGATCCCACCCTCACCGCATCCCTGTCTGTGGACAGCTGCTAAATCCATAGAACATGTCAAGACCTGCCCAGGTTCAAGGCAAAAGCAGACATACATTAGAAACGCCTGGCTCGCAGCCAACCGCCTCCACCCCGGCTTCTCTGCTGTCAAACTCCTTTGAGTTGCTTCAGTTCAAAATGTGATGATTTCTGGTGTCGGCCATGCTGGAAGCAGCAGGTGCCCACGCCTTAGGCCCCAGCCGCCCACAGCGACGCTCAAATACTGTAGTTAATTAAATCCATTTCGGTCTGACTCTGTGCTGCCGCACAAGCTCCCCACACAGAGATCAAACCCGGGAAACACTTAAACATAATCTCCTGCCCCGCAGGGCACACGAATCGCATCCATCGTGGCAAAAGCCAGACAGGAAAACGATCGCACGTTGAAACCACTTATGCAGCAGAGCCCATGGGGTCGAAGCCCTGGCGTCCAGCTAACGTGGGCGTCCGGGTAAGGGGCTGCCGGCTTGGTGGAGGTTGATGGCTTATGAGCCCAAGGCACCCATCCTTTCCCTGTGTTCCCCTGCTGGCTGGGGCCCAGGAAGTGCGGCGCTGCCCCCAGCACCATCCTGCAGACACAGAACATCCCGTTGGTGCCTCCCGACCTCCAGGTGCCAGCGCCCAACGTCACCCAAGCTCGACCCCTCAGCACCCTGGGGTCACCCCCCCGCCTCACCTCCTCACGTGGTTGCTTCACTGCCCATGGCCCCTCCATCCTTCCCTCCTGTCTCTGTCTTGGCCTCTCTCACCTGGTCAGTAACTCATCTTTCTAGATCTCAGATTGGGTCACCGTCACCCCTCAACAAAAGCCCTTCTTTGGCCAGTAAAATGTGATGGGCGTGACGTGTGTCACTCCCAGGTAGGAGCCCCAGGGGCCCACACCTGTCTTGCCTGGTCCTCTGGTCACGGCGGCTGGCCAGGGTCCGAGGCTGCTTCGTGAGCCCAGGGGCCTCTGAGGTCTCTGCAGCGCCAGGGAAGAGCAGCCACCCTGTCTGCCCTGAGCCATCGGGAGGTGGGAGCGTCTGGTTGTTTCCTTCTTTAGAGAATGTCACAGCGTCCTCAAGCTCACGGCTGGTGCAGGAGTTAGAGTCTGGAAAATAAAACAGGAAGGCTAGGCACTGGTATCATACAATGAAAAATTTGACCGGCCTGTGTCTCTGGTTCGAGGGAGGGAGACCTTAGTCTAAATCCTTGGAATTTCCCAAGCGACAGGAGTGTCTTCATTATTCATGAGCCCCTGTATCACACCTGAGTTTATGCTAATGAGGTGACTGGGGTGGGGTATGTGAGGGGCCTGGATGGTTCTGGGATGGGTGGGTCAGGCTGAAGGACCAACCTGTGATTGATTAGAAGGTTGGGGGTCTGAGCCCCTGATCGCAGCCAACCTCCCGACCTGCGGGGAGGGGCGCGGACATAGTGAGTCCAGTCACGAGGTCGGTAATTCAGTCCATCCCACCCTCGTAGTGAAACCCCAGTACAGACTCTGCACACTGAAGCTGGGTGGGCTGCCTGGATGTGCTGGAAACGTGCTGTGCTTTGATTCCACAGGGAGAGAACACCTGGGGACCCTCCAGAACCCGCCCTATGGACCTCTTCACTTGGACGCTTCTGATTTGTATCCTTTATAATAAAACTTGTAAAGATAGGTTATAGCACTTTCCAGAGTTCTGTGAATCACTCTAGTGAATTATCAAAGTTATCCCAGATTTGTGGCAGGTCAGTCAGAAATGAGAGCAGTCTTACTGGGGACTGTGCCTTTTGTATTTTTTTTTTGCGGTACGCGGACCTCTCACTGTTGTGGCCTCTCCCGTTGCAGAGCACATGCTCTGGACGTGCAGGCTCAGTGGCCATGGCTCACGGGCCCAGCCGCTCCGCGGCATGTGGGATCTTCCCGGACCGGGGCACGAACCCGTGTCCCCTACATTGGCAGGCGGACTCCCAACCACTGCGCCACCAGGGAAGCCCAGGGATGTGCCTTTTAATGTGTAAGATCTGCTCTCACTCCAGGTGCTTAGCACCAGATCTGAACTATAGCAGCCCAGCCAGGGGGTGGCAGGATGGGTGGGAAAATAGGTCAGAGGGTGGATGAAGTCGGGAGGTGCAGCAGGAGTGAAGCCTCAGGCGGATGGGACGGAGATGGAGAGCTAGAGAGAGGCAGGGGTACCTCCCATTGAAACCCAGGCTAAGAACTCACATTCCCATCTCCTTGCAGCTACACCAGACGCGTTCTTGCCTAGAACTGGGCTCAGCCTGGCATCAGTGGCCCTACCAGGGAAAGCCGCCAAATGTCTCAGCTCCCAGGGAGTGTGGGGCGCCCACAGGGAGGGTGAGAACAGCCCTGTCCTCACTCCAGTCCACTCTGTTCCGCCCTCTTTCTTATTCTGGGCACACGGTCCTGGGGGACCAGGCCACAAGCTACGGTTCCCAGGTCCCTTGAGGATCCTCCCAATTCGCCTTCTAGGAAATCCCCAAAGCTCACCTGAACATTAGGACATGAGGGCAAAGTACGCATGCCCCCTACGATAGTCCAGTTCTCTTATATAAGCTTCAAGAACTGTCTACCCAAAAGGTGGCCCAGATTGAAAGCAGATCATTTCAAAACCAGAGCCAGACGAAATAAGATGCCACTCAGAACTCCAGGCCAGCGTGTAGTGAGAAGTGGAACCGTGAGCCTGGCAAAGCTCTAGAAAGAGGGGCTGGGCAGGGAGTGATCAAAGAACCGTGGCACAGCCCTGGGCCTCAAGGCCTTGACCATCTATTTGCAGGAACAAAGTTTATAAATGGAAAAAGCCATGCAAGGCGGGCCGTGATTAAATTGCCAGGAGGGTTGGACAGATCAAAAGTCAGTCTGGTGAAGAATTTTAAGAACGAATTGAGCCTTAAGTAAATGTCACAAATGCTGTGGGTCTTGAATGAGCTCTTGCCAAAGAAAAAGATTTGTTTACTTAAATTCGATATTTTCATTGTACGTTCTCAACCTACTGAAACCGCATCAAAACCCACGTCCACGTGTTGTCACAAAACATCTGGACAGTGTGGTCAGGTTGGCTGGACCACGACGCTGACCCAGAAGACAGGCTGATTTCTTAAGGGTGACTTTCCTAAAAGGACAGAGGACCAGCCAGTGCCCCTGCCACCCAACTCCCTTCCTCTTTGCTCCCTGAGAATCTGCCTTTGTCTCTTGTGTGCAGCACTCTGAAGGGTACACAAGGTACCCCAAAACAGACCATTGGAGGTGGAGAGCAGAGCAATGCTGACACGATGCCACCAGCACCAAACTGAGTAGGACAAAGTAACAGTAAGATACACCACAGATGCAACTAGAGATTATCATACTAAGTGAAGTGAGTCAGACAGAGAAAGACAAATACCATGTGACATCACTTATATGTGGAATCTAACATATGACACAAATGACCTTATCTACGAAACAGAAACAGACTCACAGACGTAGAGAACAGACTTGTGGTTGCCAAGTGGGAGGGGGCTGAGGGAGGGATGGCGTAGGAGTTTGGAGTTAGCAGATGCAAACTATTATCTATAGGATGGATAAACAACAAGGTCCTACTGTAGAGCCCAGGGAACTCTATTCAATATCCCGTGATAAGCCATCATGGAAAAGAATAGGAAAAAGAATGTATATGTGTGTATAACTGAATCGTGCTGTACAGCAGAAATTAACACAACACGGTAAATCAGCTATACTTCAATCAAAAAGAAACAAAGATACATCACAGAAATCACAGACCAAGAGCAGCGTAGAAATCTTCGGGTGTAGTGAAGACGGAGGTTCAAATACCATCCGCAAAAGACCCCGCCCTCATTTGCAGGCGAGGAAAAGCTTTCTCTACCCTTCCAAGCTCTCTTGGCTGGTCTAGCAGTTCAATTGACATAAGACAGATTAACAGGGAAAAAAATTAATTCTGCACGTACGGGAGCCCAACAAAGACAACGCGAGGCTCCCTGACAGGCAGGCAATGGAGGCTTACAGGCCATTCTGAGCTAAGAAGGGGCCAGGGGTCTGGGGCTCCAAAGGGAAGGAAGATCATTCACAGGAGGCTGCCAGGGCAAGTGTCTGCCAGGCCGAGACAGTGGGGCACAGAGAGCACTTTAGGCAAACAGGCCCTGCCGGGTCCCCAGCTCACCACACCGGTCCACACTCTCCGTAGTCACCTCTGACAATGGTTCTCTTCCTGGACCAGGCCCTCTTCCTAAAGTCTTTTAGGCAGTTACAGGACAGGTAAAACAAACAAAAAAACAACAAACAACAAATAAAAACTCTTCCTGAATCTTTTGAACCTTAACTGACCTCAGATCAAAGTAATCCATACACCAAAGTGGCTCATTTAGGGGAGGCTCATTCCGAACCCCTCCATTTAAATGAGCTGGGCCGGGAGTGAGGTAGGGGATGGATGGGCCCCCCTGGGCTGGGCAGCTGGTGTTTGTCAAGTGGAGCAACACAGAAGCTCTGTCCTCACCCAGACACTCCAAGGACCAAGCTGGTGGCAGAAGCTGAGCTCTGCTGAAGTAAAGAGATAAGATGCCCACTCCTGAGGTCAAGGAAAACTTCCCCATCTGCACATGCGCAGGAAGGCTCCTCGGGGGTCACAAAGGGAGGGGGCGCCACCCCATAATGAGTGTGGACACGCACCCACAGGCCTCTGCGGTGGGATCCATCTGAGCAAAAAGTTGTGCAGGCATCTTGGGGAGGGTCCTGGGACCAGTCAGGTGTGAAAAAAGAAAGGAGATAATTGGCCAAAGGTAAACAAAGACCTGGAAGGACCGTCCTATATAAAGGATTGAAATCGCCTCTGTACTGCGTTCCTTCTCATTCAGGATGCCGGCCCTCCCCTCTGGGTGGGTATTTCTGCCTTGCTTCTGTCTTAAATTAACAAACTGCTTCTCTGCGTGCTCTCCCATATGTTGGGCTGTGTCTCTAATTGCCTCCTTGAAACATTCTTGCTTTCAAAGGAGGGAAAGTGCTAGGGCCACTTTGCTTCTAGTCTCTAGCCCCTGGTGGACTGGTGGCTAGGATGCCTGGTTTTCATCCAGGCTGCCCAGGTGCAATTCCTGGGCAGGGAGCTAAGATGTCTCTTTAGGACCGCTCACTGCTGTCTCTCCGAGATCAGTAGGACAGCTAGGATCTCAACCAGGCTACTAGGAAAGGACCCAAACAGCGAGAGCCAGAAGCGCCCCGGGGGCCCAGGCCTCAACGGGGTGCATGAGTGTGGGTAGCCCTCTCGTGGCTGGCTGGTGGCAGTGGCCGGGGTCGCCGTGCAGCTGGGTCCTAGGTCCGGGTGGGCTATGACCTGGAGCAGAGCTCAGCCACCTGCAGCAGAAACAGGACCCAGGACGTAGCCTCCAGGTGAGATTTTAAATCAGGGCTCAGTCCCAAGAATGGCATGGGAGAGTCCACTTTACCTCCGGGAAATCTTCCCTCCATCACTCTCCCTTCCACAGTCTAGGTTAGGGGTCCTGGGTAAAGGCTCCAGCAGTGCTCTGTTCCCACCTTTTATTCCTGCATTAGAGTCATCCGTTTCCCATCTACCTTCCCAGCTAGAAAGGATGCACCTTGAGGACAGTGTCCATGCCTGACTCATCATTATAACCGGCACACAATGTGTGATGGCCGACAAGTGCTCAGAAGATGTTGGTTACTGCTGTTGTGTGTGGACTGCAAATCAGGGAATCGAGACAGAAACCTGGCATGGAGCCCGTAGGCCCATCTGCACTTAGGGAGCCAGTCCTGAGACCACGAGCGAGGCTGGAATCTCCACAGCAGATGAGGCTTGAGGCTGCTGTGGAGACTCAGGACAGAGCCATCTGCTACTCAGAGCAGCTCAGAAGCTCAGAGGGGCTGAGCCTGCGGTTAGATGGTCGGTGGTCCCAGAGACATCAGAGCCGCAGCTGGATGGGGCTGTGGAATGTTACAAGCTGACAATTTCGTGACAACACTCTTTGTTAGATTTTCACTGTCCACTTCATATGAAGACCTACTCTGAGCAGTAAAGATTACACCAACCACGCTGAAGCCATAAAATCCAAAATGTAAGACTGTCAACCCAACTATGGCTCTGCCCTTCCCGAACCTGAGAAGGAAAGAGAGTCGCCGTGCTCAAAGGGCAGCCCCGGCTCTGTGCTTGGGCACGTAGGCGGTGTCACTGCACCACACACTCCTACCCTCTGAATGGCCAGGGAGCCTCATCCCAACCATGCAGGGCACACGCCCAGTGCACCACGCAGATGTGCACCCTTACCACCAATAAGTACGCCTCGCCAGGACCTAAATAACACTAAAAGTAGACCGAAACAGGATGGGAAGGGAAAAGTGCACAGTCAGTGCACAGAACGACCCCTTGGGCAGAAGGCTGTCTCCATTCCACAGGTGAGGAAAACAACAGGAGGACCAATCGGGCCTAAGCCCCGGCAGGGGGCCTCCAGGGCGCACGTCCACCTCTCCCGGAAGCCCCCAAGCTGAGGGCTCAGAGGAGGCAGGGTGGAGCTCTCAGGGGCCTGCCTTCATCCCCTGCTCCAGTGGGAGAGCCTCACGCCCCAGGAGGGGCTCAACACGTCCTCCCGTATCACACCTCAGGCAGCAGCTCAGTCACTCAGAAGGGCTGAACTTCCCTGGGTTTTGTTGGACTGGGTTTAACCCACGCTGCAAAACTCGTCCTGCCCCGGGGTAGCGTTGGCATCTGTCTTTGCTGGGTTTCTCTAAATCAGGCACTATATTCACTACGCTGAGGAACTCGGGGGTGGAAGCAGACAGTTGCTAACATCTCATCTGTCCCTAAGATCACATGTCCCTTGGGCCCTAAATCCACGTGAAGCCACCATCTCAAAGGAAACCAAGACTGGGAGACTTCGCAGGGCAGGGAGTTGGGGGTGCAGAGAGATTGCAAGAATCAGAGAACATGAGCGGGAAACACGGAAAATGGAAATAGGAGAGAAGAGGGGAAATGGGATAAGAAAATAGAAGGACGTGGATGTTTTCACAGTGAGACATGTCTGCATCTATATTAGTCTGCTTGGGCTGCAGTAACAAAGTACCATGGACTGGGTGGCAGCTTAAACAGCAGGTATATGCTGTCTCGCAGATCTGGTGGCCAGACCAAGGTGTCAGCAGGGTGGGTTCCTTCTGAGGGCTGCGGGGAGAATCTGTCCCAGGCCTTTCCCTTCATTCCTGGTGGTTTGCCGGCCATCTTTGGTGTCCCTTAGCTGGTAGATGCATCACCCCAATCTCCCCCTTTATCTTCCACGGTCTGCTCCCTGTGTGTGTCTGCTTCCAAATTTCCCCTTTCTATATGGACACCAGTCACATTGGATTAGGCCACCTTAACAACCCCATTTTAACTTGAAGACCTTTGTAAAGACTCTATCTCCAAGTACGGTCTCATTCTAAAGTACTGAGGGTTGGGATCCAACATCTTCTGTAGGGGGGCACCATTCAACCCATAATAGCACGCATCTTTCTCACTTCTAAGAAGGGCTCTAAGTCTGTGACTTTTAAAGGGCTTTTAAAGCAGTGCTTTGAAATAAATCCATCAGATGATTGCCACCTGCTGGCAATGGGACCTGGTGTTGGAGTGGAGAGCAGCGGGGTACTGATCCTGTCATGTTAAACCTGAATTTCCCATGTGCTCCCTTTCATGACGCATGCTCAGCAGAGCCAGACTCCTTGGAGCACTACCTCTGCCGTGTGGCCAGGACCCATATTAGGAAATCCTCTCTTCTCTGTCTCTCTCTCTCTCTCTCTCACCTCTTCCCCTAGAAGATGATGACGGTCTTCACTCACTGAAGATTCAAGGTCAGCAACGACTGAAAGAAAAGAAAACTATTTTACTTGGTGATATAAAAGTTGGCTTCTTTATAGTCAGAATGGCCATCATCAAAAAGTCTACAAATAACAAATGCTGGAGAGGATGTGGAGAAAAGGGAACCCTCCTACACTGTTGGTGGGAATGTAAATTGGTGCGGCCACATGGAGAACAGTATGGAGGTTCCTCAGAAAACTAAAAATAGAATTACCATTTGATCTTGCAATCCCACCCCTGGGAATATATCCAGACCAAACTATAATTCCAAAAGATACATGCACCCCATAGCAGCACTATTTACAATAGCCAAGACATGGAAACAACCTAAATGTCCTAAACAGATGAATGGATAAAGATGGTGTGGTACATATATACAATGGAATATGACTTAGCCATAAAAAAGAATAAAATAATGCCATTTACAGCAACATGGATGGACCTAGAGATTATCATACTAAGTGAAGTAAATCAGAAAGAGAAAGAGAAATACCATGATATCACTTATATATGGAATCTAAAATATGATACAGATGAACTTATTTACAAAACCTGAATAGACTTAACAGACATAGAAAACAAATATATGGTTACCAAAGAGGAAAGTGGGAGAGGGATAAATTAGGAGTTTGGGATTAACATGTGTACACTACTATTTATAAAATAGATAAACAGCAAGGACCTACTGTATAACACAGGGAACTATATTCAATATCCTGTGATAAACCATAATGGAAAAGAATATGAAAAGGAATGTATGTATACATATGTATAATTGAATCACTTTGCTATACAGCAGAAATAACACAACATTGTAAATCAACTATAGTTCAATAAAACAAAATTTTTTTAAAGTTGGCTTCTTTCGAAGGACAGCATAGAGTGGTGTTTGAGAGCATGGACTCTGGCACCAGCCTTCCTGGGTTCAACTCCCAGCTCCGTCATTTAGCAGCTGTGTGATTGAAGGAAATTCTCAAACTCTGTAGCTCAGTTTCTCCATTTGTGATAAGGGGTGAAACAGCACCTTCTTCATGGACTGGTGAGAATGATACGTTCTCACCAGGATGAACCAATACATCAGTTAACCAGAGCCTGAGTCCTAGTAAGCCCTATGTAAGTACTTGCCATTAATGAAATTTGTTTTAGGCCAAACACAAAATTTACCTGGGATGAATTTTTAACCACCTAAAGCACACTTAAGATTGGCCAGAAAGTTCACAAGCTAGAACTTTAGTTTCAACAGAGGCTAGAAAAGTTACAGCCATGGGGGGCGTGGGGCTAGGAGGAGCTGCAGCCCCCGTGTAAGATCAGAGGCAGGACTGTGGGCCGATGGGCCAGCAAAGAACAAAGTGCTGCCCGTGAGAGGACTGAGAGGTAAACACGGAGGCAAAAAGGTCAAGGCCACCAGGAAGGAGGAGGACCGGGTGCTGGGAGCACAGTCAGGAGATGCAGCCCAAGGGTCACGTGGTCAGTTTGTTGGACAGGCCATGAGCTCCCACCCAGGCCTCCCGCTGGGCTGCCTGTTCTTCCTTTGTCACCTCCTGCCCTGGCCCACTTTCCACACAAAGCCAGAATGATCTTGTTAAAACATGTCAGATCATTCACTCAGAGTAAAAGGCAAAGTCCCTACAACAGTCTGCCAGGACTCCACAACCTCCCCCCTCCTTACCTCTCAAACACAACAGGTGCCATCACACCTTGGGTGAGTCTCCTATAGCTACTGTAACAAAGTATGGCAAACTCAGTGGCTCGATACAATTCAAGTTCATCTTACAGTTCCAAAATCAGCCTCGCTGGGCTAAAATCAACATGTTAGCAGGACTGAGCTCCTTCTGGAGGTTCTAGGGGATAATCCATTTCCTCACCTATGTCTACACTGCATTCCTTGGCTCATGGCCCCTTCCACCACCTTCCAAGCGAGGAGCATAGTGTCATCAGACCTCCTACACAGACTGACGCTCTTGCCTTCCTCTTACAAATACCCTTGTGATGGCACAGGGCTCACCTGGATAATCCAGGATAACCTCAAGATCCTAAACTTAATTACAGCTACTAAGGCCCCTTTGCCATTAAGATAACACATTCACAGTTTTCAGGGACTAGAACATGGACATCTCTGAGGGGACATTACTCACCCTACTGCATACCTCAAGGCCTCAGCACCCACTATTCTCTCCACTTGGAGTATTCTTTACCCAGATGTCCACCTGGGTTGCTCCCTCACTTCCTTTAGGCTTCTACCCAAAAGCGACTCTTAATTAGGACTTCACTGACCACCCTATTGGAAATTTCTATACACATCCTCCTATTCCTTATCTCCCTTTCATGGTTTATTTGTTTCTTTAGCTCATATTTTATGGATATATTTTGTTTATTTTGTGACTCCACCAGCTAGAATATAAACACTGTAAGACAGTTATTTTTTTCTCTTTTGATACAAGATGGACATATAGCTCTACACACAAAAAAATTACAGCACACTAAAAATGGCCACCACATGAATAAATATATAAGATAATTTCTTCTTATTTAAGTCTCTTTAAAAGCTAAGTAACCACTTGAACACAAAATATGACCATGGATTTTGACACTTATATGTACTAGTTAAATGTAAAATATATGACAACAATAGCATAAAGTCTGTGAGTCAGGGTGGAAGAATACCATTGCAATGTTTTTATACTAAACATGAAGTGGTATAATATCACATAACTATAGACTAAGATAAGTTAAAGATAGATCGTATAAATGATAAGGCAACAACTTAAAGAGTAATAAGCCAACAAAGGAGTTAAAATGAAATTTAAAAATACTCAAATAATCTAAAAGAAGAAATCAAGTTTAAAAAAAAAAGAAATAAAGAATAGATGGGACAAATAGAAAGCAAATAGCAAAATGATAGGCTTAAACTTAACTATATAAAAATCATATTAAATGTAAATGGTCTAAACATCCCAATTCAAAGGAAGAGATTATCAGATTGTTTTTTAAAAAGCAAGATCCAACTATATATACTGTCTACAAGGAACAATTTTTCAACATAAAGAAATAAGTAGGTTAAAAGTAAAAAGATATATCATTCTAGTGCTAATCAAAAGAAAGTTGAAGTGGCTACATTAATGTCAGACAAAATTGGTTTCAGAGAAATTACCAGGAACAAAGAAAGCCATTTCATAAGGATAAAAGGATCAATTCATCAAGATGACATAACAATCTTAAACATTTATGTACCTAATAACAGAGCTTCAAAGCACATAATATAACTGCAAAAACTTATAGAACTACAAGAAGAAACAGACAACTCTACAGTTATAGCCAAAGTTTTCAGTACCCGTCACCCCCAAATAGATAGAACACACAGACAAAGTCACTAAGCAGTATAAAAGACTTGAAAACTACTGTCACCCAACTTGAGCTGATTGACATTTATAGAACACTCCACCCAACCAGAATGAAAATTCTTTCATGTGCACACAGAACACTTGCCGACAGGGATCTGGGTCATAAAACAAGCCTCAAAAAATTTAAAAATACTTAAGTCACTCATAGTATATTCTATCAGTATTACCAGAATGGCATTAAATTAGAACTCAGTAACAGCAAGATCTCTGGAAAATTCCCAAATATTTGGAAGCAAAAAAATTATACTTCTAAAAAATGCACATGTCAATGAATAAATCAAACAGATACTTATAGAAGTCCTTAAAATTGAAAATGAAAACACAACATTTCACAATTTGTGGGATGCCACTAAGACAATGCTTAGAGGGAAATCTAAGTGCCTTAAGTAGAAAAGAAGAAATGTCTCAAATCCATGACTTCAGCTTTAAACTTAAGAAACTACAAAAAAGAGTAAATAAAACCCAAACTGAAGAGAAGAAAGAAAATAATAAAAAAATTAGAGTAGAAAACAATAAAATAAAAAACAGAAAAATAATAGAGAAAGCCAAGAAAATAAAAGCTGGGCCTTTGAGAGGACAATAAAATTGATAAGCCTCTAGCTCAACTGAGCAAGCAAATAAGAAAGAAGAAACCATTTACTAATATCAGGAGTGAGAGAGATGGTATCACTGTAAATTCTGCAGATATTAAAGTGAGGACCTTTTGTTAACAACTTTATGCCAATGAATTTGAAAACTAATATAAAATGGATAAATTCTCTGAAATACACAAACTACCAAATCTCACCCAGGAATCTGAATAGTCCTCCATCTGTTAAGAAATTACATTTGTGGCTAAAAACCTTCCCACAAAAAAACTCCAGGCCCAGATGGCTTCATTAGTGAATTTTACCATTTAAGGAAGAAATAATAAATTCTTCCAGAAAATTGAAGAGGAGAGACTACACCCCCAATACATTCTATAAGGCCAGCATTACCCTGAAAATAAAACCACACAAAGACATTATAAGAAAGGTTATCTACAGATCATTATCTTTCACAAACATAGATTTTTAAAATTCTTAACAAAATTTTAACAAATAAAATCCACCAATATATAAAAGGACCAATTTTAAAAACCATATGATGATCTCAGTTGACATGGAAAAAGTATTTGACAAAATTCAACATCCATTCCTGATAATAACCCTCAGCAAACTAGACCCGAAGGGTGTTTCCAACCTGATGGAGGCTGTCTATGAAAAAACTGCAACGAATATCACACTTAATGGTGAACTGAAGGTTTTTATATAGAGGGTAATTGGCATGAAGTGCAGGTGGAAGATAAGCTATTGGCTTGGGACGCCTTCAGCACCAGAAAGGTGTGGTGACAGTAATAATCATAAGAGTTATAAAGGAAGTTGACTGCTTTCTACTGCATTGGAAGCCTTTGAAAAAATGAAAATAATAAAGTTAGGGCAGCCAACTGCCAGCCCAAATCCTGTGAAAGTCAGAAGGCCTCCATGGAAGGTTTTAAGGAGACTCTCCCTTCTTGCGGCGACAGGGCAGACCAGGCCCAGGCCCCGCTCAAATTGTAAACATGGCAGAGCCATGACGGCTGCAGAGCCTGAATTCAGAGTCTTAATAGGTCTCTTAGAGGGTGTGGAGAAAAGGGAACTCCCTACACTGTTGGTGGGACTGTAAGTTGGCGCAGTCGCTGTAGATAACAGTATGGCGGTCCCTCAGAAAACTAAATATAGAGCTACCATATCCCACTCCTGGGCTTATATCCAGACAAAACTATAATTCAAAAAGATACATGCACCCCTATGTTCATAGCAGCACTATTTACAATAGCCAAGACATGCAAACAACCTAAATGTCCATTGACAGATGAATGGATAAAGATGTGGTACATGTATACAATGGAATACTACTCAGCCAGAAAAAAAGAATGAAATAATGCCATTTACAGCAACAGGGATGGACCTAGAGATGATCATACTAAGTGAAGTAAGTCAGAAAGAGAACGACGAATACCATATGATATCACTTATATGTGGAATCTAAAATAGGACACAAATGAACCTACCTCTAAAAGAGAAACAGACTCGCAGACGTAGAGAACAGACTATGGTTGTCAAGGTGGTGGGGGGTGTGGGGATGGATTGGGAGTTTGGGATTAGCAAATGCAAACTAGCATCTATAGGATGGATAAACAATAAGGTCCTACTGTATAGCACAGGGAACTACATTCAACATCCTATGATAAACTATAATGGAAAAGAACATTAAAAAAGAATGTGCATATATACACACACATATATGTATAATGTATATGTATGTATAACTGACTCACTTTGCTGTACAGCAGAGATTAACACAACATTGTAAATCAACTCTACTTCAATAACATAAAATTTTTTCATTAAAAAAATAGGCCTCCTACATCGAAGTTGGGGGCCTGGTAAAACGCTGAGACTGGTAACAGGAATATTTGAGTGGATGAGCCTGAGAATTTTGAGCCCCTAGACTGTCCTAAACCCAGTGGACCACCAGAAGCAACCCAATCTCCTTTCTAGAAAAGGGTATCCCTCTGCCTGGAAATCGAGCCGTGAAAGACCTTCCTGAAGCAAGTGATTTGCATGGTGATGCCTGTTCTCAAGATTTGCTCATACCTCCCCTCACTGATTCCAGGACAAAAGTCACCCAAATAGGAAAATGTAGCCCCTGCTCCAGAATATAGTTTACATGTTAAAGGAACTGCAGCCCTGGCTAATCAATACTATCAAGAAGGGGGAAACGGGGAAATAATTTTGAGGGTACCGGCATTGGAGCAAGGAGACAGGCTGAAGAGGGGAGAACGTATTTGACATGGGAGCCCTCCCACGGAACTTAGGGTCCACGTTCTGACAAGGACACCTGGAGCCAGTCCTGAGAGTCTCTTGAGATTCCTCCTTGAAGATTTGACAGAAAGACAACCCTCATTTAATGAGGTGGAGATACCAACTTCTTTCTCATAGTATTGAGAAAAGGGTCAGTCAGCTCAGAGAGGCAAGGAGGTGAGAGTGGATTTACCAACAAAGACTGAGGAGCTGTCCCTGTGTTCATCCCCAGGAGAGCCTAGGGGCACACCCTCCACTAAGATGACAAGGAATGCACAGGGGATGGCTATATGGACAGCTTTGAAAAGTCTGCAGAGGGCCGTACTTTTTAGGGGTGAGTTGACAGTGAGAGATGATGTCATAGAATTGGGCTCCCTCCAAGCCGTGAGGATAATGGAATGAGAGAATCACAGAGGCCAGGGGGCACCCAAATTTCAAAAAAAAAAAGGATGTTATGACCCAAGATAAGAATAGCAATCAAGATGCTACTGGTGCTGGGCTTATAGGAATGCATGGTGATGGCTACTGGATCACGTGTTATCAGCACAAGATAGGGAGTCAACCAGGGGACCACTCAACTTGTACAGAAAAGACTGGGAACAAGTCTTTCATTCAATTCTCAGATCTAGATCATTCTCGGTTGGAGGAAAGCCTGGATCTCCTTGAGGAAAGACCCAGTGATGCCATCACAAGTATATGTAGCAGACTTCCCCCATCCTTTCCCAAAGTGATCGGAGGTCATCTGCTGAAGTCACTAAACCCTGGGGAAGGGATCCAGGCAGACAATTCCTGGACTATCAGCTATGGGTCTGAGCTGACACAGGTTGCAGGAGATGTGAAAAGCCATCGTGATCCTCCAGTTGGAGTTAGGAGATAATGATGAACAGGTGACAGGATACTTCCCCAATTCATCTCTGTCTCCAGGGAATACGGCCCATGGTAAAGGCCACTTAACGCCAACTTGCACTTCCCATCACTAAGAAACACGTGCCTGACAAGGCCCTTCAGTTCTCAGAGGCAGCAAATGTGGCACTGGGAATACTCCTCTGACCCACTGTCAGGTGGCCCAGAGGCTACCAGTCTGGAGTGGATCACTGAGCAAGTGCCATATAACCCACCAGGTGCTAGAAGATTCCACGGTGCTAGAGGTATCTCCACATGGACAAAAACACCAGGTGGAGCCTCAGGAAATTCCCAGTAGGAAAGTCACAGCACAGACCTCTAAGCTCTAAGGTTCTGGAACAAGGCCTCTGCCCATCTTCTGTTGAAGATGAGGCTCTGCGGTCACCTCGGGGAGTGGTCCAGACCGTGTCTCAGAACTTCCCAGGGGCCGTCAAAGGTTAGGACCTGGATGAGCCTTCAGATGCGGACCTGGTATCTCCATCAGATCCTCCCCGCTTCCTGCTACCTTCCCATGGCCTTGAACCCTGGCTCTGCCTCCTAGGGTTGGTTACGTAACTTCCCTGGGCCTGTTTCCTCACCCAGGAAGTGAGGATGAGGTCATCTGTCGCACAGAGCCCCAAAGATAACCAGTGCAAAGAACCCAGAGCGTGGTCGCTATTTGCTCGTCCCCTGCCATCTCTTTGTCCCCAGGGCTGACTTCCGAGCTGCTCACAATGTTTGTACAATTGATTTTGTAAACCTGCCAATTTTGACTTCATCTTCAATAGGATTGTCAGCTCCCAGGGGCAGGGCTCCCTGCTGTTGGGCTGTCTTTGTGTTCCATCCAGCGCAGGACCGCAGGCACAGAGGCCCAGGCCAGTTTGTTGGAGGGGCCTGCAGACTCTGTGGTCCCTGCACTTCTGTGCCCTTGTCACCGGCCATTACCTCAGCAGCCACAGACCCGTCAGGGAAATCTGCCCTTCACCCCGTGCCAGGCCATCCTGCCTCAGACTTTCAAATCAGGCCATTACCAGCCTGGAGCTCAATTGTTAGTCACTGGGCCTCAGCTTCTCAGCCCTTATCTAATCAACGCACAGACCCAGTTATTCAGTCAGTATTTACATAACCCCTCCCCTCTCTGGGGCCCTCCATCCTCAAGCTGCTCCCCTGGGCACAAAGCTCTGGTTTCACTTAATCGAGTGTCCCAGGTAACACGCCATCCCCTCGTTTGTATTGGCAGGACTGGGAAGTGGGGAAAGATAGCGCTGAGACCTCCCTGCTGGAGCTGGGCCCCTGGAGAGAGGCTGTCCGTGCAAAGTCACCTCTTCTGTGTCCGGAACGCACGGGCTTGGATTTCCTGTCGGGCTCAGTCTCCCTGAGGACGGAACGCGGGATCCTCCAGCACACACTCACTGCGGGGTGTGCAGCAAATGGCCAGGGCTGGCTGTGCAGCAACCTCCAACTCCCCGCCCAGCTCTTCACACATGGTGTCTTCCTTAACCTTGACCCCAGCCCTGCCAGGTGTTGCTATTCTTAATTTTCAGATGGGGAAATGGAGGCTGGTAACGTGTCTTTGGACAGGCAGCCGGTGAGTGGCTAATCCACGCTGACTGTAAAACCATCTGTCCATCTGCACAGCATCACCCCAGCCCAGCACAGCTGGGTCCACCCCGGACGTCCTGCTCCATTAGCTTTGGGGTGGGCCTTGGAAATCTGCCTTTTGAAGGCTCTCTGGGTAATTCTGGTGCATTCCGAAGGTTAGGAAGAGCCCCAAGTTTCCTTCCATCTTTAGAAGTTCTCTAGTTCTGAGAGAGTTTAATCATAAGGGACAAGTCAGAGGCCCCTGGCCTCCCCTTCTCCCTGGTGACAGTCCCTGTGTGCTCTCCCGTTCCCTCTCGGTGGGCCCCCCACCTCTACCCCATCCCCACCCCCAGTCAAGTCAGGCGCCTGCCTTCACGGGAGGACAACGGGCACCCCTGGGTGAGGCCGGCTCCGGACACAGTGCCAGCTTCCTTTTTTTTTTTTAACATCTTTATTGGAGTATAATTGCTTTACAATGGTGTGTTAGTTTCTGCTTTATAACAAAGTGAATCAGTTATACATATACATATGTTCCCATATCTCTTCCCTCTTGCATCTCCCTCCCTCCCACCCTCCCTATCCCACCCCTCTAGGTGGTCACAAAGCACCGAGCTGATCTCCCTGTGCTATGCGGCTGCTTCCCACTAGCTATCTGTTTTATGTTTGGTAGTGTGTATATGTCCATGCCACTCTCTCACTTTGTCACAGCTTACCCTTCTCCCTCCCCGTGTCCTCAAGTCCATTCTCTAGTAGGTCTGTGTCTTTATTCCCCTCTTGCCCCTAGTTTCTTCATGACCTTTTTTTTTTTTTTTTACTTAGATTCCATATATATGTGTTAGCATGCGGTATTTGTTTTTCTCTTTCTGACTTACTTCACTCTGTATGACAGTCTCTAGGCCCATCCATCTCACTACAAATAACTCAATTTCATTTCTTTTTATGGCTGAGTAATATTCCATTGTATATATGTGCCACATCTTCTTTAGTGCCAGCTTCCTTCTGAAGCCTGCACGTGGCCCGAGGGGAGGGGCCTCGGCTGGTATCTCCTTCCAGCCCCAGAAGACTGAGGACCAAGGTGAAAGGGCCGGGTGGTGGCGTCAGATCTGGGGCAGGGCAGAATTTACAAAGTTACCCCATAAATTTGCCACTCACCAACCTACCTTCTGAGCCTAAAAAGCAGGGAGGACCCAGTTCTGCTCTGGGTCAGCACCCGCACCCTCACCCCAGCAGACCGCGCTGACCTCGACACAGTCAAAGGGAGGGCTGAGGGTGAAAAGGGGGGCCTTGGGAGAGGCCTTTAATCCAGGGTCCTGTCCCGCAGTACACCCCCTAAACTGCCTGAATGCAGCACAAGGGCAGAGGTGCCAGGTGTCCCTGCGTGGAGGCCTTGCGGTATCGTCATGGGGAGAACCCCGTGACAGCAGCTGGGAGGTCCCTGGAGCTCCCACCCCAAAGCCACCTGTGGCCACGAGCGGGTGTGGCTCGCAGGACAGCGAGGCTTCCAATCTGGCCAGTCCGCAGGGCCAAGGCCGGCCCAACCGCACCACTGAGATGAAGACGGGAAATCTCAGCGGGGTTCCCCAGACAGGCTCTTCTCCTTAACGCCATGGTGATGAGAAGCTCATGGTGCCCAGAGATGAAGCCCACCTCCAGGGAAGGGCAGCACTGATCATCAGGGCAATGATGAGCTTCGAAAGCCTGAGCGCAGGAGCTGGAGAGCTAGCACAGCAGGAGAAGATGCTCTCGGCGGACACTCTTTCTTCCTAGACGCCTGGGCTGCGAGGACGCTGACGAGGCGGGACTCTCACACGCATGCGCACGCGCCGTCCCTCCGCTCTCGCTCGCCCGCATCCTCCCCTCCTCACGTGCATGCGCACTGCCTGCTGGCTCTTTCTGCCGCTTTGCTCTGTGAGCTGGGAAACCGAGACGACCCTCCCTCCGCGGATAGCCCAGAGGAAGGAGGCTGTGTAGACTGATCGTCTACATAGAACACTCTCGTGGTCTCTGTGACGCAGCAAGTTCCAGAGGGCACACTGGAGGCTAGAGCCAAGGCCTTAACTTGGAAGGAAGTGCCCTTTGGCTTGGAACTGGTCTCAGGGTGCGCCTCCCCCGGGAATTTAAGCACGTGGTTCTGGACCCTGTACTCCCAGATGGCAGCTGCTCTAATTTCCCAGCGCACATGAAGGAATTTCTTTTAACTTATGACTTTGCAAGTAACAGTATAATAAGGTGAACAGAAATGAATTCATTCTATGGTATAAATATATCAGCAGGTTATTAAACAGTTCAGTTAAACATAAATATAGAGACATATAAGTATACATCAACTACGAACCCTGCACACACATAACTGCATCGTGACCCTATTACTACCTTCCCTCCCTCCGGTTCTGGGCCAGTGGCCCGGTTTGTCCAGGCACGTCACTTTTTTCACCTGGCTGTGTACTCCACCTTTGTGTCCTGAGCTAGTCCAGACTAGCCGGGGTTGGGCTTCTCTCCTCGCCGAGTCAGCAGGGCCACAGGCTGACTGCAGAGACCGCTCAATTCTCCGTTGTCCTGACTAAGAGTTCAGCTGTGAAAGCACAGAACCTTCCTACATAAGCTCTCCGCATCCTCAAAGCCATGCCCGCTGCTGGTGGAAAGCCTGGGACTGACACCGGGCCTCGGTAGGAAGAGGTTTACAGGCTGTGTGGGCACCGAGCCGGGGAGAGGACTCCCTTGGGTCCGTCACAGCCTTCTTCCCTGTGATGGTTTCCTGTCTCTCCTTCAGTATCAAGTCTCTCCACCCACCACCCCCAGGGATAAAATCCGGAGCTAAAAGGCAACCACTCAGGATGAAATGCTGCCTCACCCATGTTGTGGGTTTACCCTTTTCATGCTGAGTGTAAAGTGACCGAGATGTATGGGAGGATAAAACCGTTACCGGACCAGGTTCATTTGCCCGACAGCCAACAAGCCAGACGCGGAGATGCCAAGGTTTGGGGCAAGAGAAAGGGCTTATTCACGAGGCAGCCACTGAGGAGGTGGGAGAACGCACCTCAAATTCACCTCTCCAAAGGCGAGAGGCTTGAGATATTTATGGGATGAAGAAAACAAGTGGCCTTAGGCATGGGGAAAGGTGATTGGAGATGGGGGAAAGGTGATTGGAGGTGGGGAAAAGGTGAGGTAATCAGTGTTCTGCACAGGTGTAGCTGAGTTACATGCTTCTTTGTGGGCGGCATGTTCAAAGATGGAGGTGCTTAGCGTGATCTGAGGGTGGGGTTTTCAGCCCTCTGACATCATACGTTTGCTCGTCAGGCTCCTGTGCAGGCCTAGCTTTACTGGTGGTAGGCTTTAGCACCCAGTCTTCAGAGTCAGGGTGGAGGCCCCCAGTTGGCACCGACTGTCCGCAGAGGCAGGTCACATAGGACCCTTGACTCTCCTGTGAGCCTTCCTGCTGCAGTAAACGTGCTGGTCGGCCGTACTGACAGTGGTTACCCAACAGGCAGGCCAGTGGATGCTTAGGACAATGACAAAAGGAGAGACTCGATTCTTCATTGATCTCTAAAAGCAATTGCATAGCCTTGATGGAGAAAACCACAACTTCGTTGGACTTCCTACACTTATTTCTATGGTTTAGACCTGTTTTGAATCCATGGGGACAGGAAGAGACCAGATGTTCTCAGTGCTTTGGGCTCCCCAAAGATCTCACTCAGTCTGTCCCAAGTGTAAGGAGCCCATGTGCTAATGAAGCTTGGCCCGCTTGCCTACCCGCCTCCAGGTACAAGGAAGGGAGCACTGAGTTGCCCTCAGATCACTGCGCAGCCACCCCGTGGGTGACTGAAGGAATGCCCCCACACACCTCCACGTCCCCCTCTCTCTCTGTGTCCTTCTTATCACCTCAATTAGAAGTAGGCACAGTAGTTTGCAACCTCTGAGAAATAAGGGAACTTCCCTGATGTCCTCAAAAGCCCTCCTTATCCGAGACCAAGAGCATCTCATTTGGTGTCTCTGAATCCATCTGGACATTCTTGTTTCTCTGGCTCTCCAGTGGGGTTCCCCACTCCACCACACTGTCAGACCACTTTCCTCCACCCCCTGAATCCTGCCCAGAGTTCAAGGCCCACCTTAAAGTGTCAGTGCATCTAGGCCTTTGCTGGCTATTCCAGCCTTCACTGAGTGCCTGCCTCTAGATTTCTAAAGCATTTACAGTTATTGCCACACAACTTACACTCATGAATGTACCTGGTGGACTCTAGGGCCGCTATGATCCAGTCTCAGCAGCCTTCCATGCAAAGATTTCCTGTAGTGTCTTTTCTTTTAAAGAGAGTTAGAGTGGGCTTCCCTGGTGGCGCAGTGGTTGAGAGTCCGCCTTCCGATGCAGGAGACACGGGTTCGTGCCCCGGTCCGGGAGGATCCCACATGCCGCGGAGCGGCTGGGCCCGTGAGCCATGGCCGCTGAGCCTGCGCGTCTGGAGCCTGTGCTCCGCAATGGGAGAGGCCACAACAGTGAGAGGCCCGCGTACCGAAAAATAAATAAATAAGTAAAGAGAATTAGAGTGATTTGCTGTAAAACCTAGAGCGGCATTTATAAAACGTCCCTGTCCTGTCCTCTCCTTTCCAACTCTCTAGCACCACTCCCTGAATGCCACACCCCCTCACCCCTCTGCCTCAATTTCACCCCCAAACCTTAAATATACACAGCTTTTCCAAATATACACAGCTTTTCCAGATCACTTGTTCCCATCCCCTGTTTATCAACGTTTTCTTTTCTTTTTTTTTTTTAAGCTTGAGCCAGGTCTTAGTTGCAGCATGTTGGACCTAGTTCTCTGACCAGGGATCAAACCCAAGCCCCCTGCACTGGGAGCTCGGAGTCTTCGCCACTGGACCACGAGGGAAGTCCCTATCAACTCTTGATGATACATAGACTTAACCTCTTTACCAGCCACCTGGGGCTGATTTACACTCCCTAGCAGCCTTCCCTGCTCAAAAGGGTTGGCTCCAGCCAACCTGTTCTAGGTTGTCGGGACTCCAGAATCAAAGCTGCAGGAGCATCCCCTCCCTGGGACACGCGGGTCTCACAGCAGAGGGATCAGAGAGATGGTGTAACCATGCAATTGTTCTGAAGTCTCCTACTCAGAAACGGTGAAACGGAGCAGGACCTTGTGGGGCTCCTAGGCACAAAAGCCTTTCTGTGTCCCCCGTTTTTTCAAGTGCTTCATTCAGCCTCCATGATCCTCCCTGAGTTCCAACAGACAGGTTCAAACAGATGCTAACCAGGGAAGGGAGGGGATGCAGAGACAAGGGAGGAGCAGTCAAGAAACAGTAGCGCAGCCTTGGGGCAGGGCCCTGGTTCCCCCTCAAGGGATACACATGACAGTATCTTTGAGCTGATTGGCAGAGACTGAAACCCTCACCAGGTAGGAAAAGTTAACTGTCTGCTGCTCACAAGCACACAGACCCCAGACCTGTTGGAACCAGAAGGTTGATGATGTTGACTCCCAGTTACCTCACCACCAGCCAATCAGAAGAAGGTCCACGAGCTGATCACGCCCTCCTCTTCGAACCATTGCTATAAAAGTCCTCACTACTCGCTCCAGGTTGGGTCACACAGTTTTTGAGGGCATTAGCCCGCTCTGTCCCCTTTGCCTGGCAAAGCAATAAAGCTATTCTTTCCTACTTCACTCAAACTCAGTCTCTGAGATTCAATTTTGTACCGGGGTACAGAGGCTGGATTTCAGCTCCAAAGGCTCCATGTTGAGCATCCTGCTCCAGGGAATTCCATATCCAGGAGCAACGATGACCTCCAGATTCCCTCCATGATGCAGTGGAAGGCTCATGGTGAAGGATCTAGAGATCAGTGACTGAGGAATCACCTGGCCCAGGTGTGCCTACCACCCCGTCCAGCCATCCGCCTGGGGCCTGGCTGCTGCCTGGTAGCAAATCTGGAAGCAACCCAGTCCCAGCACCCCTTCATGGTGCCAAGAAGACACGTGCCTACACCCAGTAACCGGAGTCTCTCTGCCCCGGGTTAGTGGTGGGGACCTTCTCTCACAGGCTAAGTTCTAGAAGCAGAGCTGCCTGCTAAGTGGTATCCTAATGTGTAGTACAGGTTTCACTGGACTTTACGGGAAGCTCCTTCCTCAGAGGTGGGCTAGAACAGTGGGGCTATGTCAGCCAGGGGGAATTTCCTTTGAAGCAATTTATTTAAGTGTTCTTGTCTCCCATGCCTCAGTTTTGCCATTCTTCACTCAGGAAAAACATAAGAAGTTGTTTCACAAGACAATTAAGGGGGAAATGATTGCACAACACTTTAGGAAAATATATCAACAAATGAAAAGAGCAGATTTGCTGGAGGAGGGGGTAAGGCAGTTAAGAAGATGGGTCTTTGACAAGAGTTCGGAACTCCCTGATAAGCATTTTGTTGGGGAGATTAGTCTTTACTTTCCCTGCCAAAATTAGGAACCACCCTTTTTTCTCTGTAATAACAGCCCTGGGGCTTAATCAGCAACTGTGTTGGGGAAAGAGTTGTGTACTTTAAGTGTGGAGGGTCACAATGCAGAGGAAAGCTGAAAATTTCCAGAACCGCCCTGTCCAGGAACACTTTTCCCTTTTGCCTCTGACTAGATATTCTCCCAAAGAACATCTGCTTTTCAGGGCAGGGAGGAAATGACACAAGGAAAAAGACTCCTACAAATAAGTAAAGTTTGCCCAGGAGGTCACTTCAAGTGAGGTGGATGGAAAAGAAAATCACTTGAGATGATGGGGTGTGGAGTGGGGGGAGAGAGAGAGAGGTTCAGTAACCCTGCTGGCCAGCTGCAGAGATGTTCCAAGTGTCCACACAGGATGGGCCCACACGTCACCTCCTCGGCCCCTCAGTGATGACGCATCAAATGTATTCGACTCTTTCCTTTCTAGTGATATTGACCAGGGTTCTTGGCCTCCTTAATCAATAGAAATGGATCGGGGGCCAGACAAGAAAGTCAGGCAAGGCTTTATTGGGGCCCCTGCTACAGCAGGGGGAGGCGAAAACAAGTAACACTTTCCCTTGCTAGCTCCCCAAGGTGGGGGGCGGAGGGACAGTGAGCTGTTTCCTCACATGGGGTGACAGTAGGGGTGTGTCTAGGAGTCAGGCCAGAGGTGTGGCTTAGGTGTTTTGCCCACCCCTTTGGTGGTGTTGAGTGCAGGGGGCATGCACAGTTAAGAAGATGGGTCTTTGACAAGAGTTCAGAACTCCCTGATAAGCATTTTGTTGGGGAGATTAGTCTTTGCCTTTGCCTCTGCCTTTGCTCCCAACACCCTGTTTTTGTTCCCAGCTCCTCAGAAGTGGCAACTGGGTTTTTTTGGTGTTTCGTATCTTGTTGTCCATAATTTGCCCCAACTGCGCATGCACACAGTTAGTTTTAATCCCTTATAGTTTCTTTGTATTTTGTTGCTTGATGAGATGTTTTTCCAGGTGCAAGCATTGAAGCAAAGGGTCCCAGGTCCCAGGTCCCAACCTGTCTCACTAGGACTGGGTAACGTGAGACAGTGGGCCGTCCCACCCTCACCATGCAAGGGGACAGATAAAGAAGGAGTGACACACACATTTACAGCCCTTCTGCCGGGCTGCCTGGGATGCTAATTATCATAGCCTCACCTTCTAGCATCCCTGTGATCAGGGCTGCAGCTGTGAGATGCTAATTCCGTGACCTCACACTTTCTAGGAAAGGGGCAGCAAGGGAAGTGACCAAGCCCAGTTTATAGCAGGAAAATATGTGGCAATCACAACAGAAAGAGGGGTTTGGAGAGGTGGATGGGAGCGTCAATGGAAAAGCAAAGCAGAAAAGACATCATGTCTTGGGCAAAGGCACTTTGAAGATGCTTTATTATTAGGAAGGTTGCATTTACATCCAAGGATGGATGCAGGGAGAGACAGGCCTCTGATAGAAGCAATGTTCCACTATATAAGTCAATCTAATTACATATAAAAATTCAAGGTGTTTTGCCTCTTGTCCCACCTTTGACCTGGGTGGGCAGGGACAGGGGACAACCTTCCCAGGAAGTGTTCGGACAGTGGCTGTGTTAGCAAGTGGAGCTTTCCCCACAGCAAGGATGGGGAAACTGCTCTCCTCTGTGGCTAATGACTCGAGTCCTCTTTTAAAGCATCATTCCAATTTAGCCATCATCGCTTTTTGTGAAAAAAAAAGCCTGAAAGATGGCTTGAGTGTGTAGGAGAAACAATGGATCCAGGCAGGGAATGGCAGGAGGTGAGAAAAGGAGCAAGAAATACAGAGAAACTCCCCATGCATGGACCCCTGACCATGGGGAGGGAGCAGTCAGAGTGGGGAACAAATTCAGCACCTGAGTGAGGGATGTCCACCTGGGCTGGTGCAGCTTAAATGTCCAGGAGCTCCTTCAACTCCGGTGTCTTCACCTGGCCATCACAGTGCACCCCATCCAGCCTTGCCTCATGGTCTTTGCTCCACACACCCTGCACACAGAGACACAGACACACACACACACCATAATACAAAGGAGTCTCCTGGCACCATGCAAGGTGGAAGACAGCAGCTCAATCTGTGCCAGGGGTTGAACTGAACAACTTGGGCTAGAACATTGGGGTGGCAGCACACGCCAGGAATAAATATTCCTTAAGAAAAAAAGGGATTCTGTGTATCTGTGGTAAAGCAAGTTTGGGGGAAACTACATACCATAACCTCTACCTAAGACTGTGTGATATCGCGGTAGCCATCCTCCAGGTGGCCCTGAAGGTCTTGACTCTTGGTCTTCCCACCCTTGTATAGTCCCCACCCCATTGATTCAGGGCTGGTGTAAGGGTGACCAGTAGAGAATGGCAGGGATGATAGTGTGTGATTTTCAAGTCTAGGTCATATAGCGCACTGCAACTTTTGTCTCTGGGGAAGATGGCCACCATGCCATGAGGACACTCAAGCATCCCCGTGGGGAGGTGCACATGGAGAAGAACTGAGGGCTCCCAGCAAGAACCAGCACCAACTCACTGGCCAGGGGAGTGAGGCACCTTGAAAGTGGCTTCTCCAGCCCAGTCAAGCCTTCAGATGAGCAGCCCCAGCCAACACTGCAACTGCAACCTCATGAGAGACCCTGAGCCAGAACCACCCAACCAAGCTGCTCACAAATTCCTGACACACAGAGATTGTGAGCAGCATTCAAAGTTTATTGTTGTTTGCAGCCACTAAGTTTTAAGGCAATGTGTAACCTAGCAATAGATAACTGATACCCATGTATTAACATATTTGAGTCTCAGAGGGAGTCTTACATTTTTTAAATGTATTTTACTTTGTTTAACTTGGTGTTTCCCCAATGCTTTGGTTAAGGAACTGTTTTTTCAAAGAATGCTTCATTAACATCTTGGGATGTTAGTGTTCCACAGAGCATATTTTGAGAATATCTGGGCTAGCTGTGGTTGTATTTATTGTTTAGAAATTATCTCACATATTTGTATGCAATAGTTTGATGCCAGATAAATTATCTCTAATAAAGCATATTTGAATAAAAACAATTCTATTGAATAAAAACAATTCTGATTTTAGAAACATAACGTTATATGCATTTACATAGCTCTCCATATAAAGGAAGGCTAAAGGAGCTCTTTGTCCAGGTAGTATTTTGAAAATAGAAATGTTTTTCCTACCCTACCTTTTAATGTATTGGTGTGTTGACCTGAAATGAGTACACTCCAGGTATTTCTTCAGCAAATAAATAACATTATTTATTTATTCAGGATCAGCAGAGAATTGCAGTTTGGGGTCGTCAACCACAGCAAACCCCATGCAAGTCCACACACAGCAAGGAAAGGCGAATTCTCTAATACAGGGAAAAGGAAGTGGAAAGGGCTACAGTAAACAAAGGGTCGATGGATTTTCATTGGCTGAGTCTTTGCCAGGAAAGAAGAGGACTCTTTCTTCTTTCTGTTGGGCTCAGCTATCATTGCAGGGCATGAAAATTCCTCCTTCTGGTCTCCCAATTCTATTTAATCAAGGTTTCTGTTTATTAATTTTTTTCACATTTTCCCCTTTTGATCAAGATCTTTCTCTGAAAGCATCACTGATCAAGAGTCAGCTTTTCCAGTTTCAGTGGCTTTTTGCTCCTCAATGCCAGGAAGAACCTTTCCTGAGTGTAGTGTCCCATGTTGGAGGGAAAATGCACAGATTGGAAACCTATGGAGGTTACATTCAAGTAACAAGGTAGGATGGAGGAAGAACTCTCCGACATTTTTAAACTAAAATCCATATGTTATCAAAGTTATAGATGTTAGAGAGCACCTGAAGTGATATGCCATCATCAAAGGTCTGGTGACAAACTTCCAACAGGCCCGGTCTGGATATCTTGGAAAAACTGTCTCATCAGATGTTATTGACTCCAATTCCATGAAATCTTTACTTTCAGGTCACAGAATGATGTGCAGTTCCAGTCAGGATTCGGGGCTTTCTTTAGGTGTGTCACGTGAATCCAAGCATCTATTCCTTGGAGTTTGGCCGTACGAGGTTTGGTTAGCAGTACCTGATAGAGGGCTTTTCATCTAAGTTGAAGAGAGTTCTTCTGGAGGTGAAAATCTCCAGGTTGAAATAGATGAAATCTCCAGGTTGCAAGGTGTGATGCTCAAGGTCTTTGTCTCCTGAGGACACACTATGAAAAAGTTGCTCTACCAAAACATGGTTGTTTTTAATAGAAGCAATTACATCTTTGCAGTATTGGAGTATCTCCCCTTTTAAAGTTGTGGGTCAAAACAAGCAGGAGCCAAGTGTGTTGGGCAGCCTCTGACTACCTCAAAGGGTGAGTTCATGAGTTCCAGACGGGGTGGATTTGAGATTTAGAGGGATCAGCAGCAATGCTTTTGGCCAAGGTATTTGGAGGGCCTCTAGAAATTTTGCCAAGTGAATCTTAATAATGTCTTTAGTGCCTTGGACTAAACCAGAGGATTGAGGTGGTAAGTGCAGTGAAAGTTGTAAAACCAGCCAAACAGCACCGACTCGTCAAAGCACCTGGCCTGTAAAATGTGTTCCTTGATCACTATGAAGTTCAAGAGGAGTTTTCCAAGTAGGGATAACCTTTTCCAAAAGGACTTTGGCCACAAGAAGAGGCAGTAGCCTGTCTGCAAGGGAAGACTTCGGTCCAGTGTGAAAACATACAGACCATGACTAAAATGAATTTATATCCATGAAATAAGGGAGTTGTATGAAATCCATTTGCCAGACCTCGAATGGTCCATTAGGCAGTTTAAAATGTCCCAGGGCAGCACCAGCAGGCTTCCCTGGGTTGTACTTTGGACAGTGGGACAGGTGAGGGAGGCACTTTTTGCAGTCTTGTTAATGTTTCCCCACCATATTGACTCATGAAGGCTGACATTGTGTCAGTAGGCTAATGGCTTAATGCTTGCACAGTGGTGAGGAGTGAGAATTTTAGAGTCTGCGGTAGGCCTGGGTTGTTATTTGGCCCAAACCAGAGCTTTCTCTTTTTATCAAACCAACAATTATTGGATTTTCAATCTTGTTTTTCCTTTTCTGAAGCCAATTGTTGGGCTTTCTTAGCGAGTTTTTCTAAGTTATCGTTCGGGGAAATACCCCTTAGGCCATGACAGAAGTTTGGCTGCTCTTGGTCTCTTTAAGGGCAGCATTCCTTGCAGAAATGTCAGCAAGATGATTTCCCCTAGCTTCCAGAGAGTCAAGATTAGAATGCCCCAGAATCTTAATAATAGCTAAAGTAGCAGGTAAAATTATTGCATCAATAATTCCTGAACACAGGGGAAATTTTTAATTTAAATTTCTTCTGAAAGGAAGGGAGCTACGCTGCTTCCACAACATTCCAAAGCCACAAGCTACTCCAGAAGAATATCTATTATCAGTATAAATATTGGCAGTTTTGTCCTTGGCCAAAGTACAAGCCCACTTAAGAGCAAATAATTCAGCCTGTTGGGATAAAGGAACCATAGGTAAAGACGCTGCCTCGAGAAGATCCTGGAGAAGGTAAAAGAAAGGGTGACTTGGCAGAGCCCCCAGGTGTCGGGTGGGTTGGGAAAGAAAAACTGAGTCACCGTTTGTTTTCCACCACCCTTCACGGCCTCAGCGGAGCTGCTGGGGAAACCTCACCCAGAGAGAACCCATTTCCTTTCTTTAAGGTTAAGGGGCTCCACCATGAGAATGGCTCAAAGAGCTAGAAGTGAGGAGGGGGCTTCAAGTACAGAACCTAAATTGCCCTCCTAGGTTGCTTCCAATTAAAAGGCTTGGGTGCGAGCAGAGACCTGTGGGTCCTGGGCGTCCCTCCAGGCCACGTGCTGTGCCACCTCGGATGCGGACTTCACCCCTTCCAAGCCTCACTTCCTTCATCTGCTAAATGGGTTAACAGTACCAGCCTCACAGGGCTGTGGGTGGATGACGTGAGCACAGGAAGCACCAACCCCTCAGTCCACCCTCCTTCCCCACCACACTGCTCTCCCTTCAGGAACCAGGTAGACAAGGGTGAATTCTAGCACATTAACGATTATATATAAGAGAAACCCCATTTATTAGAGGTATGAGTTGGGGGAGGATAAAACAGGATTTCTTGCTTTACAAAAGGATTCACTTAAAATAGCTCATTGTTTTAAATAGAAAGCCCCCTCCTTCACACATTTACAGACAATTAACTACTTAGGAAACTAAAAGAGGAAGCATTCAAGGGTGCTTTATGAGCAATCAGACACGGAGCATCTCTGTTGCTATAATGTCAGCCACAGGTGCAATATTTATAGAAATCAATTTACACACAATTTTTCAGGAATATTCTTCATAGTAGCAAGCACTCCAACATAGATGTGCACCCCTGGTGCCCCAACGTCAAAGACAGCCTCAGTTCACTGCTGAAAGGCAGAGATAGGCCACTGTTCCCTTCTGATAACCAAAACAGGGCCAGTGCCTGGATAAATGATCATAATTTAGTGGTGAAACATGGCCTGTGATTACATTGTCGAGGAGTCACTTCACGTAATCTCCCCACCTTGCATCTCAAATTACCCTCATTAAAGAGAACTCCTGCCTGTTTCATGTAAAAATCCCTCCTTCTGTTCCAATGTTGCCCATGAAGATCCCACAGGGTGTGCAGAGCAGGGGACTGGCTGGCCACAGCTGTGGAACCCTCTGTCCCCAGCAAGAAGGGAAGTGTGGGCACCCAGGCCGTAGTTCATCCCTCCACGAGCCACAGGCTTCCTCTGTGCAATTTCAGCTCTGGGTGTCTGTCCAGCTTGCAGCAACACTGGGGGGGATGGGGGGCAGCCCTAAAGAGCTGTAGGGCTCATAGAAGCCTGAATCCAGAGGAGCTGGGTTTACTGTGGCTGGAGAACCACTCCCACCCAGGTTCCCCTTAACTCCAACTAGAAGATTTTACAATTGCTGTGGGCATACAAAAGGAGTGTGAAGAAAACCTACAATATCTATCCTCAAAAGAGAGCACTCCAACATGGAAGATAACATCTAATATCATCACCACATGGGGAAAAATTCAGGCCAGATAGGGTGCCCTCACTGCCTGAGGACTTGATTGCTGCTGTTGACTGAAAAAAACACAACCTTAAAGTTGAGAATTATGTTTTATTTGGTGGACATTCTGAGGACTTAAGCCTGGGACACAGCATTTCAGATAACTCTGGGAGTCTGCTCCAAAGAAGCAAGGGGGAAGCCAGGATATATAGGAGTTTTTGCAACAAAGACCAAGTAGTCATGAAATCGATCAGGACCCTGTGGGTCTCCTGGGCACAAAAGCCTTCTGTGTCCGCTTCCTGGAGTCCCAAAGGGCAGATTCGAGCAGTTGCTAATCAGGGAAGGGAGAAGATGCAGAGACAAGGGAGAAGCAGTCAAGAAACAATAGTGCAGCCTTGGGGCAGGTCCTGGTTCCCCCTCAAGGGATATATGTAACAATAGCTTTGAGCTCTTCTGCAGAACTAAAACCCCACCAAATGGAAGACTTGATGAAGCACTCTTCATTCCAGAGAAGGTTACAGTTCGCCCATTATCACCTGACGTCACATGATCTCTGGATTGAAGGAATGCAGGTCCTGCATGTACCCTGATCCTTATCAGTAACACTGCCCCTGGACCATAAGACTCCTCACAACCCCACCCCCGTCCCAGGTCGGGACACACAGTTTCGAGGGCATTAGCCCACTGTGGCCCCCTTTGCCTGGCAAACTAATAAAGTTACTCTTTTCTACTTCACCCAAAACTGTCTCTGAGATTTAATTCAGTGTCTGTGTACAGGGCCTGGATTCGGCTTCAAATTTTTGGCACCCAATGTGGGGCCGATGTGGGGATAGCCCCAGGAGGGTCCCCTGGCTTGATCATATGCTCCGAGGTTTTCTTCACACCAGCCTCTTTCAAGAGAGTGGGTGGTTGGAGAATTCCTTTAGAGACCAGATAACCTGGGACACATGCCTGGAAAGGCCAAGCCCTGGCCATACCTGGTCCTGATAGTCAGAACTCCGAGGTGGGAGTGGACAGTGGAAGAGGGTCCATCCTAGCAACCACCAAGGCCACCTTTGCCTTGAGGACACACCCTTCTTCTTCCTGCCTCAGCCATCCTGGATTTCTTACTGTCCAGGATTTCTTTCCGTCCAGAATTAGTCAACCGAAAACACATACTTTTCCATCAGGATAATGCAAGACCACATGTGTCTCTTTGATAACCAGGCGAAAACTGTTACAGCTGGGCTGGGAAGTTTTCATTCATCCACCGTATTCACCAGACACTGCACCTTCAGATTTCCATTTATTTCGGTCTTTACAAAATTATGTTAATGGAAAAAGTTTCAATTCCCTGGAAGACTGTAAAAGGCACCTGGAACAGTTTTTTGCTCAAAAAGATAAAAAGTTCTGGGAAGATGGAATTATGAAGTTGCCTGGAAAATGGCAGAAGGCAGTGGAACACAAGGGTGAATACATTGTTCAATAAAGTTCTTGGTGAAAATGAAAAACGTGTCTTTTATTTTTACTTAAAAACTGAAGGCACGTTTTGGCCAACCCACTATGTATGGTTTTTTTTTTGTGTGTGTGTATATATATATTCTTTTTCATATTCTTTTCCCATATAGGTTATTACAAAATGCTGAGTATACTTCCCTGTGCTGTACAGTAGGTCCTTGTTGTTTGTCTATTTTATACACAGTAGTGCGTATCTGTTAATCCCATACTCCTTTTGGTAACCATAAGTTTGTTTTCTATGGGATTTCACTATTTCTGAAATGGAATCATTTTACCACTGAAAGTACTTCATTCTGTCTCTAAAAGGCTATTAATTGGTCAAGAGTGTGTCTTAGAAATGATGGTATCTCAGAATCAAGAAAACCCATATGAACACACATATTTGGAAGAACACATGCCAAAAAGTTACCTGTAGTTAAGGTTACAGATGATTTCTTTTCCTTGTTTTTATTAATCTTTATTTTCTAATTTCTCTACAATAAGCATATATTGTCGTCGCATCTAGAAAATGACAGTTTGTTAATGTTTGTCTTAAAATAAAAAGACCTTTGTCTTTCTCTCTTTGTTGAAAATGTTTTGAAGAAATGTGACAGCAGAGCAGTTTTCCCTCTCAGTCAATACAAAGTGTCATTTTAAGGTGATGTGGGGTTCAGAGCCTTGCTGTGTCCCCCGGTGGTCGTCACAAGGCCTGGGAGCGATGCTCCCGTATCTCTGTCAGGATCCATCAGGCCATCGTCAGGAGGGCCTGGGGATGCTGCGCCTGCATCCCCATTGCATCAGCACTCGTCCCTGAGTACCTCTGATCCAAAAGCCTTTGGTAGGGCCTGCAGGGAAACAGGCCTTAAACCAGGGCTCCAGTCCACCAGGAGCTGCTCTTTTTCAGTGAGCAACAAAACATAAGCACACGAAAAGTAAAATTAAAACATATGACAGGAAAAATCTTCGGGCGATGCATGGGTAATTGTAGAAGGGATGGTACAAACCGGAAACAGTAAGAATCAAGGTGGGGTCACAGAGGGAGGAAGGGGCTTTCAAAGACTTCACCAAGCACATGGGGAGAGATGTGAAGCCAGCCTGTAGGCCTGCTGTCCACACAACCTTGTCAGGAGCAAAGGGTCTGGGTGAGAGCACCCTGGGGTGATAGATGGGGGGAAGGTAGGTAAGGCACCCCTGGGGAAAACTTTCCATGCTAGAAGGAGGGGTTTGGGCCTTACCTGAGAAGGAGTAAAGAATTTTGAATAGAGTTGCAAGAAAATGAACAAAATGCAGTGTCATTTCAGGCTGGAACAGGAGAGCTCAGAGAAGCTGGTTTCCTGGTAGCTGTGCTGGGACACACACACACACACACACACACACACACACACACACACACCAGCCCCGCGATGCTGGGCCTGGACATGAGACTTGCCCATGGAGTGTGAACATGCATGAGCTATGCCAAGTCCAGGCAAAGCTTCGAATGTACCCAAGGGTTTGCACAGACCCCAGGCAGCTGGGCTCCTTCCCCTGGGAGGCCCCAGACCTGACCCAACCAGGAGCAAAGCCAGGCAGCTGCCCCACCAACCCCAAGAAGACAAGGAATCACGGCAAGATGTGGGTTGTTTGTTGTCCCAGCAAAAAGCTGGCTGGTATCTTCTCCTGACAGTCAAGTGTAGGGAAGAATGCATCATTCATCTCAAGGGTCTAGTCAGGTAAGTTCTGGTTGTGCAAGAATTTGCAATGTGCTGCATTAGTGTTAAAGCGGATGGGTAGCACACTTCCCTGGACTGCCCCGCCCACTGCACGAGTCCCCGCTCACCCATCACGCCAGGCGATGGACTGTTTTCACAGGGTTGGTACCTCACTGTAGCTTGTTCAATGTCTCCTCTGCAGTCTCTGTGCCCTTGGACTGCAGGCAATGCTTTGTGTCACTGCGGCCTCACGGGGTAGACATGGAGAGGACATGCCCATCAGGACAGCCTGAGGCCCCAGCACTCAGCACCCTCGCTCCTGTGGCTCTGTTAGGCACTGTGGTCACCGCTGGGAACACAAACGTGGAAATGACAATCCCGCCCTAAAGGGGCTGATGGCCCAGCAGGTCTATATACACCATTCTGTTGTTTACAAAGGGGGAGGGGGACCCACCATTATCTCCAAGGTGTTTCTCCAACAGTGAAATGAACAGGAATAATAAATCTCATGCTCCTATCTGAGGTTTGATCCAAGGAGCCTCCACATTTCAAGGCCACTTTGGGGAGGGCTAGAACATCAGATGAAACACGGAAAGGTCCCCAGAGAAAGGTGACTGAGTGTGGACATGTGGGTGAGGTGGGGAGAGAGGGCGCGTTCAACCCTCCAGTACCAACCGTGGGACAAAGCGAGTGCCACCCCACCTCACACTGCCAGCTCAGGGCCCCTCGCTCTGGGCAGGCTGACCTGGAACCAGTAGAAAGAGCATCAGACGGGAGCCGAGCCACCAAGCTCTCACTCTTGGGCCAGCCTTCGACTCTCAACCGAGATTCCTGCTCCCAAAGACAGAATTAGAGAGCATTTATGGAAATGTGTGGGGACATCTTTGACACCATGAATGGGGAGGGGGCTGCAGCCTTTAGGGCTGAGGGTCCTAGGATGCTGAGGACCCTGCGATGCAGGTGTCAGTCTCACGCACAAGGGGCTGTGCAGATCAGCCGGGCCCCATGGTGAGACATTTGGATGGATGGCCCCTTGTCTGGTATTTGATGATTCTAGGATCATTTTAAATGGAGCATCTTAATAAAATTACCAGAAGACACCCCTGGTGGCCCCCCGCATTTCTACCATCTATGCCTCTGGACATACAGATTAGTCTTTCCAGACAGTGTCAGCATCACGTACTTATTAACTGCTGTCTATAAAAGCAGTTCTTCCCTCTGCCCTGAACCGGGTCCTTCATGCTTCTAGGGTGGCCACTGACCCCCCGTGGAGACCTCACCCACAGGGCACACTGGCCGGCACCAGCCTCAGCCAGGGCCTGACGTCATGGGGCCAAGACAGCCACGAAACATGAAGGGGCTTTGTGCCCACAGATGGTTGAAACAGGCCTTTTGTTGCAGACTCAGCCTTGATACTCCTGCCCAGAGGAAGAACAGAGCACTTAAGGGCCATTTTCAACAAAGGTCCAAGGACGTGCCCCGTGGATGAAATGACAGCTCATTTACTGACTGAGGAAAAGCGAGCCAATCCAATCAGGAAGTAATTGGATTTGAAGGCTTAAACCCTTGTGTTGGATGTGGGTGGAGGAAATCCTTTAAACATCAAGAAAAATACAGCTTGCAAGTGCAAGAAAGAAAGCCACCTTAAAACAATGTCATCACAAACAAGCAGAAACGTCAAAGACCATTCTACCTTCGCTTTGCACTTTGGGGGCTTTCGACTAGCCGGCTGTATTTAACTCACCAGTGGGCTCTGAGCAAAGTCAGTGATTGAAACATCTGTTCACATGTGAATCCACCTGGTAAGCCAAGAAATTAAGTAATGGGGGGTGAAGAGAGATGGGAGGGAGGGAGGATAGAGGGGAGGAGAAAAGGAGAGGAGACGGGGAAACGAGGGGGGTGGATGGTGAGAGTGAGGGGGGTCAGTGGGGAACGGAGGGGTGGGGGGGGAGGAATGAGATCAGAGCTCGAATCTGCAGGTGCAGGGTTCTCCTACATTATCAGGCTCCCACTTTGATGGAGAATCAAAAAAGAGTGTCAGCTTTATTGGGGGTAAAGACATAGGACCACCAGCAACCCCAGCAACCTTTCCTCCTCGGAAGACAAGTGCCTTCCAAGGAGGAAAGTACCTCCCGCCCCCCATGTGCTCAGCCCCCTGCAATATGCCACCCAGACTTGATCCTGGCCTGGCTGGTCCTCATTTCTTCCACTTGCCAGGACACCGTGCTGTACCCAGGGACGGGCATGTGACCTGGTATTCTTACTGTGCACAATATAAAGTCTTTCTCTTGTTCTGGGGCTGTTAACACTGATGTGGTCTATACATCTTTCTGACCTACAAGGAAGAGGCCTGTCTTCACCAGTCCACGCACTGGCACCCCTGGGCTGGGAGGGCGAGAGGGGAGAGGACGCCCCTGACCTTGAGTCCCCAGACCCAGTCGCGCCCAAGGCCGCTCCACTTCTGTTCTGCCCCAGCAAGTGAGGCAAACAAGCCCTCCTCTCCTTAAGCTAGTTTGAAGGGGTAGGTCTGTCCTGACTAACAGGGTAGGGGCTGTCATGGCGCCCCCCTTAGACCCACGCCACCCCGGCCCCTGCATCCCCCACTTGGGGGGTTCCTGCTCCCGAGCTCCTGTCTGGCCACTCCACTCCACCCGGGGTAAGGAGTCTGCAGGTCGGGGACCTGGTACACCTCCCCTCCTGGCCAGACCCCAGAAGCTCCTGCCACCAAGCCTGGGGTGGCTCCAAAGTCCCCATAGACCTCGTCCCCGGGTCCATCTTCTCCAGGACAGAGGATGCTGCAGGTGTGAGAATTCCTGGGCTTGGATGGCCGTGTGCAGGGACATGAAACTGGGGGTCTGCCCTAAGCACGTAAGGCCCTGGATTCAGAAAGGAGTGGGGCTGGGCGAGAAGGGGTAAGGGCCTTCCACCTGCACCCTTTCCTGGGGGTACAAGTACAGAGGGGGTGCATCAGATGCATTTAAACTTCTCAACAACCCGTGGGCGTGTTAGGTAGATCGGCCATTGGAGAAGTCAATTACAGCGGAGAGGAGGTAGTGCGGCCAGAAGTGGGGCTCTCAGGAACTGGTGACACCCTCTAAGCAGCATAGCAAATGGCCCTCTGCCAGCAGGAATGTCACAGCCCCGCCAGGCAGCAGCCGCACGCATGGCCCATGAGGGCAGGTGGGGCTCTGGGTCTCAGTCACCCCCGGCCGCCTGTCCTGACTCTCCCCACACACCCGCTGCGTCTGCCAGACCCCCAGGACTTTCGTGCTTCCTTGTTCCTCTGCAACAGGCGAAATGAGCAATGAACCACGTCCCATGCAGGTTCGGTGCCAAGTTCCCTCTGTGTGTGACAGAGCTCGGCCACACAGCAGGCCATCGACAGCAGCGAGCCAGGCAGCGGGGTCTCTCAGCACAGTAAATGGTTTGCAGCTGAACTAACAGACGCTAGGCTGGGTTTCAAAGAATGGCAAGGAGCTGCCCCTGCAATGGTCCCCCTGCTCCAGGGCTCCTGCCTGAGCCGCACTGGCCAACGGGGCACAAACTGCGCCTCGCTCCCTGACTGACTCGGCTCAGAATGCGGGTCCCTCCTAAGCCACCTGATCAGGGTCCTACACGATCTCTGGCTTGTCAGCTGTGAGGGTTCTGGGAGGTGTCTGCCCGCATTCCATAAGGGGTCAGAAGGGCTGCAGAATGACGCCCCCCTCGCCACCGCAGCGCCAGCCCCTCCTGGCAGCTTCTCTGCAGATGCCTCCTGGGCGTAAATTGTCCAGACGTTGGGCGTAAATTGTCACCACAAGAGAACGCACCCTCGGCACAGGCGTCCAGCCGTCGTCAGGACACAGCTGGCATCCGAGGGCTCTTGCACCAGGCAAGGGCTCACAGGCTGCCACCCGAGATGCAGAGGCACGTGGGGGCATATAGATGGAGGAGAGGATGCCTGGAAGGTGCAGGCCCATCCGGAGGCGCCCTGTGCTCTGCAGGAGTTCGAGGGAGCAGAGCAAAATGGAGCTGGTGGAGGACAGGGTGAAGTCTGCTATCGCCTGGCCCGTCCTGGTCTCCTGCTGCCTGAGACACACACAGTCCATGTGCCGCCCCCTCTGAGGGTCGTGGGGACGCTGGCCCTGCAGCCCTCCTCTCAGGGCATTCCATGACCCCAGACCCTCCCTCTTCCTCACCAAATCTGGACAGCATGAGATCTTCCTCCCCTGTCACTTACGGTCACTGTCACTGAAGCTTCAGCTTCAATAAGCAGCTCAGGGAGGTGTGGGACTGTCCACTCTCCAGGGACAGCGAGGAAAAGGACACCAGATGCTCTTCGCTGATTTGCTTCAAGGACTTCAGTCTTGGGAGGTCCAAATAACCAGCTGGGCACACGACCCCTGGGCCCCCAACAGAGCAGAGCCCCGCGCTGCAGTCAGCCCCACTGTGGGCTCTCAGATCAAACCCCAGGAACAAAAGAGCAATTAACCAGCCTTTCCAGAGAGAGTCCAAGCGCTTGTGTCAGCCAATCTTGGACGTCAGCACAGTCTAAGCGGGTACAGCTAATGGCAGGGGTCCCCAACCCCCGGGCCGTGGACCAGTACGGGTCCGTGGCCTGTTAGGAACCGGGCCGCACAGCAGGAGGTGAGCGGTGGGCAAGCGAGCGAAGCTTCATCTGTATTCACAGCCGCTCCCCATCGCTCGCATTACTGCCTGAACCATCCCCCCTCCAGCCCCCCATCTGCCGTGGAGAGATTGTCTTCTATGAAACTGGCCCCTGGGGCCAAAAGGGTTGGGGACCACTGGGTTATGGGAAGCAAAGAAGAACTCAAGAGATGAAACAAATTCCAGGAACCACTAAGAAACCATGCTCTTCTCTAGGTGATTAATATGAATAAAGTACCTAGAACTCCAATGGGACCTGTCTTCAGAATCTCAAAGCACCCACTTCCCTGTGTTAGTTACGTGCTGGTGTGGAGACACCTACGCGTTCACCTGTGCGAGGCTCACGCTCCAGAACCTTCCGCTCAGAGAGCAGGCGGCATCTCTCCAAGGCTGCCCTGCTCATCCCACCCTCACGAGGCCTTGCCTCAGCCCCTGCCTCAGAAAATACTTCAGGAAATGGTCAGAAGAGCTCCAAACAGACCTTTTATGTCAAATCAAACTCCTGAGAGATTCTCTGAGGGCAAATTGGTAGAAAAGAAGGAGCAGAACACACAAAGCATATTGTCCGAGATTTAGAATAAAACCAGAATCACTAGTTTGAAACAAAAGGATTTTTAATAAATTGGTTCAAATCAGAGTCAATAGGAAGGGTAGAGATCAAGGCTGATTTTGCGCTTCTTAAACATAGGGAAAAAAATCAAAGATTCAGAAGGTAATCATTCACCCCAGGTCACACCAGGGCAGGTGAGAACCTGGGCGAGTCCCAAGCTTTGAGGTGCAGATGGTTTAAATTTAAGTCCCTGCCAGGTGGGGCATGTTCCCATAGTGATGGTGCAGCAAACATAGAAAAGTCAGGTTGTCTGAGCATGGGGTGTGTGTGTACTGGCTTCTCCAGGTCATTTGCTTGGGGGTCTTGACTGTCAAAATCCCTGGGACCTCAAACTCTGCTCAGAAATCTAATGATTAGTCACTGAGAGGAAATCGTGTTCTGAAGGTGGGTGGGAAGACAGTGTGAGGGGTGAGGGACGATTCGTGAAGGGCACAGCAGGGAGGGATGGAAAGGACCCTGGGGAGGGGCAGGATCCCGAGGGAAAGGGCAACACCCCCCGCCACAACCCGCACACAGGGCCAGATCCCTCTGACCCAAATTATAAGACCTCAGAACATCAAGTACAGAAGCGAAGATGTCTTTAAAATGAGCAAGCCTCGTCTGTGACCACAGCGCCAGATTTAACTCTGTTGTACTTTTAGGTTTGCACAAAATAGGTCAGTAACCATTTAGATCATTCCCTTCAAGGCCACCTCTTCCTAGGTCTGTATCAGTTCTGCAGGAGACAGGAAGCTGTGTCCAAAGGCACGTGTGCTGGGAGCAGGGTCATACAACAGTTTCCATCAGTGTTCCCAGGACAGACTTCCTAGGCTTACAGATGACAAAGTACTAGGAGGAGAGTGAGAGATGAGATCGAAATTCATCTTCAATACATTGGAGAAGCAGGAAGCATCAAAAGCAATTTGGTAGAGACAAAGGCAGGACATCATGCTTGAAGAAAGAAAACCAGCTGTAAGAAGGAAATGTCTGCTGTGCTCCCCGATACCGCAGGGAGCTGTCCGGGTCCGGCCGGTACCACAGCTCTTATCAATGTAGGGCAGATAAAATCCCCACATTTCAGGGCAGGTTCACCTGGCACATTTCCCACATCTGACTTCCTGCAGGCGGCCCAGCGCAGAGAACAAGGGGTCAGAGTTATACATGGCCAGCATGGGCCACGTGGCTGCCCGTACCTCGTGGAACTGGCAAGGGGGTGACAGCATGGTGGGGGTGGACCACATCCAGGCAGCTGACGTTTCCATACACCCAGAGTTTAAATGAAAAGAAAGCCTAAGTGACCTTGACATGAACTCCACCCTAAAGTCAAAACAATATAACCTCGAAATATATGAAGCACCAACTAACAAACCGGTAAAGAGAAATCAGTAAGTCAGCAATGGGGGTCGGAGATTGAGGGCACATTTCCCAAACACTAGAGGCTCAGTAGACAAAAATCATGAGCAAAGATGCACCGTATTCTTCAACCATCAGCTCTAAAAAGGTTTCAACACCTGACAAACAGAAGACACACTCTTTCAAGCAGGCATGGAATATCTATAAAAATCGACTGTGTACCTCAATGGGGTCTAAGGAACCAATACTATATATATATATATATATATATAATTTTATATATAATATGTTATCTCATCATATAACAAAATTAGAAATCAGTATCAAATGAGTATCTCTTAAAAATCCCATATATCTGGAAACCAATTAACACACTAATAAATAATGTTTCGATTAAAAATAAAATCAAAAGAGAAAATACTTAGCAACGAACTAACAATCACGATACTGCATATCAACTCCTTGTGGCTTTGGGCCCAGACTGTGCATATGTCAGTTCTGCCAAATTTTCTTTTTTTTTCAGTGTTTTTAAATTTGTAAAAATATATGCATCACTCACAACATTAGGTTTTTTAGTAGCTATTCAAATAGATATTCAGGTTATTTCAGCTTATATGTGTATCACATTTTATTTACTTAAGAATATTTATATTGTTTTAAATTGTTTATTATTTCAAGTAGTGCTGCAATAAGCCATCTTTTATATATATCCTAGTATTTATGTGAGGGCAGTTCTATGTGGTAGATAACTACCAGTGTAATCCCTCAGTTAAAGGTTGTGCACATTCTATATTAATTACAAAAACTAATTACATACAATTAATTACAAAAATTAATTGATGCAGCAAAAATTTTCTACAGTATAGTTACTGATTTACACTCCCACCAAGATTGTATGTGAAAACTCATTGCCTATTCCCCATTCCACAAGTGATGTAGTTGGAATTTAACATTTAGAAATTTTGCCAATCTAAGATGCTGAAAATACTCACTGTCTCCTCTTGCCACACTGAGATGATTAAATTGTTTTCCTCCTATAACTATTATGTAGTTACTGTGTTAAAAGATTTTCTAACCTGAAATAATGCCTGTGTTCCTGAAAGGTTCTACCAGATTTTCAAGGAATAGATAATATATTTCATAATCTGAGCCTAAGAAGGTATTAAGAATAATTATAACTAACTAGGATTCATCTCAGCAAAGGTCTAGGTTTAACATTACTAGAATGAAGTAGAATAGTTCTATCATCTCGATTTTCCCAGAAAACACACTCCATAATATTCAATACCTATTTTTAACTGGAAATTAAAAAAAAAAACCTCTTAACTAACAGGAAAAAACTGCAAATGGAAAGGAAATGCCTTTACTTAGAAAAAGTGATACACAGAACACACACAGCGAGTGTTACAGGGAATGGTTGCCTATGAAGGGAGAAAAATGGGAGTGGGAAATGCCTATAAAAGGATGAGTAATGGAAATTAGAAACTAGAGTGGGATCTTCCGCATGGTAATATTGTGGCCTGAGTCAAGAAGTGTGATTAGCCCAGCCCTCTGTATCTTTGGTTAAAAAAAGTCCAAAACTATGAAACACAATTAGGGACTGATAATTTGTTTTACACAACGGAATCATCTACTATAAGGTCCCAAGCTTCTCTTATCTATTTAGACTATTTTGCCTAAAAAATTAGGTTTCCAATAAAACAATTAAATAGTGCATCTGTCGAATAGTGCTATGCCCATAGGGCTTTGGGGAGATTTGGATTTTTCTTTTTGAAAAACAAGTGTATATCAGACGTGTTTGCTATCTTTGTCTTGAAAAGGGACTTTAATCTAAGTTTAGAGCAGATGGTCTCCAAAGTAGGTACACGTACCTTAGAACTAGTCACAACCATCTGCTGGGGGTTGGAAAGAAATCTTAGAAATTTCATTAATATTTATCTTACAAAATGAGAAGATTAAGCTTTATGCTATTTACTCTATGGTGGAAGCAGCTGCGTTTCCTTTTTCTACACTTCAGATCATCGCGGGTTGGAGGCAACATGCGGGCCTCCTGAAGGACCCTGGGGGTCGGGCTTGGGGCTCCTATCCACTCCCACTTTCCGATGGTGCTGCCGGGGTGCCGGGATGTGGGCCCAGGTAGACTGTCTGGTTTTTAACTAGATTCACTCTTACAAAATGGCCTTAGAAGATTCCTGCCACAAGACTACAGAGAGGATAGAGTCAACCATGCAGCCCAGTGACTGACCCTCTTCCTATCCCTGACACAAACCTTTCATCAGCCACATTAACAAGTAAAAACAGAGGCAATCTAATCAGACCTGATGGAAAATCAGCCACAAATATTGCAATAATCAAGAAGATGAGGGACTTCCCTGGCTGTCCAGTGATTAAGACTTCTCCTTCCAATGTGGGGGTGTGCAGCTTCCATCCCTGGTTGGGGAGCTAAGATCCCACATGCCTCATGGCCTAAAAACCTAAACGTAAATAGAAGCAATGTTGTAACAAATTCAGTAAAGACTTTTTAAATGGTCCACATCAAAAAAAAAAATCAAGAAGATGATCTGAAGAATGGATTTCCCTGAAGGGTGTATTGTGCTGAGATATTGGCTAATGATCATGTGGAACCATCATGACTAGCAAGACATTTAAAAACAGAATGAGAGGGCTTCCCTGGTGGTGCAGTGGTTGGGAGTCCGCCTGCCGATGCAGGGGACACGGGTTCGTGCCCCGGTCCGGGAAGATCCCACGTGCCATGGAGCGGCTGGGCCTGTGAGCCATGGCCGCTGAGCCTGCGCATCCGGAGCCTGTGCTCCGCAACGGGAGAGGCCAGAACAGTGAGAGGCCCGTGTACCACACACACAAAAAAAACTGAATGAGAATATAGATGCAAGGACAGACCTCTGCCAGTTCTTCAGCAATGTTTACAGTGAGGAAATGTTTAATCCACTGCCTTTGAAAACCTCACTGAACTTAATGATAAATTTTAGCAGTAGACAAAAAAAAAGAATCACAACATTTGAAAAACACCTATTTTTCCCCTGCTGGGGAAAGAATGACTGAAATAAGATATGAAAAACAACATGGCAACAAACCAAAATGTAATCCTGTGTTAGCAGATACTGTTGAAAGACACAAGTTCAAATCCTGGTGAGCATTTGAAGTAGCAAAGCATTAGAACAAGTGAATTAGTCAGGGCGAATTATTATACAATAGATGAAAGTACAGATGTCCCTCACGTGTCTCAGCTTATAGTGTGTGTTAGATTCTGTAACAATAATAAATCATAAATAAATAAATCTTTAAAAAATAACATATCAAAATAAATTTTCTGTGTGTGAGCTACTAAAAACCATCCTGGAGAAGATGTGCTCAAAATTAAATGACATCTTTAATAAAAATAACATCTCGGACTTCCCTGGTGGCACAGTGGTTAAGAATCTGCCTGCCAATGCAGGGGACACAGGTTCAAGCCCTGGTCCAGGAAGATCCCACATGCCACGGAGCAACTAAGCCTGTGCACCACAACAACTGAGCCTGTGCTCTAGAGCTCACGAGCCACAACTACTGAGCCCACGTGTCACAACTACTGAAGTCCATGCACCTAGAGCCTGTGCTCTGAAACAAGAGAAGCCACCGCAATGAGAAGCCTGCACACCACAATGAAGAGTAGCCCCTGTTCGCTGCAACTAGAGAAAACACGCACGCAACAACAAAGACACAATGCAGCCAAAAACAATAACAACAAAAAATAACGTCTTATCGGAAGGATGTGTAAGGTGTCACCAGGGAGGGAGCTGCCTCTTTAGCCAGAATTCTCTTTTTTTTTTTAAATAAAAGAAATTCTGGGGTTAGGGGGAAGGAGCAGTGACCCCATAGGAGGCTGAACCAGACCAACCTGCTAGTGTTGGAGGGTCTTCTGCAGAGGAAGGGGTTGGCTGTGGCTCGCCACGGGGACAAGGACACTGGCAGCAGAAGTTCTGAGAAGTACTCCTTGGTGTGAGCCCTCCCAGAGACCACCATTAGCCCCACCAAAGTGTCTGTAGGCTCCAGTGCTGGGTTGCCTCAGGCCAAACAACCAGCAGGGAGGGAACTCAACCCCACCCTTCAGCAGACAAGTGGATTAAAGTTTTACTGAGCTCTGCCTACCAGAGCAACAGCCAGCTCTACCCACCACCAGTCCCTCCAATCAGGAAGCTTGCACAAGCCTCTTAGATAGCCTCATCCACCAGAGGGCAAACAGCAGAAACAAGAAGAACTATAATCCTGCAGCCTGTGGAACAAAAACCACATTCACAGAAAGATAGGCAACATGAAAAGGCAGAGGACTATGTCCCAGATGAAGGGACAAGATAAAACCCCAGAAAAACAACCAAATGAAGTGGAGATATGCAACCTTCCAGAAACAGAATTCAGAATAATGATAGTGAAGATGATCCAGGACCTCGGAAAAAGAATGGAGGCAAAGATCAAGAGGATGCAAGAAACGTTTAACAAAGACCTAGAAGAATTGAGGAACAAACAAACACAGGTGAACAATACAATAGCTGAAATGAAAAATAGACTAGAAGGAATCAGTAGCAGAATAACTGAGGCAGAAGAATGGATAAGTGACCTGGAAGACAGAATGGTGGAATTCACTGCCATGGAACAGAATAAAGAAAAAAGAATAAAAAGAAATGAAGACAGTCTAAGAGACCTCTGGGACAACATTAAATGCAACAACATTCACATTATAGGGGCCCCAGTAGGAGAAGAGAGAGAGAAAGGACCCGAGAAAATATTTGAAGATATTATAGTTGAAAACTTCCCTAACATGGGAAAGGAAATATCCACCCAAGTCCAGGCAGTGCACAGAGTCCCAGGCAGGATAAAACCAAGGAGAAACATGCTGAGACACATAGTAACCAAACTGAGAAAAATTAAAGGCAAAGAAAAGTTATTAACAGCAACAAGAGAAAAATAACAAATAACATACAAGGGAACTCCCATAAGGTTAACAGCTGATTTCTCAGTAGAAACTCTACAAGCCAGAAGAGAGTGGCATGATATATTTAAAGTGATGAAAGGAAAGATCCTACAACCAAGACTACACTACCTGGCAAGGATCTCATTCAGATTTGACAGAGAAATCAAAAGCTTTACAGACAAGCAAAAGGTAAGAGAATTCAGCACCACCAAACCAACTCTACAACAAATGCTAAAGGTACTTCTCTAAGTGGGAAACACAAGAGAAGAAAAGGACCTACAAAAACAAACCCAAAACAATTAAGAAAATGGTGATAGGAACATACATTTCAATAATTACCTTAAATGTGAATTGATTAAATGCTCCAACCAAAAGACACAGGCTTGCTGAGTGGATACAAAAACAAGACCCATATATATGCTGTCTAGGAGACAACCACGTCAGACCTAGGGACACGTACAGACTGAAAGTGAGGGGATGGAAAAAGATATTCCATGCAAAGGGAAATCAAAAGAAAGCTACAGTAACAATACTCATATCAGATAAAATAGACTTTAATAAAGAATGTTACAAGAGACAAGAAAAGACACTACAGAATGATCAAGGGACCAATCCAAGAAGAAGATATAACAATTACAAATATATATGCACCCAACATAGGAGCACCTCAATACATAAGGCAACTGCTAACAGCTATAAAAGAGGAAATCAACAGTAACACAATAATAGTGGGGAACTTTAACACCTCACTTACACCAATGGACAGATCATCCAAAAAGAAAATTAATAAGGAAACACAAGCTTTAAATGACACAATAGACCAGATAGATATTGACAGATATTTAATTGGTATTTATAGGACATTCCATCCCAAAACAGCAGATTACACTTTCTTCTCAAGTGCACATGGAATATTCTCCAGGATAGATCACATCTTCACAAATCAAGCCTCTGCATCTATGGAGATGATCATATGGTTTTTATTCTTCAATTTAGGAAAATTGAACTCATATCAAGCATCATTTCCAACCACAATGCTATGAGATTAGAAATAAGTTACAAGGAAAAAATGTGAAAAACAAACACATGGAGGATAAATAATATGTTACTAAATAACCAAGAGATCACTGAAGAAATCAAAGATGAAAACAAAAAATACCTACAGACAAATGACAACAAACACACGACAATCCAAAATATATGGGTTGCAGCAAAAGCAGTTCTAAGTTTATAGAAATACAATCCTACCTCAAGAAACAAGAAAAATCTCAAATTAACAATATAACCTTACACCTAAAGGAACTAGAGAAAGAACAACAACAACAACAAAAAAGTTAGCAGAAAGAAAGAAATCATAAAGATCAGGGCAGAAATAAATGAAATAGAAACAAAGAAAACAATAGCAAAGATGAATAAAACTAAAAGCTGGTTCTTTGAGAAGATAAACAATATTGATAAACCTTTAGCCAGACTCATCAAGTAAAAGAGGGAGAGGACTCAAATCAATGAAATTAGAAATGAAAAAGGAGAAGTTACAACAGACACCGCAGAAATACAAAGCATCCTAAGAGACTACTACAAGCAACTCTATGCCAATAAAATGGACAACCTGGAAGAAATGGACAAATTCTTAGAAAGGTATAACCTTTTAAGACTGAACCAGGAAGACATAGAAAATATGAACAGACCAATCACAAGGAATGAAATTGAAACTGTGATTAAAAATCTTCCAACAAACAAAAGTCCAGGACCAGATGGCTTCACAGGGGAATTGTATTAAACATTTAAAGACGAGCTAACACTCATCCTTCTCAAATCTTCCCAAAAATTGCAGAAGAAGAAACACTCCCAAACTCATTCTATGAGGCCACCATCACCCTGATACCAAAACCAGACAAAGATACTACAAAACAAGAAAATTACAGACCAATATCACTGATGAACATAGATGCAAAAATCCTCAACAAAATACTTGCAAACAGAATCCAACAACACATTAGAACGATCATACACGACGATCAAGTGGCATTTATCCCAGGGATTCAAGTATTCTTCAATATATGCAAATCAATCAATGTGATATACCATATTAACAAATTGAAGAATAAAAACCATATGATCATCTCAATAGATGCAGAAAAAGCTTTTGACAAAATTCAACACCAATTTATGATAAAAACTATCCAGAAAGTGGGCATAGAGGGAAACTACCTCAACATAATAAAGGCCATATATGACAAACCCACAGCAAACATCATTCTCAATGGTGAAAAACTGAAAGCTTTTCCTCTAAGATCAGGAACAAGACAAGGATGTCCACTCTCACCACTATTATTCAACATAGTTTTGGAAGTCCTAGCCATGGCAATCAGAGAAGAAAATAAATACAAGGAATACAAATTGGAAACGAAGAAGTAAAACTGTCACTGTTTTCAGGTGACATGATACTATACATAGATAATCCTAAAGATGCCACCAGAAAACTATTAGAGCTAATCAATGAATTTGGTAAAGTTGCAGGATACAAAATTAATGCACAGAAATCTCTTGCATTCCTATACATTAGCAACAAAAGATCAAGAAACAATCTATTTATCATTGCATCAGAAAGCAAAAATTACCTAGGAATAAACCTACCTAAGGAAGTAAAGGACCTGTACTCAGAAAACTATAAGACACTGATGAAGGAAATCAAAGATGACCCAAATAGATGGAGAGATATACCATGTTCTTGGATTGGAAGAATCAGTATTGTGAAAACAACTATAATACCCAAAGCAATCTACAGATTCAATGCAATCCCTATCAAATTACTGATGGCATTTTCTACAGAACTAGAACAAAAAAAATCTAAAATTTGTATGGAGACAAAAAAGACTCCAAATACCCAAAGCAATTTTGAGGGAAAAGAAGGAGCTGGAGGAATCAGACTCCCTGACTTCAGACTATACTACAAAGCTACAGTAATCAAGACACTATGGTACTGGCACAAAAACAGTAATATAGATCAATGGAACAGGATAGAAAGCCCAGAGATCAACCCACGCACCTATGGTCAACTAATCTATGACAAAGGAAGCAAGGATATACAAGAGAAAAGGCAGTCTCTTCAATAAGTGGTGCTGGGAAACCTGGACAGCTACATGTAAAGGAATGAAATTAGAACACTCCCTAACACCATACACAAAAATAAACTCAAAATGGATTAAAGACCTAAATGTAAGACCGGGCTTTATAAAACTCTTAGAGGAAAATCATAGGAAGAACACTATGACATAAATCACAGCAAGATCTTTTTTGACCCATCTCCTAGAGTCACGGAAATAAAAACAAAAATAAACAAATGGGACCTAATGAAACTTAAAAGCTTTTGCACAGCAAAGGAAACTATAAGCAAAACGAAAGGACAACCCTCAGAATGGGAGAAAATATTTGCAAATGAATCAATGGACAAAGGATTAATCTCTGAAATATATAAACAGCTCATGTAGCTCAATATTAAAAAAACAAACAATCCAATCAAAAAATGGGCAGAAGACCTAAATAGACATTTCTCCAAGAAGACATACAGATGGCCAAGAGGCACGTGAAAAGCTGCTCAACATTACTAATTATTAGAGAAATGCAAATCAGAACTACAATGAGGTATCACCTCACACCAGTTAGAATGGGCATCATCAGAAAATCTACAAACAACAAATGCTGGAGAGGGTGTGAAGAAAAGGGAACCCTCTTGCACAGTTGTTGGGAATGTAAATTGATACAGCCACTATGGAGAACAGTATGGAGGTTCCTTAAAAAACTAAAAATAGAATTACCATATGACCCAGCAATCCCACTACTGGGCATATTCCCAGAGAAAACCATAATTCAAAAGGACACATGCACCCCAGTGTTCATTGCAGCTCTATTTACAATAGCCAGGTCATGGAAGCAACCTAAGTGTCCATCGACAGATGAATGGATAAAGAAGATGTGGTACATGTACACAATGGAATATACACAGCCATAAAAAGGAATGAAATTGCATCATTTGTAGAGATGTGGATGGACCTAGAGACTGTCATACAGAGTGACATAAGTCAGAAAGAGAAAAATACCGTATATTAATGCATATATGTGGAATCTAGAAAAATGGTACAGATGAACTGGTTTGGAAGGCAGAAATAGAGACACAGATGTACAGGACAAACTTATGGACACCAAGGGGAGGAAGTGCGATGTGGGGGATGAATTGGGAGATTGGGATTGACATATATACACTAATATGTATAAAATAGATAACTAATAAGAAACTGCTGTATAAAAAAATTAATTAATTAAATTTAATTTTAAAAAAAAAGAAATTCTGGGGTTAGGTTTACAAATAGCACCTCACTTGAAATTCATTTGCAGGCAAGTAACTGTGGCATAGAGGTTGACATCAATTCATTAAGTTCTGCTCATGTCACCGATGTGGGTAGTTTTATAAAAACAAGACCTTTAAACTTTCAATTTGAGTAACCATGAAATTTTTGTACCACAATGGCTGCCTCATGGCAAGATGCTTAAAAGACTTGTCAAACCAACTACTGTCTTGTACAAGATGGTCCAAATCGTCTGGCATTTCCTATGATGACAAGTGGCACTCAACAGTACGCCTGCCAGCAGATACTATAAAGATGTGTAAATAAAAATTTTAAATCCTCTTAATCCACAAGGTGAAGGTAATGCTATAACTAGGAGTGAGAAAAGTCTTTTAGAAAGAAAATTGTGTGCTGGAGAAGGCATTTTTAAAACTGATGTTTGGAACTGTTTCCCTCATTACGTGACATCATTCCTGAAAACCATCTAAGTGTGATAACCACAGAAACCCTCGTATCTGCATGCTTTAAAAACTCAGAAACATCAAGAAAATGAAAAGATAACCCAAAGGATGGGGAAAAACATTTGCACATCATATATCTGATATCATATGACATACTAAGAACACTTACAACTCAACAGTAAAAAGACAAACAGCCCAATTTTAAAATGGGCAAAGGACATGCAAGACATTTCTCTAAAGAATATATACAAATGCCCAATAAGCCCAGGAAAACATGTTCAACATCATTAGTTACTAGGGAATTGAAAATATGTATTATGTTATCACACGATCCACAGTCGGACTATATGCAGTGTTTCGACTGCACAGGGAGTCGGCATCCCCAACTCCTGTGCTGTTCAAGGATCAACTGTATTTTGTTGAGGATTTTTTCATCTATGTTCATCAGTGATATTGGCCTGTAATTTTCTTTTCTTGTGGTACCTTAGTCTGGTGTTGGCCTCTGGGTGATGGTGGCTTCACAGAATGAGCTCGGGAGTGTTTCTTCCTCTGCAATTTTTTTGAATAGTTTCAGAAGGATAGGTGTTAACTCTTCCCTAAATGTTTGGTAGAATTCGCCTGTGATGCCGTCTGGTCCTGGGCTTTGTTGAGAGTCTTTTGTGTGTGTGTTTTTTAATTACTGATTCAATTTCATTACTGGTAATTGGTCTGTTGATATTTTTTATTTTTCCTGATTCAGTCTTGGGAGATTGTACATTTCTATGAACTTGTCCATTTCTTCTAGGTTGTCCTTTTTATTGACATACAATTGTTCATAATAATCTCTCATGATCTTTCATATTTCTGTGGTGTCAGTTGTAACTTATTTTTCATTTCTTAAAATGGACCCTCTCTCTTCTTTTCTTGACGAGTCTGGCTAAAGGTTTATCAATGTTCTTTATCTTTTCAAAGAACCAGCTTTTAGTTTCATTGAAATTTTCTATTGTTTTCTTAGTCTCTATTTCATTTATTCGACTCTGACATTTATGATTTCTTTCCTTCTACTAACTTTGGGTTTTGTTTGTTCTTCTTTTTCTGGTCCTTTAGGTGTAAGTTTAGGTTGTTTATTTGAGATTTTTCTTGTTTCCTGAAGTAGGCTCGTATGGCTGTAAACTTCCCTCTTAAAACTGCTTTTGCGGCATCCCATAGGTTTTGGATCATTCTGTTTTCATTTTCATAAGTCTCCAGGTGTATTTTATCTCCTCAGTGACCCATTGGTTGTTTGCCTGAGCATCTTCACAGGTACCACATGTGAGTTGATTGAGAACGAACTGGTAGGCCACGGGCTCCCACGAAACCAGACAGGCCACGTTTTGGCCACACTTCACTGCCTTAGCCGAAGACACAGCTGCAGTGCCAGCCCGGGATGGGCCTGACCGGTCCCATCCAGCTGCCCCCTCGGCCCAGCCTCACCGGGATCCCGAAGACCTTAGGGGCCTCAGTGCCCTGTGCCTCTCAACAGCACAGCATGTGCTTCCGGGGCATTCCTCACACCTGCTACCCTTCCAGGGGTGCTGCCTTCCACATGGGCGGAGGGGATGCGAGCCCAGGGATGGATTCAGCTCCTGAGACAGAGTGGAGGAGGTGACCCTGTACCTCCTCCTTGCTGTGGCCTTTCTGGTGCAGCGGACCGTGGGCAACAAGGGAGCTCAGCATCGCCATGGCTCACACCCCACCACACAAACTGCGAGGGAGCGTCTGTAAAGGGATTTGCTACAAATATTTCTTCAAGCAAATGCGCCACTGGCGAGGACTTGAAAGTTCGTTGGGAATTTAAGAACTGACCTTACAATGCCAGAGTACAGACCTGCTCAGTCCTCTAGTCCAGGGGCCACAGACTATGTCTGTAAAGGGGCAGAGAGGCAATGGGCCGGCTTTGCAGGCCAGAGGCCCCGCCACAACTCACCTCCGCCGTGAGACAGCGGATGGGAGGTAGGCTGTGCGCCCGTGAAACCACAGCCACAGGCATGGCCAGGGCCCAGGGGACCCTCTGCCGCAGGAGTCCTGCCCCGTTCCAGTCCAGTCGCCTCTCATTATGGATCTGGAAACCGACCCGCAGGAGGGAAGCATGGCCAGGTCCCCCAGGAAGCGACCTCCAGGTCCCCCAGGAAGCGACCTCCAGGTAAGGACAGCCTTCTGAAACAGATGGATGCTCGAAGCTGGACGGAGCATCACTCTGCGAGGCCCTGTCTCGCCCCCACCCCCACCCCAGGACAAGCCGTTTTACACTGGCCAGAGGCTTGGGGGTGGGTCTCAGGGGCCAGACAACCAATGAGCCTTTGCCCCCATGATGTAATGCTTCCAATACGGAATCTGACTGGCTGCAGGACTTGTCACTGACTCACTAAGCTTTACAGGGATGCAATCTGCGGCATCCAGGGTTTTCTCCCGCAATGGGAGGCTGGGTTAAGCCCCAGTTGAACTCGATTGCTGTTCTCCTGTCCTTCAGTTCACTTCTGAAATTATACACAGTTTGTGGGGTTCTTGCACTTTCATGCATTTTACTTTCATTAACATAAAAAGCCCTTCGATTGATAGATTTTCCAAAGCAGTAAATGTTTTCTGGACATTAATGCTCCATACTTTTCAGAGTCCTGCTGTTATTTTTATTACTTCCATTTTATCCATGGAAACAGACAGCCCGGAGCAGAAAAACTTCCCAGTTGCACTGAGTCTAGGGGCGAGGACTCTTGGCTCCAGATTTTAAAAACAGAAAGAAAGGTAAGAAGCCACGAGTCTGAGAGTGGCTCTGGCAATACTTTCTGGGCTATTGGTCCCTCCACTCTGGCTCCACATGTCCCATGTCCTGTGTGTGCGTCCACTCTGCTGCCAGCTGCCAGCCAGGGGCCTGTGTGCAGGGCAGTGCGCTGGGAGACTTGGCTCCGGGGCCAGCGGGGCCGGGCTCCCCGTGGCCTTGAGCAAGGCCTGTACTTGGGTGAGTATCAGCTTCCACGTTGTAAAGTGAGCCTAACAGAGTCTCCCTGGCAGAGCAATTGTCAAGATTCAAGGAGGGCACGTGTGCGAGTCCCTGGCACAAAGCTGGTGCTTGAAAAACAGTAGGCTGGCTTCACATGGCGTCCGCCCCAGGGAGTGGGCTTGGGGAGGGTTGGGGGTTTGGCCAGCATCCACAGAAGGCTGGGATGAGGTGACTTCCTGGGCTGGCGGGGCCAGGAACCCGAGCAGCCTGACGCGGCGTGGAGAACCCCTTTCCAGGAACATGGGCTCAACCTTGCCCTTGGGAACCTCTAGTGTCCCCAGGACAGAGCATCCCCGCCTGCACAGCAGTCACACTTCCCACGAAGCTGCCACGGGTGGGGCGAGGGGACAATGCATTGTACACCCAGGAGGGTGCCCACGGGACTCCGCTGAGCCAGGTGCCGGGCCCCTGAGACATCTCCCTGGCACATGTGGGGGCTCCCTCTGCTTTGACCAAATACACTTCTGCAGTTTGGTATGACTTTAGACCTGGGATGCTCAAAAGCACACAGGCAGATGTGGGTTGTATGTGTATCTTTCCTACAGTATGAGGACAAGACAGGCCACAGATTTTCTAATTTAAGCCAGAGTTTAATCTTCCATTCGGCAATTTTGTATCACTTCAAATGTCAACACCTGCTAACGTTTGGACACCCTTTTGGTTACACCAAAGAGAACGTTAACGCTATTTTTCCTTGAACTGCCTGCAGTATCACGTCCTCATTTAGAAAGATTTATCAAAATCTATTGTATATTATCTTACTTTGAAGAAAACGCTGAATAGCTCTTTTTGGTCAAGAAAACTGATAAAAATTGGCAGACCTTGGCTCTTAATTAGCCCTGGGAAATGAATTTTTAGATTAAAAAAATTTTTGCATCAAAAAATAAAAGAACACGGAGAAGCCGTGTTTGAGTCGGAAGAGCCCCACTCGTGGCCTCCTGGGAGACGGAGGGGCACCGGCAGGAGGGCACACGTCGGGGCTGGGGTGGGGTCTGGGTTCAAAGCTGGGTTCTCAGCCCTCTGTCCACCCTCCCTCCGCGCCCCCTACCCAGCCACCAAGACGACGGCTGTGCTCGCCCTACACCAGCTCATGCAGCCCCAGGGAACAAAAGCGCTGCGATCACAGAATCGTCTCAGCAACAGGAGCGCTGCCAGCTTTCACCCAGGCTGGAGGAGAAGCGAGGCAGAGAGGGCAGCCCAGCCCCCTCCCCGCACCATCCTCCGCTCAGGGCCCGGGATGTGTGAACCCCTCGCCCTGGGAGCGCAGGCCACAGGATGAAGCCGCAACAGCGCGCACCACTCGGCGTCTGAAAATTCTAAGATGCTCTCTTTAACACAGTCATCTGGATACGAGGAGCCTCCATAACTTCCCCGAGTGACACCATGAGTCGCGCTTCACTGTAAGGCTGTTTCCAATTTCCAGCGCGGCTCACAGCCCAGCCTCCCCACATTTGGACACGCACATCTGAGCGCCTTCTGCCTCTGACAGTGTGTCTCAGAGGCTTACGCCTTGGGAGGCTTCATTTCTCACTCGGGGGAGACACAATGACAGGACCAGGATCTCTCCTGCATCCTAAAAGCCTCCCCGGTCACGCCCTGCCATTCTGAGCATGCGCGTTCATATGGGCCCCTGACAGTTGGAGACTTTCCCCAGGCTGCCACATGGTAAGTGATGGAACCTAGATCTCAGCAGTCTCCTTCCAAAGCAGAGTCTTTTTCTCCTCTGTAGCCACGAACCCAGAGGCGGAGCCCGGCTCCACGCCGGGTCGGTCCCACGGATCCTGAGGCCCTCCGCCCTCGGCCGCTGCAGGGATGCTGGGCAAACCGGCCCCCTCCACACTTCAGCACTGTCAGCGGGTGGGTGGTGGCCGTGCACTAAAAGAGAGGTAGCTGGGTGTCAAGTGGCGGCTGGTGTGTCCCCTCCCCTCGGCACCAGCAGCAGGGGAGGGGCCCAGAAGCTGGTCTGAAACGCCTGCCCACTTCCTGCCCCTTCCCCCGCCTCACCTCCTCCGTGTCGTCTGTTAGCTGAACCCCCTGAAGTCCGCAGTTCATTCACCCTAAGCCTGAGCCCCCTCCCCTCCTGGCCGTCTGCCACAGTGTTCAACGTGCTCAGAGTCTTAAACCTACATCTGAAGTCCAGAACCCCAAACCTGGGAAGAGCCGTCCTCGGCAGCTGGCGGTAGAGGTGAGTGCCCACCATCTTCCCCTTCACCTTGATAAGCTGAGGGGGAGCGGGGAGACAGGTCACCACACCCAAGGCCGGGGATGCGAGGGCTCCCACAGGTCAGGCCCCAGCAGCAGGGCAGATTTCTTGTGGGGGCCTTTGCCCCTACCCTCTCCAGGTCCTGAGCAGCTCTTCCCCTGGACCACGTCCTGAAACGTCCCTGTGGATTCCAGCCAGGGGTCTTAGACTTTCAAACAGCAAACCCTCACCCCTTTACAGAGCATCACTCCAATGCCCCACGCTGCACAGAATGTGCCTGGGGCCGGATGTCACACGTTGCAGCGGGAATATGCAGATCGCTAAGCACGCTGGACTGCCCTGCACACCTGCAGGCCTGGAGAGCAGGGGGTCTCCTCTGACATTTGGCTGTGACCCTGCTGCTGTCCCCAGGCCAGGCAGAAGGTGCTCTTGAAATGGACATTAGTCTCAGCTGCAGAGAGAAGCCATCCACGGTATGAGGTCACTTCACGTTACAGCTTTCCCTGGGGTGAGGGCTACACCCAGCACAGAAAAGACCAGCCTCCCCTTCCCGTCATCCCAGCATTAATATTGTCCTCTCTTCTGCCCGGTTAATTAAGTTCTGCTCTCAAAGCCTTAGGAAGCAGCTTTATTAAAGAAGGTCAGGTCCGGCCAGCAGGCACTCGTGGTGACAAAGGATCTGGGGCAGGACTTTTTCCCAATGAAAAGGCTGCAGTAATTTATTCCTGGTCAGACTCCTACTAAACCACAGTAAATGCTGCTGCCTTCGGGTTATCAGATTGTCAACGGTACCCTGATGAAGACATTTTGCTGGGCCTTGCGCAGTTCTACAACAGGAATTCTAATTTATTCACCCTCTAAGCTTTCCAGCGGCAGGGATGGCTTGTCCTGCCCCCTGTGCTGACTGCCCAGTGACTGCAAATTAAGGCTAGAGCCCAAAGAATGTCTAAAGATTGGTGAGTTCTTTCTAAAGACTTTTCCTTAAGTAAGTAGGACTTTTCAGTTACTTTCCAAATCTCTTGACTGTGGTCAGAAATGGACTCTGTCCCTTGCTATCAAGGGAGGAGAAGGGGTGGGGGGAGGAAGGAGGGCTTGTCGATACTCTCCCCGGCTCAGTAGCAGGAGGGCCAGCCACTCCTGGACACTGTCAGCTCCCCACTGCGGCTTAGGGACTTGGCGGCTTCTCAAATGCCCATTTTAGAGGCAAGTGAGAAAATCCCAGGGAGGCTGAAGGACTCCAAGATCAGGAAGTCACCGGGTGAATCCAGAAATAAGCCTAGGAGTCCGAGCTCAGGCCAAGGCACCTCTCTTTCCTCCCAGGATGGATTTGCTTAGAAGACCTGAGTTTGCTAAGCATTCCCACAAACAGGCGGAGACTGTGGGTGGCGCTCAGGGCTGAGGTTCTCGGCATGAGAGGTCCAGAGACGGCCTCTTTCCTCAGACGGTTCATGGACACACTGAGCTCCTGAGAGCTGAGCCCCACTCCCGACACCACTGCTGCCGGGAGGGGTCTGAGAACAGTCTGGGGGCCGCCCCTCTGAGGCTCAGCGCCCCTTCCTCCTCCTGGGGCCCCAGAGCTCCTGCTGGGCAGGACATGGCCTTGGGCAGCTTCGGGGTTATCCTTCCCAAGGAAGGGGCAGTTCAAGGGTGCTTCAAGTTCACATCTTGAAGGTAACCACAATAAGTGAAGAAAGGGGCTGTGGCTTCCATCCTCAGCTGGAATTAAACTGGAAACAATGGAGAGTTTTTAATAATGAGCCCATGTCACTTCTCGGCCTCGTGATGCAGGTGTGGCAAGAAACCTGTTGATCAGGAAAAGCAACTCTGGCAGTGATAGCTTACTGGATCTAACGTCCTTGAGCCCAAGCCCCAGCTCTCTCACCTGACCTGAGCACCGGGTGGAGAAGTCACTTAACCCATCTGGGGTCAGCCAGGCAGAGGGAGCCCTGAGGAATTTACGCTTCCGCAGTGCTTGCTAAGTTCCACGTCTCATCTCAGCACTTTATAGGCACTGATTTCCAAAACCTTGAAAGAACTCTACTGGGCAGATCCCATTATTGTCTCCATTTAAAAAGTAATGGGGGACCACTCTGGCGGTCGAGTGGTTAGGACTCAGCGCTTCCACTGCAGGGGCACAGGTTCAACACCTGGTCGGGGAACTATGATCCTGCATGTCGCGCAGTGTGGCCAAAAAATAAATAAAATAAATTTTAAAAATTAAGTAATGGATCCCTTCTCACCATTTGTTTTCAGTGTCGTACTAGAAGTCCTAGCCAATGCAATAAGAAAAGGAAATAAATGATCTAAGTTTGAGAAGGAAGAAACAAAGCTGTCATTGTTCACAGAGGGCATGACTGTCCGTGTAGAAATTTAAAAGAATCAAAAACAAACAAACAAACTCCTGGACCTAAGGAGCAATTATAGCAAGACTGCAAGATATAAGGTTAATATACAGAAGTCAAACGCCTTTCTATGTACCAGTTATGAACAAGTGGAATTTGAAACTAAAAACCCAGTGCACCCCCAAAATGAAATACTTAGGTATAAGTCTAACAAAATATGTACAAGACCTCTAGAAGAAAAGCTATGAAAAATGATGGAAAATTGAGTCAGAGAGAGGTTGATTAACCTACCTAAGTTCACACAGCTTATACTGGGGAAGGAAGGATATGAAACTAGGGAGCCCGGCTCTGACGTGCATGTTATAACCACCATGCCAGGCTGTCTTGCTGGTGAGGTTTGCTGGCATCTGGGTCCAAGGTACTGAAGATTTATACATATCCACTGCTCTCTACTGAATCTAAGATGCTAAGTGTGAGAGCTGGGAAGGACACCTGGGTTCACTGAGCCCTGCACTCCACTTAAGAGATGAGGGTGCTGAGGCCCCAGGAAGGTGCTTCCCAAGGTCACGAAGGAAGCCTCAGATCAATCTTAAACCTGGAAAGAGCACATATGCTTTTAGAGTGCCTGCAGCGCTAACTACACCCTCATATTGGTGAGAATGGGCTTGGCCATACTGTCCAAACCACAGACCCTGAAATCTCAGTGGCTCACCACAACAATCCACTTCTTGATCTAGTATGGTCTGACGTGGGCTGGACACAGGGTGAAGCTCCTCTGTGCAGGGAGGAGGCTGCTTTGGGGGTTCACATCCCCAGAACATCTCAACACATGACCCTGGTATACCCCCCAGTCCCAACCTGAAGAAGGTCCAGCAGGTGATGCAAGGGTTGGCGCAGCTTTGAATCAAGTTAGAAGTTCTCATTATTATGCAGGCCTGGACATTATAATCACCTCGTTGAGATGGAGTTTTGTGATCAGATGTCACCAAAAGACCTTTGATTATCTGAGAGAAACTAGAGAAGCTCAGGGCCTACGTAGGTGCAGAGGTGCTTTGCACGAGGCTTGGGAGGCCGGGCCTGCACCAACCTTCCGTGGCCCAGGAAGACCTTTAGCCTTCATGTGGTTGTATGCTGTTGAATATCGGCAGAGATGAGATATCATTGCTGCAATGAGTCAGGACGGCCGTCTCTGTCCACTCTGTCTTGGAGCAGGTGGCTGTAGAATGGGCTCCTATGTCCCTGAGTCAGCCATAGGACTGGCTGCTAGATATTCCTGGGAGCCGGTCATCACCAGACACCAGCAGGAACTGATTACCCACTGAAGTGACTGCAAACCACTAAACCCAAATTGGATGAGTCCCAGCTCTCAGCAGGGTCCCAAAATGCACTGTCTAAACCCTGCCACATGAGTGAGCAATGTGGTAAGGGGCCTACAATGTATTTTCAAACACAGGGAAGAGACACCAGAACACAAAAAATGCAAAATGTTTATTAAAAGCTTATTAAAACTTAAATTTGCCATTATAGCTGCCACTGAAAGCTGTTTTGGAACATAATTACAGATTTCTGACGTGCATGTATACGAAAGAGATTTTCTTTTTTCATCTTTAAATTTATCTACTCAAAAACTGAGGGAAAATCCAGATAGAAATTAATGAAATATGAAATAAAAGTGACAAATAGAAGCAAAGAAATTGTACTGACATCAAGCAAATTATAGCCAAAAGGAATTTCAGAACATACCAAAAACAGTCATTAAATAAGAAGAAATCAATTTCTGGTAGAAGTAATGGATTATAATGAATAGGCTCTTCTACTGTTTGATAAATCAACTAGTGAAGAGAAGTGAATCAGAGCATTCACTGGAACAATATTTAAATTTTTTGCCGAGTGGATAAAAATACTGGCATCAATATAAATGACATAAAACCCCTGATACACCAACATAACTGGAGCTGAGAAATTAGCAGCATAACTGACAAATCAGTTCATGAGAAAAGCACTCAACATTAGTCACTAGCATGGGAAAACTTGAATTGACCAGTGATAGAGAAATAATTTATTCCATGAATAAATATTAATGGGAAGAGGTAAAAAACTAGTTTCTAATGATTAAAACTCTGGCCCAATGTTTCTTATTCACTGGCAATAGGAAAATTCAGTAAGGATACTGAATTTTAAATTAATATACAGAAATAATTAACTTGATATCCTTCAACATATACTAATCACAGTGAGTTACAAGACGTATTAAAGAGTAATTTACAATAGAAAAAAGAAAAGTTACTTGGGAAAAAAACTCAAGAAATAAGTAAAAATCTCTATAAAAAATTAATATGTTACTGTAGGACACACAAAAAAATAACCTGAGAAAATAGAAAAGTCTATCATATTCTTAGACTGGGAAACGTCATAAATGTCATTTCTCCCTAACCTACTATATAAATAAATAGCCCATAAGTTAACAATCCTAATAAAATACTAACAAGATTGTTTAGATAAACTGATCCTAAGGATCAAACGCAGAAATAAGCAAGCAAAGCCGTCTGGACCTTTTCTGGAAAAGAAGGGTGATGATGGGTGAGCCCAGGTAGATATTGACATGGTGTAATTAATCACTGGAATAGCGTGGTACCGATGAAAAGTAGACAGATAAATGGGACAGAATTAAAAGTCCATAAGTAAACCCATGCATAAATGAAAATGTAGTGTGTGAAAAGGACAGCACTTCCAACCAGTATAGTTAAGTATGACGTTGGGACAACCAGATAACCGTCTATGGAAAAATGAAGTGGCATTCACACTTCACGTCTTACACCAGGATAAATGTAGTATGGATTTAAATTTTTAACATAAAAATTAAATCATGAAAGCATGAGAAGACTCCATGGGATATTTTTTTTAAATAATTTTGGTATAAAGAATATCTTCCTAACCATGAAACAAAATACAGAAGCCATAAAAGAAAAAAATTGATCAACCACATACATACAAATGTTTTAGAGCCTGCATGGCAAAAACCAACATAAGTACAGCTAAAAGACAAATGACAAACTGGAAAATACGTTTTGCAACTCACATCACTAATAAAGAGCTAATCTGGCCTGATACATTATAAAGAGCTCCTTTTCGATAAAAAACAATAACTAATTGAAAAAGACAATGGGCAAGGGGAAGTTCTTCTAAAATAAAATGAAAATAAACATGAAAAGATGTTCAGATCTACTTATAGTAAGAGGAATGCAGTTTAAAATATCATTGGGGCTCCATTTTTTTCACCTACAAATTGCAAGTGTCAAAAAATGATAACTATTATGGTGACAGGTGTGGGGTAAAAATAGGTACTCGTGAATGGTCGGTGGCCATGTCAATCGGGACTTCAGTGGAAGGACACCCGGCAGGATCCATCGATATCCTTTCACTCAGCACTTCTATTTTTAGGAATTTCACCTGCATTATATTCTTATGTGAATTATAATGGGAAGAGTTTGAAAACAACCTAAACAACTGTTAATGGGGAATCAATTAACTGAAACACAGGGCATGTATATAATGGAATACACTGCAGTCACGGAAAGAATGCAGGAGCTCCTCATGCAACGATGGGGCATCATCTCCAAGATATATTTTATTTTTCTATTGACGTGTAGTTGATTTATATGTGTGTTAGTTTCAGGTGTACAGCAAAGCGATTCAATTATAAATATATTTTTTTTCAGATTTTTTTCCCATATTCCAAGATATATTTTAAATAGGTGAAAGATGCAAAGTACAAAACAGTATCTAAAAGGTACTAGAATTTGTTCTTAAAAATGAAGAAAAATCCATTCCTTAATACAGAGAGACTGTCTCTGGAGATATACACAAGAACCATGTCCTCTGGGAAGAGTGGAAGGGCAGAGCCTTTCTGTTCATGTACCCTTTACACCTTTTATCTTTCAACTCTGTGAGGGCATTACCTACTCAACAAATAAATGCTAAATAAAAGTAGGTAAATAAGAAGGAAGCAAGTGCATTTCCTTCTGGAGAGGAGAGGGAGGGGGTTGAGACCTTCTCTACACGGGGCAGCCAGACGCAGCCCGGAGTCGTAAGGGCAAAAGGGAGCCGGGGTGGCGGGGGGGGGGGGGGGGGGGATGGGCACCACCCACCTAGTGGAAGAGAGGGACCCCTGGGGCCCAAAGCGGGGAAGGATCCACGGTTATGGATCCCCTGATGATTCCCAAAGCCACTGGTGAGAGCTGGAGATGCAAATCTTTGAGTTTTTAAATAGTTACTATTATTGGGACACAGTCTTTCAGGCTGATGGGACCTGCAGAAAAGTGGGTTTCCTGATATTCAGGAATTCCGTCCTCACCCCCCCTCCTCTGGCGCCAAACTTCCTGAACACTACTACAGCCATTCCCTTCATGAGTCACCCTTCCCACTGTCCTAGTCCCCCGCGAGCGCCAGGAGAGAGCAGGCTGTATCTGTTACTACACTCTGCGCCCCACATAGTGCCTGGAACACATGTGGTATGCAGCCATAGCATATCTGGGGAACAAACACACTCGTAACCTCAAAGACGTTTTGCGCTCCACCCTCCCGCCCTGCACCTGTCTTTCCCTTTATCTGGTGTCCTTTATACCCTCACTCCCTGCTGCTTCCCTGCCCGAGCTCACCATTTACTGATGGTTCCATCAGCTCCACAGCAGCAGCAACACCTCCACCGCCTTTTAAAGAGCCCTCCCTGGTGTCCGTACTATCCCCTCTGGGTTCTGGAAGGCCTGAAGGACTCTGAGACCGTCTCTAGGGACACCATGTCCACTGTGTCGGTGAAGAGACACAGGCAAGAGCAGGGCGTCCAGTCAACATGGGGAAACCCTGGGTTTGGGTGGGCGACTTGGTCCTCGTGCCTCAACAGGGTGAGCTCGGAACTGAGTCTGCACGTTGCAGACACAACTCAGAGGAGCCAGGGACATCAGCGGTGGGAGGAAGAGGCTCTGCAGGGCACACCTGTCCTCTGCCCACCTGGATTGTAAGCACAGCTTCCTGGAGAAGGATGTTTCTTAAAGTGGCAGCTGCTGGCCTCAGGCTCACCCTGAACCTGCTGGAGCAGATTTCCAGGGGTGGAGCCCCTGCATCTGTACCTTAAACACCCAGGGATTCTAACACAGACAGAGGAGAAACACCCCACGACGTGGTCCTGAAGAACTCCATACCTTCTGCTTTTTTATGTTGTAAGTTCTTATTTTGAAATAATTTCAAACTTTAGAGAAGTCATTCAGGAATAGTACAAAGGACCCTCCATACCCCTTATTCACCAGTTAGTCAGATTTTGTTCCATCTCTCTCTCTCCTCTCTCTCTCTCTCTCTCTCTCTCTCTCTCTATATATATATATATATATATGTATATATATACACACACACATATATGTATATATTTACATATTTAATAATTGTTATTTTCTGAACCATTTGAAAGTAAGTTGCAAAGACATCATTCCCTTTTATCCCTAAATATTTCAGCATTTTCCCCTAAGAAAAAGGATAGTCTTTTACATAATAACACTATAAAAAATTCAGAAAATTGAAAACTGATACAACTATCTATTCTTCATCCAAATACCAGCTTCTTCAAAATCATCAAATAACGTCCTTTACAGCCATTTTCCCTGCCCCAGGATTCCATCCCCGCGACTTGCGGATTCAGCTGCACGCCCCCATCTCTCTCCACTCTCCCGCATGGACCCCTGAGTACGGGCCTGTCTGCTGTCTCCCCTCTCCCTGGGCCCGGACCCTGCGCCCCTGTGGACAGATGGACACCCCGGCGGGGACGGGAGTGAGACAAGCCCGGGAACCTGAAGACATGCCGCCATCCGGTCCTGCCTGATCTCTGTGCCTGAGCGGGCAGTGTGTCTTCTGGAGACCGGGGGCCTGGTTCCCAGGGCTCCAGGACAGACAGACGTGACTGTGCCCCGGAGAGCTGGGCTCCAAGCACCCAGCTGAGCTCACTTGAAACCACGCGCTCTCATGAGTGGGATCCCAGGAGTGAGCCGCCAATTTCCCCCTGGTGAGTGATGCAGCCTCCAGCCTCTCCTGCTCAGGGTCCCAGGGAGAGTCTGAAACCGCTGATTTCTCCATTTCTTCCCACACCTGAAACAAAGGCAGATGCTCGGCTGCCCCCTTCCCTCCCACCAGCCACCACTCCCAGCCCCGTAAGCCCTCTCCCTCTGTCTTTCTTTCCCCTCCCACTGCTGCCACTGTCGCTGGTTTTCTCATCTTTCTACTTCAAGACCAGAGCATTTGGATTTGCGACGAAAATATGCTTTTCCTGGCGGTTGCTTAGACCGGTAAAGATGGGGAGGGGCCAGGACCTGGGGCGAGTATCCAGTTCTGGCTGCCGGTTACCATGACCAGTGCTTCGTCCCCATCAGGGAGCCTCTGATCAGGAGCCCTCACAGGGACCACACAGGCCTGGCCCGGGTTTCCAGGGAGAGAGACATCAGACCTCAGGCTTCGGGCCAGAAGGGGGGGCATGGTGGGAGGGTTGAGAGATGTGCTAACACAGTCACGGTTCTGGAAAATTTTGCAATGTAAGATTCTTTATGTTTTTTCTTTTAAAAAAACCACTCAGATTTTATAAGTTACCACCCTATGAAACTGGTATTCATTCCTGTATAGACAGATAACATGCGTGTGTGCCTGCAGTAGGAGATGCAGATAAATGATGCATAGGTACATAGACAGTTACAGTATATAATAATAGTGTCCTCCAATGAGTTCTTTTAGGGAGAATCCAAATTTAAATAAAAACCATTACTTTGGAAAAGAATATAAAAAATAATGTATATATATATGCTTGTATATATATAACTGAATAACTTCGTTGTACAGCAGAAAATAACACATTGTAAATAAATTATACTTCAGCTTTTACATTTTTTATAAGTTAAAAAAAAAACATTACTTTGACATTTCTGTTTGTTTTCAAGTAGGTGGGTGAGGTTCTATCGAGCTGACCAAACCATGTCTACTAAAGACCTGTGCTGAATCTTTTAAGCAAAATTCCAGATTGAAGGAAGTTTTTTATCCTCTCTCTCTCTCTCTCTCTCTTTTTTAAGATTACTGGATTCTTTCTGGTTTTCTCATCCAAAAATCACTTCTCTGGCTTTCTCTTTACCAGACACAGTCCATGCGGTATAGAAATCTGCAGCTAAAATGCATGGCCTCTGGCTGAAGGAGCAGAGGGCACAGTAGAACGACCCCAAGGACCCCAAGGTCCAGCACCCAGAGCACATTGTGGGTCCCCTCCTACCCCTCCTCCAGATGTTACAGTCATGGAAGAAATACCCCTCAAGCCAGCCATCTTCCCATCTAAGTTCATATTCATTCTGTCCTTTTCTTCAATATGCAGCCTCATTCAAGAATATAAAGACCATTTTTCATCTTACTAGTTATTCCATTTAAAATACTCTCAATAGGGCTTCCCTGGTGGCGCAGTGGTTGAGAGTCCGCCTGCCGATGCAGGGGACACGGGTTTGTGCCCGGGTCCGGGAGGATCCCACATGCCGCAGAGTGGCTGGGCCCGTGAGCCATGGCCGCTGGGCCTGCATGTCCGGAGCCTGACCACTGATCAGGTACTCGGTAAGAAAAGAAAAGTAAAAATATATCCACCCTTGCTCTGGGCAATCGGGGGTCTCAGTGGCCTGAGGCTGTTGACAAGGTCTTCCCAGGGTGGCTGGTTCCAATCGGAGACGGGCCCTCCACCCTATCAGTTATAATGTTGTCTTACGCTACACCATGAATGGCATTTGAACCCAGAACTTACAAAGCAGGAGTCAATTCAAGTAATTCTTCAGTCAGTTCCCTGATTTCCCAGACTTCAGTCAGGTCATTCCCAACATGGTCCCTCCTCACACACAGCTGTGCCAGCCCCTCGGGCAGTCACGGAAGGTGCCGTGTGGGTTGTCTGCCGGGGGCATCTCGAGGCTACTGAGACTTGATCATCTCCAGAAGGTCAGAGGCGCACTGTCTGTGGGGACAGGCCAGCTCTTTGCTCTTCCTCTGGACAGTGTGATGTGTATTTAACTGGAGGAGACAGCATGACTGGATCATGTGTGTGAGCATGTGTATGCATGTGTGCGTGCATGTGTATGAGAGTGTGTGCATGCATGCACATGTGTGAGAGTGTGTGTGTGTGTGTGCGCGCGCGCGCGCACACGCGCACAGGCACATGGAAGCCAGGAGGGCTGGGGGCCTCTGTAGCCACGCAGAACACCCACTCTTTGTGTCACAGGCGGGCCAGCACCCTAAGGCCTGTGACTGAACACGGGTCCAGTCATGTTTCCAGAAAGAAAAGAAGGAGGGGTATAAATCACCCCGTTAAATGCCTGCTCTAACTGGGCAGATGGAGGCCATTGGCTTTAAACATTTTAAGCAACAACTCACGGTAAGAAACACGTTTTGCTGTAGCCCCACGTGCACACACACACACACTTCATAAAAACAATGCTCGCCCTTACTACAAGTGAGGTACTCTGATATTTTCTGTTCTTATTTTTATATTGAATTTTTAATTGAGGTGTAGCACACCATAATAAAGTGCACAAATGGACAGCCTGAGGATTTTGTAGGGCTGCCAATCTTTTTTATATACATAGCTTTATTGAGGTATGGTTTACATATCACAAAATTCACCTAAAGTGTACAACTCGATAGTATTTAGTATATTTTCAGAGTTGTGCAACAGTCACCATAATCTAACTTTAGAACTTTTAGAATTTTAGAACTTTCATCAGCTCAAAGAGAAAACTCACACTTAATATCTATTCTATTTTATTTATTTATTTTTGTAACGCTAGTCACAACTCACCAAATTTATTTCATTAGTGGGTCACAACTGCAGGTGATAAAACCAGTGTCAGAGGTCTGAGGCATGGGGGGTGGGGAGCATGTATGTGTGAGTTTGCATGTGCCTGTGTGTGTGTTTGCATGTGCATGTGTGTGTTTGCATGTGTGGGTTTGCGTGGGGGTTTGCATGTGTGTGGGTTGCATGTGTGTTTGCATGTGCATGTGTGTGTTTGCGTGTGTGTGTCTGCATATGTGTGTGTTTGCGTGTGTGTGTCTGCATATGTGTGTCTGCATGTGTCTGTTTGCATGTGTATGTGTGTGTGTTTGCGTGTGTGTGTGTTGAAGAAAAAGGGAGAGTTCAATCCTCACCTCCACCCCAAATGATCCAGAAACTGGAGATGTGAAGCAACAGACAGAAACATTGCAGCCCAAGATGGTGCCACGAGTTATGTGGACACAGATGCCACATACTTGCCCACTGGCCTCAGGAGAGGCTCAGCCAAATACCACGGGAAAGGAAAACCCAGAGGGCCTGGGTTCTGGATCTCTGACAAACTGAGCCAACCTGAGGCAATCAAGGCAGAGGGCTGAGGGGCAGAAGACAGGCTGGGGGCAGGGGGGAAAAGGTGCTGGCCAGCCTTCCACTGCTCATATCAGAGCATTAATGAGCGTATCTTATCCTCTACCCTTGGGGCAGTAGAGGAGAGTGGAGGTCATTAGGGGAAGGAAGGTGTGTTAAAATGAGGTTTCCCAGGGCTTCCCTGGTGGCGCAGTAGTTAAGAATCCTCCTGCCGATGCAGGGGACGTGGGTTCTATCCCCGGTCCAGGAAGATCCCACATGCTGCAGAGCAGCTAAGCCCGTGAGCCACAGCTACTGAGCCTGCGCTCCAGAGCCCGCGAGCCACAACTGCTGAAGCCTGCGCGCCTAGAGCCTGTGCTCTGCAACAAGAGCAAGCCACAGAAATGAGAAGCCCACGCACCGCAACGAAGAGCAGCCCCTGCTCGCCGCAACTAAAGAAAGCCCGCGTGCAGCAACGAAGACCCAACGCAGCCCAAAATTAATTAATTAATTAGTTAATTTCTTTTAACTGTCAAGAAAGTACATAAGTGCCTGGAAGAAAGAGGGAACATAGTATTTAAAACCCACACTGTAGCCACTTCAGCCTTCCTGTGTGAGGAAAGTAAATTAAAAAAAAAAAAAACCAAGAGCTTTCCCCTTCCACGCTAGCCCTATCCTGCTTCTAGATTCCCATAAGTAACTAAACCGGGTTCCCTTTGGAGATCTCAGCTTCTTGTTCCGTAAGTGGAGTTTATTCATCCATTCAACAAGCATTTCTTGAGCACTTTGTTCTGGGACAGAGGGCACGGAGCTGTTTCACTGTCCCCTAGAAACTCCCTACTGGTCTTTAGGGTAGCATTAAAGACGTTGGTGCACAAACAGCACGAGAGCCTGCAAGCCCTGCTCCCATCCGGCACACAGCTGTGCCTGGGACTCCCCAGCACACCTGGGGTCCGGGGTCCCGCAGAAGAGCAGGAGTGAGGTGGGTGCAGGGCTATGGAGGGAGCGTCTGGTCAGAGCGGGGCCCAACTGACGCACCACGGCCCATGTGTTCGGCTCATCACACACCGATGGGATGTGATGCTTGACATCCCGTTGCTCTGGGATGGGATTGACATCTGTTTCACGGCCCCCGTGGCCAGGAGGGTTCCTGCTGTAAGACGCAGTGCGGGGTCAAAGGGCACAGCCTGATTCCATAAAACAGGACAGAGCTGGTCTTGGCAGGTTTGGGCTTCCCTTCCCCCAGAACAGGGGACACTGACACTGATGGGCAGTACAGGCAGAGGGGGGCACCCAGAGTCCTTAAGACCCTCAGATCCAGGTGTCTCTATGGCCGGATATCCAATGGGTTCTTTGAACTTTTCAAGGGTCTGGAAGAAAGCCTGGCTTTTTTTTTTTTTTTTTTTCCTGCGGTATGCGGGCCTCTCACTGCTGTGGCCTCTCCCGTTGCGGAGCACAGGCTCCGGACACGCAGGCTCAGCGGCCATGGCTCACGGGCCCAGCCGCTCCACGGCATGTGGGATCCTCCTGGACCGGGGCACGAACCCACGTCCCTTTCATCAGTAGGCAGACTCTCAACCACTGCGCCACCAGAGAAGCCCGAAAGCCTGGCTTTTTACAAGCTCTGCCGCAGTCTGTGTGTGGAGGGACAGCCGATTAGAGGCAGAGGTCAGCGAGCTGCCATTCGGCCGGCCCTGCTCCTGAGGCCGGGCCATTGGGCAGAGCAGGGGCTCCCAGACAGAGGCAGGAAGCCATTGCCAGGTGCCCTCTTTGGGGACTCGTCCGCCTCTGAGCCCCTCCCTGCCATTCTCTGGTGGATGGAGGCCCCGCCCGGCTGCCCTTCACTGGGCGCTGTGAGATGCCCAGGCGAGGCAGCACCGGCTTGGGGGCTGTGGGGGGGGGATGGCATGGCCTTCCTTCCTGGTGCCCTGTCACCCAAGAGCCACACAGCTCTCTTGCAGGGGCCTCACCTGAGATGGATGCCTTATGTGCTATGTTCCACGAGGTGGCCTGGGTGACCTTGGATGCAGGACTTTCAGGGCTACGACCAGCCCAAGTTGGTCGCTGTACCCACAGGGACCTCATCCCTCCACAGAGAGATCCAGGGTTTCAAATGGAAACAAACTAAACCTACCCTTGGTCAGAAAGCATCAAGACCAGCCCCCCAGCTGCAGGGCAGGCCTGGCCTCACTTGGGTTTAGAGGACAGGACGCTTGGAGACTTCCAGACCTGTCCCAAAGCAAACCACCAGCGTCGACCCAGACCTGAACGGTCCCCCGAGCCACGCCGAGCCTGGACGCTATGCCTGACCCTCCTCTGACCCAACTGCCACCACCAGGCTCCTGGTGCCCTCCAGCAGCCCTGCTCCTAGCTGCCTGGCTGCCCAGGCCTGGGGATGATGGACGCCCCTCAGGGTGATGATCCACTCACTGCCAGTTCTGTGCACCGGGCTGTGCGGATCGCTCTCCTGGGGTTGGACTCTTGTGACATCCCCTATTCCTGGCAGGGTGGGGTGGGGATGGGAAGAAGCTTGTGGCTAATTTTTCCTTCCAAGTGACCAAGAGCCCAGAAGAGGGCTGCAGAATGCCCCCGAGAGGTGAAGCGAGAGCTGGAAGGGGTTACCTGGCCTTCCTTTCAGCCCTCTGGCGGCTCGCCCCCTCCTCTAGTCCATCTGGCCCTGTGGGATGGGCCGGGGGCTTCAGCATTACTGCAGGCGGCAGCCCTAAGCCTCACACACAGGCAGGGGGAGCAGAGCCCTGGGAGAGGAAAAGGAGGTGAGGGGCCAGGAGAGAAAAGATCAGCGCCAACGATCCAGCCCAGAAATCACCCTGGTGACTGAGATCTCTGCCAGCCACCCAGCGACTCCAACAGCTTGTCCCGCCACCCCCGCCCCCGCCCCTCCAGGGCAACCTCCCCAGTACCTAGGGGGCTGCAGCCCGAGGAGGCAGAGCCGAGAAGCCTCATCACGGGGCCGTCTGCCTGCAAAACTCTCAACAGCTACAACACACAGTCTTCCGCCTCCACAGCTCTGCGTGCACAGGTGCGCAGCGGGGCCCCGAGCCAAGGGAGGGTCCAGTTCCCCCGCAGCAGGTCGGCCGGTGCCTCGGGACCCCGCCCCGGCCTGGAGCTGGGATCGGCCGCTCAGCGCCCCCTGCCGGCCCCGCCGAGCGCCGCGCACGCGGGCAGGAACCGGGACGCAGCGAGGATGCTCACACGGAGGCAAGGACAGCCCTGCTCCAGACTGTCCTGGGCTTGGAAAACATCATCCTGCAGACACAAGACGAAAGAGGGGAACAGTTCAAACGAGAGTTGATCCTAAGACGCGAATGACCTTTCAGAGTGAAAAGTCTCGAAGGCAGGTGTGTGTCCCCGCAGTCTGAATTCAGGACACAAAAGACCAGGAATGAGATCTAATCCTTGACTAAACATAAAACAACAGTAGAAACCATACATCGATGGACAGGAAATGTCAACAAAAAGAGAAGTTGGTCACTTTCTTGTGCCAGGCACTGTTCTAGGGCTTTGCCTTTGCTGTCCCAACCTTCACAGAGCTCTTGTGCAACGATGCTGCTCGTAATTAATTCAGCAGCTGCAGGAGGGGGCACAAGGGTGGGAAGTAACCAGTGCGAGGCCAGAGCGGCAGGGCAGGGCAGACACAGCGGCAAGGGCCGTGCGGGCAGAGCGCATGCTTACGGAGCGCGGCCCCTGGGAGTGCAGAGACTGCGACCCCACCCCAGCCGTGTGGGGACAATGGCCCCGCCCTGGATGCGACCCCAGAGCGGCAGGTCTTACCTGTCTACTGCTCCTTCCTGTTCTTAGTCCCCTGGCCACCAAAACCCAGCCAGCCAACGAAGCACGTGTGAGTCCACAGTCAGGTGGCTGGAGTCCGCCACAGCAGACAGGAAGCCCCAGGTCCCCTCCCAGAAGGAGGCTTCCTGCCCCTGCGCCCTGAAGCCCAGGGAGGGGGTGAGTGGAGGACCCCGGGGCAGGCAGGGCAACTTTACTGCCGTCAGTGCCTTTAGGGGTTCGGGATTCGTCCTCGAGGTGCAGGGTCACCCGAATCTCCCTCTTCGGCTCCTAAAGAGTCGCTGCTGCCAGGTCTTCTTTCCCACTTGATTTTCTACTAAGAAATGAAGTTGTGCCTACCTGCCTAGCAGGAGAGGTCAATGAGTTCAGGGGGCAAAGTTCACCCCAGCTGCCCTGAGCCCAGCTCTCCGTGCTGCGAGGAGAGAGAACAGGTGACCTGGGTGGAGACTAGGACAGGCGACACGTTTAAACCTTCAAAGTGGCAGCACCCGGGGACCCTGGCCGGGTTTCAGCCTGTCCTCTGCCCTCGGGGAAGGGAGAGGGCTGACCTTCAACGTGTCCCCATCTTACTCAAGGGCAGAGCGGAGCTTTGGCAGCTCGCTGGGGCACAGCCATGCCAGGCCGTGCCAGGGACACGCCGGGAACAAAGCACAAAGGAGAAGGAACAAACAGGGCTTGTCCCCGGTTCAGAGAGTGTCACTGTGTTTATCCAACAGGACAGAACTGTTGCATTAAAGTCACATCACCACGAGCACCAAAGTCAAATCCTCCCCGACCAGACCCTGAGCGCCAGCCTGGGCCCAGGACTCTGGGCTGGTTCCTCTAGGGGCTGCAGGAGGGCAGACGGCCTGGGCAGCGTCCACCAACCCGAGGACTTGCCTCCTGTCCCCTGTGAGAGCACAGTGGGCAGGGGTCCTCCAGAGACCAGCTGGAAGGGAGTCTGTGGGGGTTGTACTGATTTATGGGGGCCTTTCAGGGCCAGAATGACACCATCCACCCCCAACCTACCTCCTACTAGTTCATATTCTCAGGGCTTTAAATCATGGTAACAGCCCTGCAGGAGCTCTGAACGCTCAGGGCTTCCAGGACCAGCTGGGCTGCTCGCCACCTGGAGGGAGGAGCGTGACTGCACTGCACTCCTTTCCCCCACCTGCTCAAAACCACACCTGGCTCCTGCCTCTCGGGCCTCCACTCAGGAAGATAATCAGCAGAGCAAGGACCTTCTTTTCACCGACTTAGAAGCTTCCTCAACAGAAAAAAAAATACAGAAGCTAGAAAAAAATGATTGACATGACGACTCACACTTACCTCGTTTTACTAGTAAGCTTCAAAGCAAACACCTGCTACTGTCAACAGAGCAAATGCTAAAGCACTAGGATGGCTGAGTTCTTTCTTTAAACAGATTCTACCAAACCACTTCAGTCTTGCTGGGCTGGAGAAATTTCTGACTGCCCAGGGAATCTGAGTGCCCACCCCAGCTTTCAGTGCCAGACCAAACCTTTGAAGCCTACGGCCTCTTGAAAGGAAAAGAAAGAAAACCCACAGCACACTAGAAAACCTGCTTGTTTTTGAGGACTCCATAATAGCTCGCTCTCCATATGGTAGCTATAGAGTCAAGAGCACGAAAAACAAAGCAGGTAGAAGCAGAAATCAGGCAGGAAGTGAAAACCAGGCTAGCTAGAAACTGGAGGGAAACTTTAGGAAGCAAAGTGACAAGGAAAAGGGAAATGGGTGGATGATTTCTTCTCTGAGATCAGAACTGCATCCCCCAGCTAACGTTTAAGGCGAGCCATGCAATTACCAGACAGCCAGCGGGCGTTAATTATGCTCCCACTATATGCTTGCCATTGTGTTTGGAATTAGAGGTTGTCTCTGAGATGATCTAGGCTCTTCTAGAAAAAGAAACCCAGCATTATAAATCTAAATCATCCAGAGATGCCCATGGAGCCCTTCCTGTCCTGCTTCTTACAACAGAAGAGATTCTCTTTCTGACACAGGGAGGCCGTGAATGAGCTGTGATCCATCAATTCAACTCAAGTGAGATGCTCAGGAACCCGGGACTCACCCCGCTACCCACAACTTGCTTTATGTTGGGTGGACTGTCACATCGCTGTTTTCTCCAAACCTCCAAACAGGAGGTGAGGGCTGTGATTTCCTTCAAAGGGTACAGTGGGCACCAACACCTCCCGTAAAACGCGCTACTTGAGGAAAGGTTCTAAGTGAGCAGCCCCTGCTAGCCGCCTGGGGAGTTTGGTTTTTGAGTTTTATTCTCTTATGATCAAAGCGGTGATTGGAAAAGGGGGACATTGTAAAATGGGGCTCTGATTAGGACTCTCTGAATTTATATTCCAGCTGGCGAAAAACACATCTGAGTCATTGACAAACTCCAAAATTCTGTGATTCTACCTAGCTATTGGAATGAATAAGAGACACATCATACCAAGAATAGTGAGATGAGCAACTACAAACAGCATATGGGACCCAGAGGAAGCAGAGGTCAGAGTGGGCAGGGATGAGCTTGGCCTTCTTGCCGAGGGGACTGGTCTGATTTTAGACAAGAAAAGGCAAAGGCATCACTGCCATGGCCCCATGGGCAAAGACGGGAAGTGAACGTGAAACCAACAGGTTCCTGAGGATGTGTGATCTGCCCAGCAGGCGGGGAACGTTCACTGGAGGAGGAGACAGAGGATGAGGTCATCAGTCACACGGGGGTCATTGGGAACCTATGAGGGAGAATCAAGATATTGAAATCAGTCTTTTACAAAGATTCAACCGGTAGCAAAGGGTAGGAAGGATAGGAGAAAAGACAGAAGAGAGACAGAGAAAGTCTCTAGGAAGCCTGTACAGTAAGGTAAGAGCCCCTGGACAACAGAAAGGGCAAGACTTGGTGTCCAGGTGACCACGGAAGGCAGAGGGGTGGTGGAGACACGTGGAGATGGTGAGCTCTGTGTTTCCAGCTAACTCGGTAGCACTTCCATCGAAGCTCCTCTAGCTGCCACCATTGTCACATTCAACTTCTGCCTTCAAATCAGAGTCTGATCCTGCAAGTTGGGGCCTCTCCGGGGGCTGTTTTCATTAGGAAAAATTTCAAGTGTTCTCACAGAGACCCCAAGCAATCAGGATTCAAGATAGGCATGGATTTCTCTCTCCTGCTATCGTCCACATGTGATGGTCCCCATGTGATGGCCCATGGCTGGTACGGCAGCCGCCCACGTCTCAGACCAGGCCCCGCCTCCCCAGTCGCTCCGCCATCCCTGCGGTGTTCCCTTGTTGGCGTTCCCGAAACTCGCTGCTCCCCGCTCCATGGTCTGGGCGGCAGGATGGAAGAAGGGACAGAAGGAGAGAGCACCTCTTCCTTTTAAGGAAATGACCTAGAAGTTGCACCTAATAATCTCACTCACAGCCCTTTGGCCACAGCCCAGTGTGTTGCCACACCCAGGAGCAGGGAACCTGGAAGGTGGAGTCGGGGTCCAGAGCAGCCCAGGTGAAAATCCCATCACTGTGAAGGAAGGAACGGATGGCTGTTGGGGGTTGCCTGCAGTGTCTGTTACAAAAGCACTTCACCTAAAGTAATAAACCACACCTTTTTTTTTTTTTTTTTTTTTTTTAGCGGTACGCGGGCCTCTCACTGCCGTGGCCTCTCTCGTTGCGGAGCACAGGCTCCGGACGCGCAGGCTCAGCGGCCATGGCTCACGGGCCCAGCCGCTCCGCGGCATGTGGGGTCTTCCCGGACAGAGGCACGAGCCCGTGTCCCCTGCATCGGCAGGCGGACTCTCAACCACTGCGCCACCAGCGAAGGGAAGCCCCTAAGGAAGCCCCTAAGGAAGCCCTTAAGGAAGCCCCTAAGGAAGCCCCTAAACCAGACCTTTCTGAGCAGTGTGGAAAGAACAGTTCCAAGAAAATGATGGAACCATTAACAGAAACAAGAGGAATGAGGAGGGGTCAGCCAGTCAAGTGAGATGATTAACTCATGTGGGGATGTTGCTTGTTTGTTTGTTTTATTGAAGTATAGTTGAGTTACAATGTTGTGTTAGTTTCTGGTGTGCAGCAAAGTGATTCAGTTATACATATATTCTTTTTCATATTTTTCCCATTATAGTTTATTACAAGACATTGAGTGGAGTTCCCTGTGCTATACAGTAGGTCCTTGTTGTTTATCTATTTTATGTATAGTAGTGTATACATGTTAATCCCAAACTCCTAATTTATCCCTCCCCCCACTGCACCTTTGGTAACCATAAGTTTGTTTTCTATGTTTGTAAGTCTATGTTTTGTAAATAAGTTCATCTGTATATTTTAGATTCCGTATATAAGTGATATCATAGGGTATTTGTCTTTCTCTGACTGACTTCACTTAGTATGATCATCTCTAGGTCCATCCATGTTGCTGCAAATGGCATTATTTCATTCTTTTTTATAGCTGAGTAATATTCCATTGTGTATATGGACCACATCTTCTTTACCCATTCATCTGTCTGTGGACCTTTAGGTTGTTTCCACGTCTTGGCTACTGTGAATAGTGCTGCTATGAACACTGGTGTGCACGTATCTTTTCTAATTAGTTTTCGTCTTTGCTGGATATATGCCCAGGAGTGGGATTGCTGGGTCATAGGGTAATTCTATTTTTGGTTTTTTAAGGAACCTCCATACTGTTCTCCACAGTGGCTGCACCATTTACATTCCCACCACCAGTGTAGGAGGGTTCGCTTTTCTCCACATCTCTCGTGGGGATGTTCTCATGAGCCTCCCGAGGGACACGGCTCCTCCCTTTAGAGAACAGGCCCTGGAGCTCAGGGGAGGGGATGGGTTTGAAGACCCAGGTGACAGTCATGATGGCAGAGACCAGGAATGCCGTCCCTGGGACTGAGAGGTGGGCCTTATCTGGGCCCGTCCAGCGGGCTCACAGTACTGTGGGCAAGTTCCTAGATTGTCTCCAAAATGACTCTGTAAATCCCACTCTCTGTTGGTGTTGCTTATTCCCAGTGGCACCGGGGATTAACCTTGGGGAAAAGAAGGTCTGTACTTGAACCTTGATTGACAATGACTTCTCGTCACTAAGCAAGCTGGCACTTTCTTGATGCCAGTCCCTTGTCGCATGTGTGCACCCTGGTGGGGAGGAGAGGCAAAGGCAAGAAGGACAAAAGCACTGAGAATTTTCAGACCGCCAACCACAGCGCCAGCTGCCTTTTCTTCGGCAGTTGCCAGCATTTTTAAGCATCTGGAGTGTTTCATCCCCCACTCCTCAGTCATCCATTTTTAAAGTGTCCGCGTCAATAAGTAGGACGGGTACCAGCGCCTTCACCTGGTGGCAGAGATGGATCTCTGGCCGGTAGGAGTGAAGTTGGCTCCGGAATATAAATTGGTCCCCTGTTCCAGGCTGCTTGGCAAAGTTCTAGCTAAACTAGGGAGCCAGCAGCCCACCCCTCTGGAAGACAGATGTAAATGTCAAGTGCTGAAGAAATGTGGCAAATGTGGCCAAAGGGGGGACGGAGGCAGTGTTCCAACCCACGAATCTGCAGAAGGCTCTCAAAATCACAACTGCAAGAGCACTATTTTGTCTGGTGACACTCCACACATCAAAAGATGAAGTTTTATATTGAATAATTTCTGTCCTGGGGCAAGGTCAGGAACGTCACACAGGATGTTTGGATGCACGTGGGGTGCAGGGTAAACCAATAGCAAATGAAGTCCAGGCGATGCTTAACAGTTTGGGTTTCCTGCCAGCCAGCGAGGTACGGTTAGCAGAGAAGTGAAGTCATGCCCACTTTTAATAGATTTGTGAACTAATGAGGCAAATGTAGCAAAGAGGCCCCTGATGCCTTTGCTTCCAGCACAGAAGGAAACTAATATTTATAGAGTACATAGCGCATTTAGGACACCTTATATATCACAAGGGTTGGATTTTGTTATTCCTACTCTACAGATGGGGAACCTGAAATTCTGAGAGGTTAAGTCACTCACCCAAGGTCACACAGCTAGTAAGCTGTGTGGCTAAGATACGAGCCCAAGTCAGTCTTCACACTGTAACTTACATCTGAAGAAAGGAGGTTTAAGAACGATCCACGCTGAATTTATTTCAGCTTAATATTGCTGCCATGTCATTTTAATAGAGCAGAATAAGACAAAACTTACGAGTGAGGTATTGGATACCATTTTGTAGGATGAATGAGAAGTGGTAAAAAAAAAAACACTGTCAAAAAGAAATGTGCAGCATAGACACGAAGAAGAATTCTTTATAGGTAGTAGAAAAGGGTGAAAATCATCATAAAGGAACTATACCCAGAATTTTTTATTAGAAAGTGTTGTATAAAATCTTGAACACACAGTGTTTTCATAAAATGTAGTAGCTATAGATTAAAATATCTATTTTAAAACTAAACTAGCTGGAGAGGGTTTGGAGAAAAGTGAACCCTCTTGCACCGTTGGTGGGAATGTAAATCGATACAGCCACTATGGAGAACAGTATGGAGGTTCCTTAAAAAACTAAAAATAGAGCTATCATATGTCCTAGCAATCCCACAACTGGGCATATACCCAGAGAAAACCATAATTCAAAAAGATATATACACCCCAATGTTCATTGTAACACTATTTACAATATCCAGGACGTGGAAGTAACCTAAATGCCCATCGATAGATGAATGGATCAAGACGATGTGGTACATATGGAATATTATTCAACCACAAAAAGGAACGAAATTGTGTCATTTGTAGAGATGTGGATGGACCTAGAGACTGTCATACAGAGTGAAGTAAGTCAGAAAGAGAAAAATAAATATTGTATATTAATGCATGTATGTGGAATCTAGAAAAATGGTACAGATGAACTGGTTTGGAAGGCAGAAATACGGATATAGAGAACAAACGTATGGACACCAAGGGGGGAAAGCGGGGGGGGGGGGGGGATGAATTGGGAGATTGGGATTGACATGTATACACTAATATGTATAAAATAGATAACTACTAAGAACCTGCTGTATAAAAAAAAAGAAAAAAGAAGAAAAACAAAAGGAAAAACAAAAATTAGTAATAAAAATAAACTAAATGAGAACAGAAAAAGTAAAAATATTATATGTGGCATCAAATTAGCTTCTTAAAAGATATATGAAACCTACCAGAATGCTTAAAATTCGAGGACTGAAAATGCCAAAAGTCAGTAAAGGTCTAAAGCAGCTGAGCTCTCAGACATCACTTGGCTGGAGGTTAAACTGGGCTTTTTTTAATATCAAGTGTTGGTAAAGGTGGAGGTAAGCCTTCTCACACGGGGGGCGGCCAAAGATGTGTCGGTAGTAAGTCATTAAATACCTGAACTCACACACACGCCTTGTCCCCTTTTTGAATCATCCAGGAAATGAGAGTGGATCCATGCAAATCACAGGGTTATTTCTGATAGGAAAACCTAATAGTCCAACCATAGGAAGCTGGTTAAATAAATTATGGTAGATCTATCCATTTTGAAATATTTAATGACACGAAAATATTCACAATATATCATTTGCAAAGTTTATGAACCTATATGTAAATATATGCATAGACACATACATAGATGCACACTGGAAGTCTGTACACCAAATATGGGATATTTAATTGTCCTTCCTTCTGTTTATCTGTATTTTGTAAGTTTTCTAAAATGAACTCTCATGACAGCTGGATTAAGGAAAATAATAAACCAATGTTATTACGTTTAATAATATTAAGGACTCAACTGAGACCTGGATGCAGCCTGGTGGTTCCTGGGCAGGACCCTGTCCCACACCAGCTCCCACCCACCCACTTCCTCCTGCCCCTGGGCTTCGGGGCCTTGAAAGCCACAGTCAGTCTCTATGGGGCATTGGCGGGGGAAGGGAGGGAACTTCTGATGCTCCTGGACGGGCAGTGGTGGGATGAGCCCCCAGTGTCTCCTGAGCCCCCAGTGCTCACTACACACCCGTCAGTCTTTGCAGTATTAATAGATGAGTTTACTGTGGGTTGAATAGGTGTAAGTGAGCTGGCAACCACCTTATCACCATAACACAATAGTTTCTATGAAATACACTCCAGGTTCCAAAAATACTGACTTATTAGCAACTTTTGGCAGCTAACGTACATGTAAATTGGGAACCGCCCATTGACGACTTTTGACAGTTTGGGATTCAGGATTCCTGGAGGAGAGCTGCCCTCAGAGGTTCCACCGCCCATGACCACCTCTTGCTACTGGCCCCGTGGCTGTAAAGTAGATCCATGCTGCGTTACGTGGGGGCCTGTTAACTCCGCTCTCATCTCCACCTCGATGGAAGCAACTTATTGCAACAATGATGACGTCACGTGACCCCTTCGGGGCTGCTGTCTCGGGAGGGCTTGTGCCCTGGCCAGCAAAGCCTGCCCTAAGGTCACCGCCTGTCAGGGAGCAGGGGAGCCCAGTCCCCGCCCGCCGCTGCCCACCTGCAGGGCTGTGACATTCACCTCCAACTGCAGCTCTCTGAGAACCCCCCCACCTCCCCCGAGGGGCTCCTGCAGGACCACTCACCCACATGAAAACAATGAATTTTTTCTTTTTTCTCCAAAGAAGGCGAATGTGGAAAGGAAAGGTGGATAGCGATGTGAAGTGAAAAGGGCCGGAGACCAGCGGTCTGTGACTGGGAGGCTCTGCTCACGGCCAGTGTCTGGCCTGGCCCTGTACCTTCACCACATAGGTCGTATTCTTCCCAGCTGACTGTTAGTTAGCTGATCAAACCTCGGATCTTAATTTCTGTCATTGTTTGAGAATGAATAAACCTATACCTACCCATCAGTATCCTAAGAAAACCCCATTTTCTCCAAAGAAGGAAGGGAGTAATTATTCGGTCCCTGAAGAAGGAATCCCTGAGGTCCCCCTAGGTGTGAATATGTCTCCCACACCTGGTTGACAAGGGATCATGAAGAGGAGAGCCCAGGTCAAATCAGGGCCCAGGAACAGGCCTCTAGACCACGGAGCCGGCAAACTATGGCCCAAAGGGCCCCTCTGTAAATAAAGTTTATCAACACACGGACGCCCTCATTTGTTGGCTATTGTCTATGGCTGCTTTATGTGCTACAAAGGCAGGGTTAAGTGCTACAAAGACAGAGGCCATGCAGCCTGCAAAGTCTGAAATATTTACTGCCTGGCCCTTTCCAGAAAAAGTGTGCCAACCCCTGCTCTAGGCAGTGGAGCCATCTCTGCCCCGGGTACAGTCCCCAAAGAGCCGTCCCCACATCAGTTTAGGGGAGAAACAAGTGTGAGAGAGCCAAGGACAATTGAAGATCTTCAGTAAAAGAGAAGGCATCTCAAAAAGTTACATAAATTCATAAGCATATATAATTAGGTGTACAAAATTATGATCCTACTGTAAAGTTTTCGCCAGGACCTAAATCGAGTACATGTGTTACAAGCCAGCAGGCTTCATAAAGGTTATAGTAAGAATAACAAGCCGCCTTAGTTTCTAGAGCGACTCCTTGTAGCAAGTTCAGAACACTGCCTTCTACTCTTTCATCCACTGTCACAGCGTATACGAGAGCTGTTAGACTTCGTTCAACAGCTGAGAGAGCAGATTAAGCTACAACAAAATTGGAGTTGAGGTTTCTTAACTTCAGACGACCCTATAGTTTTTCATTTAATAAGCATTTTTGTGAGTGAATGGGGGTATAGTTAATGATTACATTCAGGCAACAGGTGTAAACCAGAACTGTCCCCAGCACACAATTATTCTCACTTAATAAACTGTAGTCCAGAGAGAAACTGGAATGAGGAAACTTCAGTGTATATGATTTTCAGCCAGTCAAATACCACCAAGCAATTTCTTGGGACTTTGGAATGTAGAAAACAGAAAAAAGAGGTGGTGATTCAGAAACCTCACAGGCCCAGAATCCTAGGAAATGTCTGAGCTGCCCAGTTCCAGGCCTGGGGCCACAAAGCAATTAGCCCATCAACCTGGCACTGGAACCTCCAAAGCAGGAAGACTTCTGAGGAGGAAAGCTGGGGGAGGCGGGGGAAGGGAAGTAATATCTGTTAGCCAGAGGCACTCTGAAATCCAGCAGGGGGGCGAGGAAGGCGGCAGGTCCACAGCTGCAAGCTTATATTCTGGGGGTGGGGTGGTACCAGCCTTTGTTGGCTATTTATCTTTGTATCTCTTCCTGTCACACAGGAGACATCCCATAAATGTTTGATGAATGAATGAGTGGTTGAATGTATTTCCTTGAAAGGGACTTAAGCAACAGAATTACCAGGTTCAATACTGGAACAGCATTTGTAGTCATACACCAAGGCTTCAGAAGCCTCCACAACCTGTACTATTTTCCTCTACATTAGTCCAGATAACTCTCCCAAGTCCTGTAAAATCAGGATAATAGTAATGTGTATATAATTATGTTATGGAGTTGATGTGATGACTAAGAGTTAATATATGTAAAGTGCTTAGAATACTACCTGCCCCATAGTAAGCATTGTAAAAGTGGAGGTGAAGGTGGAGGTGGCAGAGGTGGTGAAGTTGGTGGTGATGGAGGTGGTAGAGGTGATGGTGATGGAGGTGGTAAAGGTGATAGAGGTGGTGATGGAGGTGGTAGAGGTGATGGTGATGGAGGTGGTAGAGGTGATGGTGATGGAGGTGGTAAAGGTGATGGAGGTGGTGATGGAGGTGGTAGAGGTGATGGTGATGGAGGTGGTGATGGAACTGGTAGAGGTGATGGTGATAGAGGTGGTAAAGGTGATAGAGGTGGTGATGGAGGTGGTAGAGGTGATGGAGGTGGTAGATGTGATGGTGATGGAGGTGGTAGAGGTGATGGTGGTAGAGGTGATGATGGTGGTGATGGAGGTGGTAGAGGTGATGGTGCTGGTGATTTGAAACAGTCTAACATACATGCCGTTTGAGTTCCAGAAGGAGTGAATAGAAAGAATAAGACGGAAGAAATATCTGAAGACATGATGCCCAAGAATTTCTAAAATGATTGAAGAACCACAGATCCAAGAAGCTCAGAGAACCCCAGGCAGGATAGCACAAAGAAAAATACACCTGACACATCATAGTCAAACTGCTGAAAATGAAACCAAGCTTTTCTGTGTTCCCTGTTTCTTATTTGCAGGAAAAAGGCTTCGGACTCCTAGACCTCCCTGAATACCAAAAGGCAGATTCAAACAGTTGCTAATCAAGGATTTAAAGGGAAGCAGAAACAAAGGAGGAAGAGTCAAGAAACAAGAGTGCAGCAATTAAAGCAGGATCCTGGTTCCTCTTCAAGGAATATACATAACAATATCTTTGAGTTCTTCTGCAGGTACTAAGGCCCTTACCCAGGTGAAGGATGGTAACTTCAGGCTGAGCACAAGATTCCTGGAGCCCCACCCTGTTACCTCATTAACAACCAATCAGAAGAAAGTCACATACCCCACAGCCTTCACCCCAAATTCTGCCTATAAAAACTTCTCTCCAAAAAGCATCGGGGAGTTCAGGTTTTTTTGAGTATGAGCCACCCATTCACCTTCCTCAGCCCTGCAATAAACCTTTCTCTGCTCCAAACTCTGATGTTGCAGTTGTTTGGCCTCACTGTGCATCAGGCACATGAACTCGCGTTCGGTAACGAAAATTCAAAGATAAAGAACAAAATCGTGAAGGCAGCTAGGGAAAAATATTACTTATATAAGGTAAGAAATGATAAAAATTATAGCTGCCTTCCTGAGAAGCCATGGAAGCCAGAAGACAAAGTGTAACAGGGAAGGGCAAAATCTGACTCCATGTGGATCTGTTCCTTTTACTTTAACCTTTGCTTTTTATTGCTTTTGTTATTATAATCACTAAAAGGTTGCTGTCTATAGCTGTAAGCATACATAATGGCCTGCCACAGGGAACACAGCCCACCTATGAAAGGCTGCAGGAAAGAAAAAATTAACACTTCCCCTCCCTGATGCAGGCCAAGCAAGGAGATATCTTGCAAGATTAATGGCCTTTTTACTTTACTTCCTCACCCCCTCCCCATCTCTGTTCTATAAGAGAAACTGGCATGCAGACCCCAAAGAGATGGTTATTGGGGACACTAGTCCTCCATCTTCTCGGTCTGCTGGCTTTCTGAATAAAATCATATTCCTTGCTTCACCACCTTGCCTGTCATGCAGTGAGCAGAGTGAGCTTGGACTTGGTAACAAGATGAAATACATCTTTACAAGAATGAAAGAAAAAGCTTATCAACCTAGAATTCTATACCAAGCAAAAATGTCTTTCAAAAATGAAGGCAAATTAAAGATTTTTTTTCAGACAAACAAAGGCTGAGATGATGCATTATTAGCATACCTTCTGTACAATAAATGCTAAATTTCTTCAGGCAGAAGGAAAATGATACCAAAGGGAATCTGGGATCTCAAGGGAAAAAAAAAAGTAATAAGAGTGACAGATAGGGTAAATATGTGGGTAATTCTTTTTAATCTTCTTCTTTAAGACATAAGTTTTGACTATTTAAAGCAGGGGTTACAAACTATAGCCCACCGGTCAAAACCTGTCTGCTGCCTGTTTTTGTACATAAAGTTTTATTGGAAAACAGTCATGCTCATTTATTTACTTCCTATGGTTGCTTTTGTGCTACAATGGCAGGGTTAGATAGTTGCAATAGAGACTATACAGCCCTCAAAGCCTAAAATATTTACTATCTGGCTCTTTACAGAAGAAGTTTGCCAACCCTGGTCTAAAGCAAAAAAACTCCAAAGGATTATGGGATTTATAATGTATGTGGACATAAAATACATAGCAATAACAGCAGAAAAGATGGAAGACAGAAATGGACTGTTGTATGATTCTTATTGGAGACCCTAAAGAAACCACTAAAGAATAATAACAAAACAAACCCTTGGAAGCTGTGTGAGACAATATTTGTTGTTTCAAACTGCTATATCCTGGGGTAAATTGTTGCACAGCAAGACGACTAATGCAAGAGAAAGAAGGGAGACAGCATGAGGGCGGCAGGTGGGGATTATTTTCTTTTGTCTTGGCTTCAGATTCACTTCCTCCCCTCACCCCCCAGCACCTTGCCTGTGCTCAGGGACAAGGCTGAAGGGGAGAAAGAAACTCAGCGAACCGACGTAGGGAGGCCTGGGGGACACGTCTCAACACAATCACGAGCCCCACCTGCTGGAAACAGGAGCCCAGGTCCTAACATTTGAGGCTGTCAGGGTAGGGAGGTCATTCATTCATTCAGTAGCATGTACTGAGAACAGGGCAGTCAGTGCCAAGCTGTCCCCTGGAGATACAGGAAGAGCAGCAGACCCAGGGCCTCTCGTGACATTTCCAGGCCAGCGTGTGGAAGTCCCAGGCCTCTCCCGTGTCTAGACATGAGTACGCAGCAATCCACAGACTGGGATGCTGTTCCAGATTTAAGGATGGGCGTCTCAGCTGCTGGCTGCCTCCTGGTCCAAACAGGGCTCCACAGCAGTAGAAGGGCGAGCGTGTTTTATTTTCTAGATCAGGACTTGATCACAGTATCTTTGGAGGCAGAGACATGTCCAAGGACTTCATGGAAGGAACCAGCAGGAAACAACCCAGCACGCGGGCTGCTGGCTGCTGCCTCTCCCCTCCGCAGTCCCGCTCAGGTCCACACACCTATCCCTTTGTGCTCCAGTTCAGCGTGCTGCCAGGGAGTGAAAAGGATGCTGAACCCAAACACTGGCAGGGACGTGACAGGACACGACTGCCCACCTGGCACCAGAAGCCAGGCCACCCCCTCTGCCCATTAGCATCAGATCAGTGTCAAGACAAGGCTACGTCTTGCTGAGCAGATGCTGGGCAGCCTCATGTCCGGCCCCAGCTTCTCCCACTGGCTCTGGCCTCGCTGATTCCAAGTCTACCCCTATCATCCTGCTCCCTTCACTCTCTCCCTCCAGCCTCTCCCCAGTTCCTTCCCCGCTTGCACATGGCCCTTGGCTTCCTAGTTCTGCACGTGCCCACCTGGCTCCTCACGAATCACGTGGGCTGTCGCGTCTCCCGGCGTGTTGGTTGAAAACTCCCCACCAGGGAGCCGTACACCCCAGAGGATGGAGGGCCTCCAGGGCTCCAGGGAGGATCTCGAGGTTGCCTGAGAGCCCAGGGAATGAGCAGGCGCGGATGCAGTACCTTCTGAACCGTGAGAGCTGATCTCGTCCCCCACGCCAGGACCCATGGGTGGAGACCAGAAATGTTGGCATTGCTGTAAAGGGGTCTGTGTACCTCAGACAGCCCTTCACTGATGTTGTAGGACAACGACAGAGGAGGGGAACTCCTTGTTGCTCTTTGGATAAGAGAATCATCTCTTTATTTCTTAGTAGTGACAGACACTGAGAGACACAGGAAGGGGCGTCTCTGGCACACCTGCTCCCTCCCACAAATCTTCAGTCTCCTGGAGACGGCTCTTGCCACCCATGCACAACCAGAGGATGTTATTTGGAAGTCCTAGTAACTGTCTGCAGTAACTGTCACACAGGGATTTCTGCCATCATCCCTTATGATAAACGGAGCTTCCTATCAAAAAGTTATACACACCTCAGTGTTAATAGCAGCACCACTCACAATAGCCAAGATGTGGAAACAACCTACACGTCCATTAACAGATCAATGGATACAGAAGATGTGGTACTTACATACAATGGAATATTACTCAGCCATAAAAAAGAATGAAATAATGCCTTTTCCAGCAACATGGATGGACCTAGGGGTGGTCATACTAAGTGAAGTAAGTCAGAAAGAGAAAGACAAATACCACATGATATCACTTATATGTGGAATCTAACATATGACGTGGACCTACCTATGAAACAGAAACAGACTCACAGACATAGAGAACAGACTTGTGGTTGCCAAGGGGGAGGGAGGGTGGGAGAGGGAAGGATTGGGAGTTTGGGATTAGCAGATGTAAACTATTATATAGAGAACAGATAAACAACAAGGTCCTACTGTATAGCACGGGGAACTATATTCAATATCCTGTGATAAACCACAATGGAAATGAATATAAAAAAAGAATGTATATATAATATGTATAACCAAATCACTTTGCTGTACAGCAGAAATTAACACAACATTATAAATCAAAAAATTTAGAACAAACAGAGCTTCCTATAGGCAAGGTCATATGTTCTAAGAGCCATGTCATTTTCACAAAGTACTACAGTATACATCCCTCTGCCCTTTTTCTTCAAGCTTCTTAAAACTACATTAGGACCAGCTTCTGTAGCCCATGCATTTAGTTAGTCAAAATGATTTGTTAAGCCCATCGATTCCTGAGAATTCAGGTTTTATGAACAGGAGTCAACAGACATTGGGCTATGGCAGCTCAGGATAAGAGCCATCCTGCCAAGTGACCTGGAAATTGGTGAGTTTGTAGGGCTCCCTCACCCCCATCTGTGAAGCAGGCAGAAGTCAAGCCGAGTTTGGGGACAACACTGTCCTCCTGTCCAGGCTGTGGGGCTGCCTTACAGATGAGGGACCTCAGCAGTGGGGTCAGACCTCCCTCAGCAGCCACTCAGGCAAGTCTAGAAGGAATACCAAGAAATTAGAGGGGAAACGAAGTGCTTTTCTTCACCAAAGTGCAGCGTTAAAGTTTTAGTGTATCCATTTCAAAAGCAAAAAGTATAGCGATTATCAATTCTGTGTCTGGCATTGCTGGGTGCCAGAGCTGCAGAAAAGGGTACCCTGGATTACAGCCCTGAAGGAACTGACTCTCTGCTTGGGATAAGCACAACAGGACTACCAAAGACAAGGGACACCTGTTTTGTAGGGTAGGGGACATTTAAGCTGGACTTTGAAGGATGCATAGGAGTTTGCCAGGAATAGAAAAGGGCAGCAAAGCCCTGGAGAGGTGAGCAGGTGTGGCAGGTTTGGGAATTTGAGTGGAGTAACCAGAACCTGATGGGAGTTCGCATCACATGAGGTGGGAAAGGGAAGGGCCAGATTATGACAACTTTATGCACCATGCTAAGAAGCTGGGGTTTCACCCTTTTTTGATAGTCTGGCATTTAGTCTGATCACAAAATAAAGATCTCCTGATGCTTCACAAGAGCTTTGCTTCTAAGCTTCATCTGTTCTCTTAAGGATGAAAAGTGGCTTTCTTCACTCATTTCTTTTCTTTCATTTTTCATTTTTTTAACCTCTGGTGAAGGTTAAAGGTGTTCTACAAATCTGAATACTCATGGCCATTGTTATGCAGGGGAAGCCCAAAGGCACTGCAAAACACAGCAGAGAGGCCAGTTTCCTGGGGACAAAAGGAACTGTGTGAGATCTGACCGTGGGGCTCTGGCACCAGGGTCAGCTGGGAGGGAGAAAAAAGTGCAGTCAGAAACTGAGCTGAAATGGACGCTAATATCAGCAGGGAGCCCAGCTGCATGGTCTCCACAACATGTCTCCCACGATGCAGAGTCTATATATCCACTCAGTGCACGGTAAGTAATGCCGTGCTTCACAACCCCCTTCCTCTCCCTCTCTCCACTCATCCCCGCCGGCTGTAATACCAGCTGTATACGGCAGCCTCCACATTGTATTTCTCTGACTTTGACCTCACTTGACTCGTGCATCCACCTACCTACTCAGCATCCCCACTCACACTTGACAGATCCTGGTCTCCACATCCCTCATGTGGCAGATTCTGTTTCCCAAAGATAAGCACCAGGGTATCCCCATTCCATACACTCCTCTACAACGTGATGCTGACACCCTCCCACGGACAGCCGGGTCCGTGTCCCCTCCCCTTAAACCTGGCCGACCTTTGAGACTCCTTCAAGCAATAGGGGACAGTAGAAATGAGCTGAGGGACTTCCGCGGCTGGGGCCTAACATGCCATGTGCTTCCACCTTGGCTGGGGAGCCTCAGTCTTGGAGCCCAGCCCCCAGGATGTGAGGGAGGTGAGATGTGGGGTTTCTGGCCAAAGGTCTCAGCTGAGGGTCCTGCCGACAGCCAGTATCAACAGCAGGCACGTGCACAGAGGCTCAGATGGTCCAGCCAGCGTGTGAGCCACAGCGACCACCGGGTCCACTCTGAGCTCTGCCCACACGGCAGACTTGTGACCAGAGCTGACTTTGGGATGGTCTGTCCCTCATTGATAGACAGCTGGAACCTCCAACCTGCTCCCCGCGCAGGCTCCCTTTCTCAGATGATAGAACCGTCCTTTACCCCACAGCTCAGGCCAGTACCGGATGCACTGCTGGCTCTCTTCTCACGTCTCAGATCCAGATCCAGTCGATTCTACCTTCAAAATACACCCAGAGTGGGCTTCCCTGGTGGCGCAGTGGTTGAGAGTCTGCCTGCCGATGCAGGGGACGTGGGTTCGTGCCCCGGTCCAGGAAGATCCCACATGCCGTGGAGCGGCTGGGCCCGTGAGCCATGGCCGCTGGGCCTGCGCGTCCAGAGCCTGTGCTCCGCGACGGGAGAGGCCACAACAGTGAGAGGCCCACGTACCGCAAAAAAAAAAAAAAAAAAACCAAATTACCCCCAGAGTCCATCCACTTCCCATTACTTCATTGCCCCACCCCCAAGCCTCCATGATATCGGGGGATGGTGGCAATAACCCCCGCTCTCCAGCAAGCGGGGCCACTCTCCCTTCTTCCACTGTACGTATCCCTCCTGGCATATTCCACATTTACTTATCAATTCCCTCAAGTTCTGTCTGGAGACAGGAGGCAGGAACGTGGCTTTGTCCACTGCTGCAGCCCCAGGAACAGAACAGAGCCCGGAATTGGCGGGCATACGGTGAATGTTTGCTAACCAGGTGAATGAACAGAACCAGCAGCAAAGGGCACTGTCAGCACAGATGTGAGTGAACAGAGGAACCCACCTTCGTTTCTGCCTCCTTAGCTCAGACTTTTTTTTTTTTTTTTTTACTGGACAACACAACCCAAACTGACTGCTTTCGAAGATGTGGCCTTGGACCAGCCACATCTCAGCTCCGAGATTTCCCTTTTCTCCAAAATGGGAATACTAAAACCCGGTCCTTGCAGGGGCCTTTGAAGGATGAGACAGAGTATGAAGGTCCCTGCCACACAGAAGACACTCAGTACGATGTTAGCGTTCTTGTTGTTGCTAAAAGTAAATTGGGGTCACATTAGGATGTGCTGAGGGGTTTTTATCCTGGGGCACTGGGAGTCATGAAAGGATTTTAAACAGGGAGTTACACAGTTAGATTTGTGTTTCTCAGAGCTCTCTGTGGACCTTGAAGCCTCCTGAAACTCTCTCTAGGACATTCTGTGTACATGGATTATGTGCCTCACTGGAGGGAGGGTCCATAGGTCTCTTTAGGTCTCAGTGAGTCTGCGGGCCCATGAAGGTCAAGAACCACTGGGAAGGGAAGGAGATGGTGAGGTAGGAAAGAAGGGGCAGTGGGAGGGATTTCCATGCCATGAAAACATTCAAGCGGACCTCCGGAGGGGACCATAGCCAGGACCTGAGACCTCTGGCCAGCAGCCGCGTGCGGGCACCATCCTGGAAGTGCGCCCGCAGCCCCAGTCTAAACTCCGGACGGTGCAGCCTCACAAGAGACCCCAGACCAGAAGCACCTAGTTAAACTGCTCCGGGTTCCTGAGCCACACAGACTGTGTGCAGCGATACACAGTTACTGTGTTCAGACCCCAGTTCCGGTGTAATTTGTCACAGAGCAATAAATGACAGATTCCTTTAACTTTCTCCAGCTCTCCTGGGCATCACTGCCTCTGGCTCACCTGATAATCCAGTTTCCATGATATTCTCCTTTATGATATTTCCCTACATGGACCACGGCAAACTGACATCAGAGCCTAGCTCTTAGCCTCTGCACTGCACGACATCCCAGCTTCCCTTGCATAATAATGCAACACTTGCGCAGAGCTCTACAGCTTACAAAATGCAGCATCACCCTTCATCCTCATGGGAACCTTGGGGTAAGGAAACACGTTTGCATTTCTCCATTTTGCAGTTTAAAATAATGGGGCTCAAAGAAACTGAAGTGATTTGCCCAAGGTCACAGAGGTAGTGCGTGGTAGCTGGAATTCCAAACAGGTCTTCTGATTCCAAATCCCCGCCTCTCTCTATTAGTCTGCTGGGGCTGCCGTAACAAAATAGGGCAAGTGGAGTGACTTAAAACAGTAGAAATGCATTCGCTCACAGATCCAGAGGCTGGAAGTCCAAAATCAAGGAGTCAGCAAAGTCCTTCTGGAGGCCCTGAGGGAAGATGTGCTCCCCCCACCCCGTCCCAGCTCCTGGGTTGGTGGCAGCCTTTACCACAAGTCCCCTGGTTTGCGGCTGCACCATCTAATCTCTGCTGCGCTGCCATCCCCATGTGGCCTTCTCTCCTGGTGTGTCTCTCTCCTCTTCTTATAAGGGCAGCAATGTTATTGGATTAAGAGCCCACCCTGAAGACCTGATCCTAACTTACTTCTTAGCTACATCTGCAAAGATCCTGTGTTCAAATAAGGTCCCGTTCACAGGTACCAGGAGTTAGGTCTTCATCATATCTTTTGGGGGGACACAAATTAACCCAGAAAACCTTCATAAATTACATGCTTTCCTAGTAGACAATCCATAGACAATCATCCAACTGGGCCTAAACTGGGAATTCCTGGGATTGTCCTTGCTTTGCCCCAAAGTGCAGCCTGGGGCTCAAGCAGAGAGTCCACAAAGTGCCCACCAGGGGGCACCACTTGACCAGACAATAACTCCAAAATCCCTACGGGTTTATTAAATTCCTTCATGAATTGTTTCTCAATTTTATTTCTTAAATTATGATCTTCAAATTTGCTGGTGCAGAGAGATTCAAGGATTTACTGGTTTTCCAATCACAGATTTCTGAGCAGCTTTGAAACTCATTGCACCCACGCTTGTAGCCATGGACTTGGGGCCACCCTGTGCTGGTAGATTCTTCAGGAAGACAGTGGGTCTCCTCGGTCCTTAAACTGGGCACTCCCTTGGAATAAGCTCAGTTAGAGGAGCCAGGAGCCCCCACTGATTCTGAGATCCAAGTGAACAGAAAAATACTTGGAGGCGTAGGGTGGCTGTTCCTCCAGGACTGGCTCAAGCTCCTATCTCGCTAAGGTAATCTCAACTCTCAGTAAAGCTGCCCAAGAGAAGTCTGCTTTGGCCACCGCTTCCGCATGGGCCCCGTCTCTCTATCCTCCTTCCCGCTCAGACTCATGTGCCACAAACTTGCCCCCAAACCCACTGCACATTGGTTCCCAAAGAGCCCTCAAGTTCCAAGACCACGTCTCCCACAAACAACACCACCAGTTCCCTGAGGGTCGTTAGTTATGAAAGGTCCCTCTTTACTCACACGCAAAGTGAAACTCGCAAGCTGTCTGAGAAGGGGCAGGAGGAAAACCCACAGAAGCAGCCTCAGAATAAGCGTCCCTGAGCCCTGGGCCTGGGTGGCTCACCCGTCCTGGGGATGCTGGTGTGCAGTCTCGGCACAGACTGTGGGCTCCCCTGGGACAGTTTAAAGGCTCATCATTATCTCCGTGGCCGTCGTTACTGATTCCACACAGGTGACACCAGCTTTCGCTCATCCACTCACTCATCCCACACGTATCTGGGGGCATCTGAAAAGCGCTCCCGTGCTCTGACTGGGCCAGAGGCTCCAGACTCCCTGCCAGGCTGACACTGAGCCATCGCTCTATCATGGGGTCAGGAGAGTAAAAGAAAGAAAGAAACCGAAGAGATCGGGCTTTAAGAAGGAAACGGACCATCTCAGCAGAGGGGATCAGGGAAAGTCCCAAGTCAAGAGCCTCCTGAGAAAGATGAGGGAGTGAGGAGGGGGCCCTGCAACCCACCCGGTCCCCCCAGCTTTGACGGTTGGTGTCGGCTGCATCCCTGGAGAGAAGCTCTGCTGACTGGGGCAGTGGTGGGGAGCCCTGAAGGGGAGGGAGTTGCCCCCAACATGGATAGCTTGAACTTTAGCCCATGGTGGATTTCCAACCCGCCTATACCTCTAACCAGAGAACTAGCTCCCAGCCAGACGTCCTCACTGCCAGACACAAAGGCCCCGGCACCCACCGCACTTAACATTCCACTCAGCCTCTGCTGCCCTCCGTTCCATGCCCCAGAGGCAGTCAGTGCCTGAGTCCTTAAGCAATGAAGCGCTACCCACCCCAGTCCACATCAGGATTCCTCACGTGTGGGGACCACCTGCATCAGAAGCCTGAGACGCTTGTTAAAAAAATGCAGATCCCTGGGCCCTGAGCCAGGATCAGTGAATCAGGCCCTCTGAAGATGGGATCCAGAGTCTGTGCTTCTGCCTGTCTCCCAGGCGTTCAGAGACCCTGCAGAAGACTGGTCTTCACTTGGGAGGAGAGAGCAGGACCTGTACTGACACACAGCATTGCTGTGCTGCATTTACAGCTCTGTGGAGCATCTGGGTGAGGAAAAGTGTTATTTATGGGTTGCATGGTGTCCCCAGCCCACACTCATATGTTGAAGTCCTAACACCCAGGTCCTCAGAAACTGACCTTTTATTTAGGATCAGGACCGTTGCAGATGTAATTGGTTAAGATGAGGTCGTTAGGATTATTAGGACTTAATCCAATGTGGCTGGTGTCCTTATAAAAAGGGGAAATTAAAACACAGAGACAGACAAAGGGAGAAGACCACGTGAACATGAAGGCAGAGATCACGGGGGTACCAGTGACCGCCAGGAGCTGAGAGCAGCGGGAACAGATCCCCCTCCACAGCCTCAGAGGGAGCCAGCCCTGCCCACACCTGGATCTTGGTCGAGTTGCCTCTAAGACTGGGGGACAGTAAATGTCTGCTGTCTAAGCCCCCTGCTCTGTGGTCCTTTGTCACAAAAGAAATGGTATTGGCTACAGTTTGGGCCCAAATAAAGATGTGGAGACCAACAGAAAGGACAGAGTTTGGAGGAGGGAAAGCAGGCTGGAAATAGAGGATATGGTGGGTGTCCTCGCAGTAGAAAAACCCACCCCGATCTCATGGAACATATTATATTTTCCCATGGGAAAGCCAGTAATCTTCTATCAGAACTTCTTAAAAATTAGCCGGGAGAAGATTTAGAAAGAGCATGAAAGAGCTTTTGGGGTGACATGAAGGTTCTATATCATGATGGTTGTGGTTGTTTGTTACACGACGGGGTAAAATTTGTCAAAACTCATTGAATTGTACACAAAAGTGATGAATTTTGTTGCACGTAAATTATAACTCAGTAAAACTGATTAAACTGAAAAATCAGCCCAGGAAAGAAATTTCTGGTTAATTTTGTTTGGTGGTGATTAGAGAGAAAATCCAAGAAGAAAAGAAAAAAAAAAAACCACTTGCTTTTGCAAACCATGTTTTTTTTTTTGTTTTGCGGTACGCGGGCCTCTCACTGCCGCGGCCTCTCCCGTTGCGGAGCACAGGCTCCGGACGCGCAGGCTCAGCGGCCATGGCTCACGGGCCCAGCCGCTCTACAGCATGTGGGATCTTGCCGGACCGGGGCACGAACCCGTGTCCCCTGCATCGGCAGGCGGACTCGCAACCACTGCGCCACCAGGGAAGCCCCAATCTTCTTCTTCTGAGTTAAGAACAAAAATTCAAAGAACTCGTGAGTAATCCCTGAATACAGATGCTGTTAAATGCAGAAATATGCAGAGAAGCGTTCCTATTAGAACTAATGGACGGTTCACTGGTAAGTTTCAAATTAAAATATGAAGGGGGGGAGTGACCGCATCACTGAAGGGTACCCGTAGCTCCAGCCTCGACTGAACACTATACACTGTGTGCTCACATGGAGCATTTGCGGTATGTTCCGCACACGTAAACAAGTCCATGTGCTTTTAGAGGAGGTCCAAGGCCTTGAGCTTGGTCATGGAGAACAGGATGTTAATTGCAGTGTTGTTTTCTGTCTCACATCCGGAAGTCTCCCACTCACATCTCTGTACATTCAGCATTGTAGCGCCGAGAGAACCTGGGTTTGGGGCATCCGCAGCTGTAAAGGAGGGTGAGGGGAGCTACCGGGGCAGGTGTTGTGAGGGTCAAGGGAAGGGACAGAAGGCACCCAGAGAGGCCATCGGCTTTCTTAGGTTCCCCTACTTTCAACAATTTAATGCCTTTTCAAGTCACACCTCTGTGTTTTGGATGTTTTTATACTGCATTTTCTTTCTCTTACATATTATAGATAAAAAGGAGACATGCCTTCTACCAAACGTTAGGTAGATAACTAGTGGGAAGCAGCCGCATAGCACAGGGAGGTCAGCTCGGTGCTTTGTGACCGCCTGGAGGGGTGGGATAGGGAGGGTGGGAGGGAGGGAGACGCAAGAGGGAGGGGATATGGGAACATATGTATATGTATAACTGATTCACTTCGTTATAAAGCAGAAAAGAACACACCATTGTAAAGCAATTATACTCCAATAAAGAGGTTGAAAAAAAAAACACTTTTCCATTTAAACTTGAAAAAGTTCCCAAAAGACCCCCTACATCAACCACCGAAGCTCATTTGGCAGTAAAAACAATAACATTCAGTGGACAACAAGAAATCTAAAACAATCGTTGTTTTAACAACAACAAAAAAAAACCAGCAGCTAATTAGTGTCTTTTCTGTTTGAAAGAAGGTGGTGGGAAGTGGACAGAAGACCTTATAGGAAAGACAAAAAGAAGAGGAAAAGGAAAATAACAGTTTCCAGTTTGACAATCAAGCTGTCTTCTGCATCCATTTCATCCCAAGATGACCAAGCCAATGTGGAGGCTTTTTCCTCCTTCCCTTTTCTTTTCATGAGACCGATCACAACCAGCACTGCAGATTCCATCCAATTAAGGAATGCTGCTGCCTACGTGTGTGAATGAGCTGTGAGTAAAGTACTGAAGTAGAGGACACCAGAAGTGAAACGTCTTCATGAATGTGCACGTGGCTGAGCAGCAAGTTAACCTTTCATAGATGTGCTAAAGAAGAAGAGTTGGGTTTTATTTTATTTACTTTTCCCTGGACGGTGTTGAATGACTATCATGTACAAGTTCAGGCTACCTTTTGCTGAGGAGAGCTGAGAGAAAACTGAACAATAGAGCTGTCTTTTTCTTGACCAGTTCACCTTAGTTTCCCAAACTCTAAGTCTTTCCCTAATTCTTTCCGCTTTTTATTGTAGTAAAATGAACATAACACAAAATTCACCATTTGGATCATCTTACAATTCACTGTACCATTCAGTAGAATTTACTACTGTCACAATGCTGTGCGACTGTCACCACTGCCTAGCTGCAAAACATTTTCATCAACCAAGAGGAAACCTACACCCATTTGAAGGAGTCATTCCCTATCTCCCTCTCTTCCAGACCCCTGGCAACCACTAATGTATAATATTTTCCGTGTGTATGGATTTGCCATTGCTGGACATTTCGTATAAATGGAACCATACAATACAAATTAAAAAAAAGGAGACATGCCTTGTTTAGTTTGGCTTTAGAGAAAAATCCCAACACTGATACATACTAGCAGTGAGAACTGGGGCAAAATATGTAATCCACCTAGACCTTTGTTTCCTAATCTACAAAATGAGATGATACCTACCTTATGAGTTTGTTGTGAGGACTGGGTTTTATAATACATGTAAAGCACTTAGCACTATACCTAATGTTTAATTAAGTCCTCAGTAAATAGTATTAGATGATACTTTTAAATGGCTTTATTACAGCCTTTCCACAATTACATGGTGGCATATGAAACTACTGACTTTTAAATTTCCCATAAATCAGCAAGTTTAAAATTAAGTTTATTATATTAAACTAAATCCAAATTAATAAAGAGCTGCTGAGTTTTATTTCATTCATTCCTCCTTCAACAGCTACTTAATTATTGAGGGTTTTCTATGTGCCCAATACTATTTTAGGCATGCGGTCAGAGCAGGGAATAAGACAGATAGATACAGCCCCTCTCCTTACAGAGCTTACAGCCTAGAGGGGAGCAGATGGTATACTAATAAATGCTGTACGGGCTAGATGCTGGGGAGACCAAAGGAGGAAGCGTGTGAAGGGCTGGGGAGGAGAGGGAATCACAGTTTGATGTCTGAAAGGGAGGGCCTCATGGACGAGGTGACATATAAGCAGAAAACATGAAGGCTCTGGGGGAACAACCCACATAGACGTCTGGGCAAGAGCATTCCAGGCAGAGGAAACAACACGTGCAAAGTCCCTGAGGCCAGAGCCTGCTTGGTGTGTTCAAGACACAACAAGAGGGCCTATGTGATCAGAGCCATGAGACTAGTGGGGGTGGGGGTGGGGGAGGAGAGCATCAGAGGAGAGATAGAGCCCTGGGAAGTGATGAGAGGAAGGGTTCTGAGCAGAGCGTGGCCACCCACCCCACCCCCATCCCTGGCTGCTTCAAAGGATCGTTCTTTTTGTTTTTATCTACATTTTGATAGGTTCGCTCCAGCAGCTGTGGGAGAGCAGACAGCAGGGAGGCCAGTTAGGGGCACGTGGGTGAGGGGGCAGCACAGTGGGCAAAGGTGATTCTGAAGGTGGAGCCAGGGGGACTTGCTGACGGCCAAACGCGGGCACGAGCGACAGAGCGAAGCTGAGGACTCCAAGGTTTTGTCCTGAGCAAACTGCCGTTCGCTGAGGGCGCGGGTTTGCTGAGAACGTTGGATGTTTGGGGTTTATTTTGTGAGTAGTAAGAAACCTAATAGGTGTTCAAGTAAGAGATATCAAGGAAGCGATTGTATACAGAAGCCCAGGCAAGAAGGAGACCTGGCAGCATCAACTTTACCAGATATTTAAAGCCCTGAGACTGGATGCGATCAATAATGAGACAGTGAGTGAGGGTAAGAGATCACAGCCTGAGGGGCAGGCAGCACCCCTGAGCTGGGCAGGCAGAGTGGGAGTCCTCGGGGCCCAGTGAGGAAGGGGCAGAGCTGTGCAGAGAGGGGGTCCCTTCACGCCTTCATCTATGGACCCACACAGGCCTGCGAGGAAGCTACCTGGGGCCAGGGGAAGGGTCACCTGCGGAGAGTGGAGGGGAGAATCCCCAGCACCCACCCAGGGCCCAGGAGAGCGCCTAAGTCCAGAACCACAGTGGGTCCTCAAGTTCAAGGACACTGGGTGGAGTCGTCAGAAGGTGTTGGCCTCAGTAATGGGGCAAAATGCTGCTCTGGGCCCCCCACAAAAGCTTAAAAACAGGACCCGAAAGCATCAAACTCTTTCCAAATAGCTTAACTGTATCCCAGAACAAAGTACAGCAATACTTACATATATAAACAAAGTAAACTTCTCAATGTCTGGCATCCAATCAAAAATTACCTGGCATGGAAAACATTACTCACAACAAGCAGAAAGGCCAACCAATAGGAACAGCTTCAGAAATGACTCAGATGCTCAAATTAGTAGAAAATGACATGAACACCATTATTAGAACATATTCCATAGGTTCAAGATGCCAGAGGTGAGACCAAGCACTGAACATGGTACACACACACCAAGGCGAACTTCTAGAGATGAAACTACGATATGTGAAGTGGAAAATACACTGGATGGGGTTAACAGCGGATGAAATACTGCAGGAAAGATTAGTGACTTTAAAGGCAGGGCAATGGAAATTATCCAAAATGAAACACTGAAAGAAAGACTGGCCAGGAATGAAACAGAGTAGCCGTCAACTGTGGACAAATTCAAGTGCCTGATACATGTGTGATGCAGTTACCAAGGCAGAAGAGAGGGGAGGGGCAGAAAGACTATCTGAAGAAATAATGGGTGAAAATTTTCCAAATCCGATAAACACTATAAACTCACACACACACATAAAACAAAACAAAGAAATGTAATGAAACCGGAGGACGAAAACCATGAAGAAAACCACATCATAGCACATCATAATCAAACTGCTTACGTCAGAGAATAAGATAAAATCTTAAGAGCGGGCAGTGATAAAGAGACACCGTGCACACAAAGGGATGAAGATAAGAATGACAGCAGACTTCTGATCAAAAACAACATAAGCCGGAAAACATTTTATTAGGGGTAAAAAAGACCCATTAATTTAGAAATCGAAACTTAGCAAAAATATCATTCAAAAACAGAGATTAAAAAATATTTTTTTAGGGCTTCCCTGGTGGCGCAGTGGTTGAGAGTCCGCCTGCCGATGCAGGGGACGCGGGTTCGTGCCCCGGTCTGGGAGGATCCCACATGCTGCGGAGCGGCTAGGCCCGTGAGCCACGGCCGCTGAGCCTGCGCTCCGCAACGGGAGAGGCCACAACAGTGAGAGACCCGCGTACCGCAAAAAAAAAAAAAAAAAAAAATTTGTTTTAGATATACAAAAGCTGAAAGAATTCATCACCCACAGACCTGTGCTTCAAGATCCACTGAGGGAAGTCCTTCCGGCAAAAGGGAAATGACAGCAAGTGGAGATGTGCATTCACACCGAGGGCTGAGGAGTCCTAGATATGCTACCTATGGGCTTAATATGAGATGTTGGGTCTTATTGTTTAAACCTATTGAAAAGGGAATTTGCTGGAAAATGTGGTAAAAACATACAGTGGAATATACAGGAAGGAGATTCTGACACTTGCTACAACATGGCTGAATCTGAAGGACATGATATTCCGTGAAATAAGCCTGTCACCAAGGACAACCGTGTGATTGCATTCACATGAGGTCCCCAGAGCAGTCAAATTTACAGACCGAGAAATGGAATGGTGGTTGTAGGAGGCAGGGGGTGAGGGGAATGGGAGCGGAGGGTGCAGAGTTACATTTCCGCAAGATGGAAGGAGTTCTGTGGATGGAGGGTGGTGATGGTCGTACAATGTGAATACAGGTGACCCTTGAACAGTGCAGGTTTCAACTGCATGGGTCTAGTTATACATGAATTTTTTTCCATAAATACACAGTGGACTCTCCATATTCATGGGTTTCGCATCCACAGATTCAGCCAACCACGGATTGAAATTTCTCTCTGTGGTTGGTTGAATCTGTGGCTGTGGAACTATGGAAACAGAGGGCCAACTGCACCATGCCATCCTATCTAAGGGACTTGAACATCCATGGATTTTGGTATCTGCAGGGCCTGCTGGGACCAGTTCCCCCACGGATACCAAGGGACTGAATACCTCTGAACGGTACTCTTCAAGTCAGATGGTTGATGGTCAGTTTTATGTGTATTTGACCACAATTTTACAAACAGAGGGAATTGCCTGCTTAAAGCAAAAATAGTAACAGCATATGTGGGGCGTATGAGAAATATGGGGGTAGAAGATCCACAGCACCACGGGTGGGGAGAATGGCGGTGAGCTGCTAGGAATGGAAGGTGGCCAGTGGTGAGGCGAAGACCCTGTTATAAACCCTAACGCCACCACTCAGATAACCTCACAAGCAGTTATTCCTAATAAGCACACAGCAGATAAAATAGAATCATAAAAAAACAATGCTTCTGTCCACCTTAAAGGCCTGGAAGCAGTGACACCCCAGTCGTAGTGACCACAGGTGCACACAGATACCAGAAATTATCAAAGCGTGTGCTTTAAATTTCAGTTATACTTCAAGAAAGTTGTTTAAAATAAAAGCGGGATGAGCTGCCTGCACAGGCGAGACCTCCTGGGCTGGGGGGATGTCACATCTCTCCACGTACCCCCTTCTCTCCTTCTGCAGCAGTGACGACATTGTGCGCTCTGACATTAGGTGTGGCCACGTCACTTGCTGTGTCCCGCAAAATGTCAATGAAGGTGGTTCTACCAGTTCCTCAAGGGGTCCTCACGAGCTAATGCACGTGGTGCCCAAGAGACAGCAGGAGCACGTGTGTGGCTGGGACTTGGGGCACCCTGGGTCTACCAATGCCAAGTGGAGCTGAGCCTCTGCCAGCATGAGTGCAGCAGGCAGTCTGAGTGGAGATGAACGGCATGCACGCTGGGACACCTTCGTTACTACGGCTAACTTAGCCCATCCTGACTGAATACCCCGACACCACACAGGTCCCATTACAGTGGAAGTTCTGTTTGGCACTAGAAGGCAAACCTGTCCGGTGGCCTTCGAGGTCTCTTCCACCTTGAAGACATGAGTTACAGGTCACAAGTGTCAGCAGCCTGGGTGTCTAACTAAGGTTCCCTTTCAAGCCTCCACCGACCTGTGCAGAGCTCGGTGCCTCTCACAGCATCACCCAGGTATTGCTGAGTCCCCGAATACTCAGACACAAGTTGGCTCCTGTCTCCCACCTCCTTCAGTTAATCAAGGAAAATCACAGTGACACAGAGACTGTGACCAGTGCCCCCGCCAAGACTGCCTCTGCCAAGGATGCCACGTCCCTTTGTTCCCAGTGTCACCGCCCCCCAGAATGTCAGAGTCATGCTGGATTCTCATCCCGAGCCCTTTCTAAGGCTCCCCTCCAGGGGACCAGGCCGCTGTTCTAGGTCTGACCCTTGTCTAGGAGCCCACCTGTCCCCATTGGTTCCTCCAGAGATACAACGGCCCCTACCCATGTGGGCCTCTGCCAGTCCTGGGGTATAGGACTCCTTGTGAGGCTGCAGCCCCTGAAGCTCCTAATTGCTCGTTAAATGTGACACGCTGCCAGGGAGCAAAAAGGAAAGTACCAGGTGCTTCCAGGCCCCAATGACCTGAGGAGGGGTGGACAAGACCTACTTTGGAAGAAATCCTTCTCCCTTCATTTCCATTAGACAAATTTCCGATGTGCCTAGGATTTTGGAAGGCTCCCCTGAAGAGAAAGGAGAAAATAACTGGAGAGACCACAAATTAATTTTGCAGTAAGTTTCCCTTCCACACAATCAACGGTACCTCAGAATCAAAGCAGTCTCCAAGAATATTTAGGAGAAGTGTATTTTCTCTCAAAGATCCAACGCTGCTGAGATGCAAATCATCTTTCACATTATTATTCAAGGAAGTTGGGCTCCTTCCAACCTCAGCTCTTGAGTACTTCCCTTTCAAGTTGTGATATTCGGCTTTGTATTTGCAAACTAGAACAAAAATGGCTTCTCTGGGTGGTTTTGCCAAAACAAATAGTCTTTTCCATAGGCCTATCTAAGCATTCGTTTTCCACAGTAAAGAAAACTGCTCTCAGCTTTGAAACAGTCGCTTAATTTCCATCACTCTGCCCAGGTTTCACAAATCACGAGGTCCAGTTTCGATAACTCAGTGATTCCTTTCTTATTATCCACAGAAGTTCCTGACAGGAAGAAGCCTTAGATGTAAAGAATGGGATCACTGTCTTTCTTCTGAAATAGCTCTAATCAGAGTCAGTCTGCTATACACAGGAGTGCAAATCAAACCTAACTTGCACAAAGCCAGATGAGAAAACGAAGTGTCCCAGCCACTGAACAAGGGATATATACAAAAGAATTCCAGGAAATTACAGTTCTCACCACATTTCAGGATGGGGCCTCCTCTGTGATTTAGAAGCAAGGATATCTCTTTTCTGCTAGCATCAGACAGAAGAGTAAAATGCCGAGCCAGATAGCCTTTGGAGGGGAGGGGAAGATCTCGGGAAGGTCTGATGCCAATTTGGAGGACAAAGCCACATGGGCTTGAATAAAATGCATTTCCTGGCATTTTCCCCACCATCCAAGTCGCTTGGGAGCTTAGCCAGGGCATATTTTTAGTATTCTACTGTGTCTTTTGAACAAGGTTGGGTCTTATGAGATACCACGTGGCCCTGGTCATGCTCCGATGGAGCAAAATCCCAACCAAAAAACTCTTCTCAGTAAATGTTTATCGCTGCATTTCCAACAGAAGGGGATTCTGAATTCAGTTGTGCTCCTTAAATCAAAATATTCAACCAACGACTCGTACCCGTAAAAATGCGTCCGCGGCTGAGAGCCCAGAGATGCTTCCTGCCCAAAGGCCACATTCCCTAAAGTGAGGTGCGGGGTGGCCAACGTCAGTCTTCTGGGGACTTTTTGGAACCGGTACGTCCTAAGCTTCCGTCAGTTTCCCCCAGACGCCAGCTCGGCCCCAGCGGCGACGGCCCCGGCAGGTCAGCCTGCCTCCCCGCCCGCAGGGCTGGCCTCCAGCTGGACACCTGAGGCCACGCACGGCCTCCTAGTTACACATTCACCCCGTCCCCGGGTTGATCATTCCGGTGCGGAGGAAGTCCTTCCCCGGCCGAGCGCCCCAGATGACGACGACCAAGCCTTTGACAAAGCGTTGCCTTCCTCGCCAGTGCAGGCACATTGCCTCCTCTGCGCGAGAAAGGACCCCGCTGTCCCAGGCCCTGTGCCCACCCCGTCACCCCCAGGCCTGTGGACCGCCCTCCCCTCGCCGCCCCCCCGCGCCCCGCCCTCCCCGCCCTCCCCGCGCCCCGCCCTCCCCGCGAGCCGACCCGGATCCTCGGCGCCCATCAGCCCTCCCCGCCCCGGCCTCCCCGCGCGCACGCGCGACCACAGCGGGGGCCGGGCCTCGCGCCCCTTCCCTCTTCCCCTGCCCGCTCCGCCGCGTCCTGACCGGTGGGGGGGGCGGGGCCGTGCGCCTGCGCGGAGCGGACAGTCTGGCGGGGCCGCAGACGCGGAGTGGCAGGCAGTTGCCGTGGGGACCGCGGGCCACTCCCTCCTCCGGTCCTCTGCCGGTGGCGTTCCCCACCAAGGCGCGGCCGCCGATCCGGCTTCCCTGCCGCCGACCCGGCGGAGCTGCAGACGTTGCCCCGCGAGAGGCGGAGCCGCTCCCAAGATGTCGCAGACGGCCATGTCCGAGACCTACGGTACGGGGCGGGGGCGCGGGCCGGGGCGCGGGTTCCCGGGCTTGCGGGCCGGGGTGGGGTGCTGGGGGCCCGGCCTTGCGGGCCGGGGTGGGGTGGGCGCGGGCGGCGGGGCGCGGATCCGAGTGCCGGGGCGCCGGCCGGCCGAGTGTGGCCAGTCTACGTGATCTGCTTCTCCGAGGGTCCTCTTGCTGGTTCTCCGCGTTCACGCCGGTAGGGTTTCCCTTTCTTAGTCTGATATCAGTAGTCAGGGTTTGGGCAGCCAGTTGGAGACTCGGCTTATCTGCGATATTGTCCCTAGCAAGGGACGTGAAGGACTTGAGGCGACGCCTGCAGTTGAGTGTGCTCCTCGGCTATTGCCCTTGGAGCTTTCCTAGATTGGAAGTCTTCCTTTGCACTGAAATTACAAGGACTTACCGATAGGCAAGTTCATCCATTTCTATTTCCAGAGACTTTTCAGGCTGCGTGATGGCTCTTTATAAATGTGTCTTTTTAAGACCGTAAGCACCTCCGAAGCACAGCCCAGTCTGCTTGATCTTTGCTTCCTCTGTAGCACCCACACCTGAAGGCACCCAAGAGAGATTTTTTTTCTTTTTAATAAACGAAAGCCTTCCCAATTCATAAACTGTGTTTCTTTTTGTCCTGCGTGGTAAAAATAAACAACATAGTACACTTCTGCTTTGTATCAAGGTTGATGAGGTGTTCACCAGTCTGGAATCACTCTCAGATGTGTGCATTCTCAGATTAAGTCTGATTTGGACTTTACAGTCCCAGGGAGGGGCTCAAGTTCAAAACCATTACTTCTCGTCAAATCAGTCATGTCTCTCCTCCGTGTGTCCTGACATGCTGCCCCCTTTCCCATCAACAGATAGGTATGGACCGGCTTTATGGGCCTGCGTGGTTTCCAACACTACAAGGTACCCACCGGCCCTGCTCTGCTCTCAGGGAGTTTACGGCCCAGGGGGGGATACAATGTTAATCCAGGTATGATACTAATGAATGTTAAAAACTTAAGGCAGGAGTTCTGAAGGAATGTGGTCTCTGAAGGTATGTTAGAAAGAAACCTGACCCAGACCCAGGTCAGAGAGGCGTTAACCAGTGCGCACATACCCAGGCCCTGAGGGATCCAGGGTCCCTGTAAGAGGAGTGTGGTTGAGGCCCCTTGGCCCCTGGGCATTTGCTTCACCTTCAGCCACTCCTGTGACTGGTACCTGCCCTGTTCTTGGTAACGCTGGGAGCAGGATGGCTGTTCCTAGAAGGCTTAGGAAGTCCGACAGGACGTCCCTGGCTTGTAAGGATCAGTGTCATGGGAGCTTCTGATGCTACAGCACCTGTCACATCCACGTGGTCTGCCTCTGTCTGTAGAGAACCACAGTCAGATTTCCTAAAGAAAATCCATTTCTCCAGCAAGTTTTGGTTATGCTTTTGCTTTTTCTTTATTTTCAAGTGCTCCTTTGCCCACACTTTGCTTTTTCCTCTGACCCGGAGAAAGGAGCACATGGGAGGGGTGGAAAGTCCAAGTAGGAAACCAAGTGGGGTTATGAGTTAGGAGGAATATGGGAAGATAGAGATTTTGTTATTCAGTTGTCTCATATGAAACAATAACCTTGGTAAAATCTGGCATCTCCACTTCAGACAGAGCTCATCAAACATCACAGGTTAACTGATCAGATTCTGTTCATCAGGCTTTAAGAACCTTTAGTGTTCTTATTTCATGGTACCTTCCAAATATGTTTTTTATTTTTATTTTTTATTTTTTTGTGGTACGCGGGCCTCTCACTGTTGTGGCCTCTCCCATTGTGGAGCACAGGCACCGGACCCGCAGGCTCAGCGGCCATGGCTCACGGGCCCAGCCGCTCCGTGGCACGTGGGATCTTCCCAGACCGGGGCATGAACCCGTGTCTCCTGCATCGGCAGGCGGACTCTCAACCACTGCGCCACCAGGGAAGCCCTGTTTTTTACTTTTAACTAACTGAACTTAATCCTTCCCTCTAGTAGAAGAAACTCATAGAAATTAGTTTTAGGAAGAGCAAGTGTGGCACTTGAAAGTGCCAACCCAAAATAAAAGTCACCCAAAACCAAGTCCTAAGCTATCACCTTCACTTATCATTGGTAGATTGGCACAGCATTGGTTCCCAAAAGGAAAACAGTCAGGTTCCCTGCTTCTGGATGTTTGCCTGTTAGGTAGCTGGTAAAGGAATGTTTTGCCTAATCTTTAAATTCCTTTGTACTCTGTGCTCATTTTCTCCCTTCTGGAAAAGGAGTCTCTGTAGGTTGACAGGTATATGATGAAACATAAAGAACCACTGCTTACCAGTGTACTCTGGTAATGAGCTCTGTCTACTTGCCTTTTCGCTTATTAAGGCAGTATTTCACCTGCCAGGGACTGAATAGGGTTCAGTATTTTGCTGCTCTGAAAGCACCAACCACATGAATAACATATGTTATGTAATACTTTACTTAATATTGTAATACAACATTGAAATCTCGAACACATAGGTTTCTGATTGAAACCCTCCCTCTGAATATCCCTAAACCGAAACAGTGTTTCCCAAAGACTGTTAGATCCACAGCGTTCTTAATGCTCTGGCCACTTAGTATGGCTTGGGGCTTCCCAAGGAGCTCCAGACTGGCTGATCAGAAATTGCCTTTAATCTCTGATACCAAGATCTGTGAGACAAAACGAACGAATCGAATAGGTAGTATCAAGCAGTGATGTTCAGAAAGGAGCTGAGAAGCGTAAGTGGTGTAGAACAGCGGTCCCCGACCTTTTTGGCACCAGGGACCGGTTTTGTGGAAGACAGTTGTTCCATGGACGAGGGGGCGGGGAGGGTTCAGGCGGTAATGCCAGTGATGGGGAGCAACGGGGAGCGCCGGGGAGGGATGGGGAGCGGCGGGGAGCGACGGGGAGCTGCGGATGAAGCTTTGTTTGCTCGCTGCCGCTCACTTCCTGCTGTGCCACCCAGTTCCCAACAGGCCACGGACGGTAATGGTCCGCAGCCCTGGGATTGGGGACCCCTGGTGTAGAAGATGCTAGAAATTTAAAAAAAAAAAAAATGTAAGGGCCGAGGCAGTTTGAGAGTGAGGAAAAGTCTAAGCCAAATCTCTATATACACTGGACTTTATGCATTCTACAGTGACAACAATTTATGAAGCCAGGACACAAATCGTTGGTCATATACTAGTTTTATTAGTGATACAGTATATACTCAATATTTTTATTTTGTGCTTTATTTTGAAAGTATTACAACATTTGACATATAACTTCAAGAATTATCAGGACATGTTCTTTTTAGAATGTTATCACTATAGGTTGCTGTGGGTTGAATTGTGTCCCCTAAAAGGTATGTTCAAGTTCAGGTCCTAAGCCCAGGCAACCTGTGGATGTGACCTTATTTGGAAATAGGGTCTTTACTAATGTAATCAGGTTCGGTTGAGGTCATGTTGGATTAGGGTGAGCTGTCATTCAATGACTGGCATCCTTATAAGTTGAGAGGAATTTGATATAGACACATGGAGGGAAAATGTGATGTAAAGACAGGCTGAAGTCGAAGTGATGTGACTACAAGCCCAGGACCACCAAGGATGGCCGGCAGCCACCAGAAGCTAGGAAGAGGCAAGGAGGGGTCCTTCCCTGGCATCCTCAGAGAGAGCCTGGCCCTGCCAGCACCTTGACTTTGGACTTCTAACCTAGAACTACGAGACTACCACATAAGCCATCCAGTTTGTGGCATTTTGTTATAGCAGCCATAGGAAACTAATACATAGGCGTTGGTAGTCAAAATATGATTCAGGGAGAAATTCAGGCTTGATAAAGCAAAGTGGAGTGAGGAGAACATTCTAGGCAAAGGAAATAACGTCTTCAGAGTCATCTGGTTCCAATGAAGTGTGAAAAAACTTGCTGTTAGGGAAATCACCTAAATTGCCATTACTGTGTTTTGTTAGACAGGGCATGTAAAAAATGTCAACAAAGGAAGCATATAACATCAGAATAAAAGGACGTTTCTCTAAATTGAATACATTTATCATTTTAAATGTTTGTATTTTTCTTTTTCTCACCATTGAAAATTGGTGAACAAGAACCAAAGTTTGGGGAACACTACAACCACCGTGGTTCTCAACTGCATGTGCCCCGAGCCCCCTGCTGTGTTAAGATGCAGATTCTGGTTTTGCATATTCACTTCTGCACCTGCCCAGCTCCCAGGCTGTGCATGCACTGTTGGTCCAAGGACCACAGCTGCATATCAGGACACTATTCTGTACAATGCCTCCAGGCCCTAGAACTTTGAAAACATTGTTCTTTGGAAAATCAGAAGTTTATGAGAATTTTTGATGGTCACTTGAACTATAAAGCATTCCAATCCTTGCCTGTCATTTGCCTTTCTCTGAAGTCTCCTAAATATTTCTAGCCACGTCAGTCCCTCAAGCTAAATATCTTGCTTTCAACTCCCTACCTACCTATTGCATGTGGATGGCCTAGAGGTAGCCTACCCCATGTCCCAAACCCAACTAATTACCCGTTGCTATTCCCCAGGTACCCATTTGCCTAAGAGATGATCTTTGCTCTGAATATTTTTTTGGAATGAGAAGAAAGCTGAAGTTTCTTTGATTTTTTTTTCTCCTAAACCATCCGTTAGAGATTGCTCAGACTGATGTAATAGATTTTTTTAATTTCCCATTTCTAACAAATCCATTAGAATACACGCCAGTGGAAATAGTTTGAGGGAAAACCTGTGATTCCTCTGTGTCCTGTCTGTAACACTTGCCTTTGGACGTCACAGCTTTCTCTGCCAGTCTCATCTTGGTAATGGACTGAGTTCCACGTGTCTAAAGAAGACTTTTGCTTCTCTGTAGCTGTGAATATGAATCAAAAGCTAAAATGATGTGCAGGATACTATTGTCTAAAGGCGGATCAAGCAAGGCAGATGTAAAGGATAGGGTACTACAGCACAACACATGAGTCAAACGAACACTGTCTACAAATTGTCTTCCTTTGTAATCCCCACTAAGCTTTCTAAACAAAAATAAGTTTACATTGAGAGAGATTTGGCCAATAAATAAATCCCTGATGATGACGGTTGTGATACCTGGGGAATCATGCTTGATTGCTCTGCCACAGCTAGATGCAACCCTACACTACACTACAGAACAGTAATTGCTTATATGACAACACTTAGTGACCTTGGCCTTCTGACTCTTCCTATTTCTCTTATATGCTGTGTTTTGGGCAGTTCCGAAGTCGTAAAAAGCAGCTCATGTTTAGAAATGGGGGGGAGGGACACCATTCATAAAGTGCTGATACTTTATGAATGAGACGATGTATTTTAGAGGGAGGTTTACCATTTTTCAAATGTGAAGTTTTAATCTTCCAGAAGAGACCGCGGACTTAAAAACACAGCATCTTTCCCTCCTTTGTTGTAATTTAAAATATTGTCACGTGCCACGTGCTCGCTTCGTTACAGAAGTTTCTCTGGTTCACTTGCTTACACGGGTTATGATAGGAGTCCTCATAAAATAAACACCCAGCTTTGCTGCCTGTGGGGACTGGCGGATGGATTTTGCAATTCAGTCAACTCTTGATGGTGGCAAAGCACATCTCTTTCAAGACTAGACCGTAAGCTCTTTGAAAGCAGGGGACTGCTTGCATGATTTTCTGTCCCCCATGCTGTGACCAGCCCCTGGACAGCCGTCAGGGAATGTTGAATGAAACTTCACTTTGATTCCACTGGGGAGGTGGTATATTTTCCTCTCAGTTACAGGATGTGAAACAAAATGTCAGGATGAATAGAAAAGCTGACTGGAAGATGTAGTTTAATTCTTTTCTTTATGGTAGAAGTCTACCAGTTTTTTACATTGTATGTAATATAAATGCAATTCTAATTAAAACCTCTCCAAAGAGGTCACACAGGCATCCTTTTTGAGAATGGACTTCCCTTGGGAAGTCACACCTGAAATCAGCTCCCAGCGGTTGGAGCTGAGGGCTGCAGAGGCACCATTGCTTTGATTCTGGGGCAGCAGCCCTTGACTGCTGCCCATTTGAACGTAACTGCACCTGCAGAGAGAACATGATGGTCATATGGCAGCTGGCTGGCCTGCAGGTGCAAGAGCCCAGAGGCAAGCCTCAGTGTGTCCATCAGGCACTTCAGGGAGGCTGGCACCCTGCCCTGGGGCCTGGGGCACCCAGGCAGACTTCTTCCCACCCTGGGGCCAGATACCAGGTGACCGGAATCCTTGTTCACCAAACATTCAAATGCCCGGCAGTTGGTAGTTATTAAATACATTCGTTGAATGCACTCACCTCGTTCTAAATCCATGTTTACTTAACCACCTTCTGATTATAAATTGACTCTACAGGATCAAAAATAAAATTTTTTAGAAATTATGTTTAAAAGAAAACTTCTGTTCTATAGATAATAGATTGTTAGCTCTTTTGGTCATTTTCTGAGGTAGAAGGTTTCCAACTGCAAGTGGCATAGGTACTATGAAAGTGTATATTTTTTTTCATTTTAGAGTACTTTATTCAAGTATTGGTCTGTTGGGATTCATTCTAGTGCACTCTTCTTGTTGAGTTTGAACATGTATTTTTGAAAATAGCTATAGATGAAGTTTCAGGGCTGGTTGATTCAGAAGCTCAGCCATGTCAGCAAGGACCTAAATTTTTAACATCTCTCTCCTCTGGCTGTATTATCCTCATCCCCAGAGCCATAAAACGGCTACTGTTTGTAATCTGGGTACCCTTCCTTGTTTACATCCATAGAAAAGAGGAGTGCTTTCCCATGTTTATGAAATAAAGTCCATCATCCCCATCTGATTGGGCCAAGTTAGGTCAAGTGCCTGCCCTGGACCAGTTACAGGCAGGGTAATGCCTTGCTCTCTTCAGCTGAAACCTGTGTTTCTAATCCAGTCTCAGGAAGGGAGAAGGGGCCTGGGAATCGGCTTTTAAAAACAGCGCCTGTCCTGGAGTTCTGGGGTCCTGTTTCCCGAGGTTACTGTGGCTCCTTGGGGGAAGGCTGTTAGGCAGACAACATCTACCACAGCAGTGCCTCCTAGTCTCCAAAAAATGTCAGCTGCGGTTCAGTTTGAACTTGTTTCTTCCAGTTAGTGATTTTCCTGAAGTAGAGGACAGACTTAGATGTCCCTTCTCCAATGGGGAGGACGCAGCAGAGTTGTGGAAAGAGCACGGACCTCCACGGTGGGCGAGCACAGATGGGAAAACCTGATCTTCTTAGGAAGAGCGAAATTTCTCTTGTTATTTTGCAGACACAATATACTCGCCTTTGACCTTAGTTCTCATTGTCTTTGTGAAGCTGATAAAAATATTTGGTGTTTTGAAGACTAACATTTACCTTCAGAACCACTTTACCTTTAACCATTTACCTTCAGAACCACTAATACTTTGTGGAGGGGGACGGGGAATGGAAGTCAATTATTTGGTGGCCATTGCTGTTTCCCCACTTTTCATAAATTAACACCTTGAGTAATTTTGTCATAAACTTGTACGTAATTTTGAAATCCTTCTCCTCCATTTCGTCTCTGATCACTGATGACCCCCTGGATCTCATTGCTCTAGTGCATGTGCTAGACACACACTGGATGTTTGATACGAGTCAGAATCTGTCTCTAACTCAGGACACAATTGGGAGGTGGGCGCTGAAGCCTGTACCTTCTCAACTAATGCCGGAGACCTTTCCCGTTCACATGGGGTGCTTTCATTTCTGTGTAATCTCTAAAATTGCAGATACTATTATGGTACTCGAGGCTTGCTCCAAAGTTGTAGTTCAGAAAGACACGTTTTCTGTATGAATCCTCAAATACAGAAATTACTGTTCAACTTTTCTCTTTTCATTACCCCAGTTGGAGTGTTCCCTGAAACATTTTGACAAACAGCTTGCCCTTATTTCTTCATATAATTTTATCCTCTCGTATACCTCAATCAGATTTAACATTCTACTCTTTAAAGTATTCAAACTTATTTCCTGGTTAAGGATAATTGTTTTTTTATTAGGTCTCTTCATTTCTGTCTGCTTCACTGGCTGCCAACTTCCTTTTCTGGGCAGTTTCTACTTTAGGAGAAGAATTCCTTTTCTTTTTTTTTCATATTATTACATCAAGTAGGTATCACCTAAGAACTTGCGGTTTTGATGCTGGGTCGCTGGCCAGGCTCACTCACCTGCGAAGGAACCTCAGGCCCCCAGTGGGTCTGACCCACACGAGCGTGTCCGCACAGTCTCAGAGCCTGTCCGTGACCTTGAGCAGCCCCTGGGGTCTGTGCTGAGAATGTTAAACCCACCGTGTCACAGCTCCTCTCTGCCGTCATTTAACTCAGGCTCAGGCAAGGCCCCAGTGCCGCTGCCACCAGCCAGGCTGCTCGCCGCCTGTCCTGCCGCCATCCATAGGTCACTGCTCTCCTGCCACCCAGACCGGCCGCCTCGCCTAAGCCAACGCTCCACCAAGGGTTTTGCTGCTTGATTCCCCCTGCCCAGTGAACCAGAACTGTTTTTTTTTGGAAGCACTACATGTCATCTGATGTTCTGTGCGATACTTTGTCCTCCTTGTTGCTGTTCCCTGGTGTCCTCGGGGCTGTTCCTTACCCGCCAAGGTCCCCTAGTCTGGGGTCCCGCTCTCTACTACAGCCCCTTGTCCACCCTGGGCGACGGCGGGGTCCCTGCTTGGATTCTCAGTTCCTTGATGTCATTGCCTGTCCCCTCCTTCGCCTTCTCTTCTGCCCCCATTTTGAGGCCTTCACGTCCCCGGCTGCTCTCTGGACGTTGTCACATGCCCCGTCCCAGTCACCCTCACCCGCCCTTCCCCTTAGGAGCTGCGGGCTCCCGGCCCCTCCAGCCCCTTCTGTTGGGGCGATGAGCGCCCACGCCTTCCCTTCGCCTCTTCCTCAGCTGCGCTCGCGCTGTGACCCCGGCCCTGGTGCCCCACCATCTGCCCTGCCCACTGCCCTGCGGGCAAAGCTCTTCTCCGATTGAGACCTCTGTAGACGGATGGGCTGTGCATCCGGCTGGGTGCTCGGGGTGCCTGGCCACCCTTCCCTCTCTCCTGGCCGGCTCGCTTTTCCTCTGCATCTGCTGTTTTAAACCTTCGTTGATCTCAAGCCCTCAGCTCACCTCCACTAGGTGACAGGAAGAGGAAGGTGCCATGCCGAGGAGACTCCCTGCCCTGCCACCCCTTCTCTGCCTGTCTTCACCTCCACACCTCACCTTAGCCCTGGTCCTACTGTCTCAAGAAAGGAGGTCTCTGTCGCGGCGGACACTAAGCCCTGCCTCCTGCCTCACACCTCATCTCTCAAGGCTTACGGACGTGTGTCACCAGTCATCCCTTTTCCGCTGGTCACTTCCCACCTGCTGGCATCCACACTGCGCTCTCCCCTCACTGACCTGGCCCTTCTTTCCATCCCAGCCAAGCTCTGGTCAGAGCTGCCAGCGCTTTTTATCTGCAGCCTCTTGCATCCCCCGCCCTTCAGCAGCCCACCCTCGGCCCCAGCTCCAGTGGCCTGGCTCACCTCGGGGTGCTGGGGGTGACCTTACCGAGCTTCCGTTCACAGCACTTAGAGGAGCCACCTGCCCAGATCTCCTCCATGGTCGTGGGCATTTGAAGTGTGATCTCTGAATCTGCACCCACAACATGGATATGTCCTCAGAGCCTTCAGGCTTTCTTACCTCAGTTGTTGGTATCACTGACCAGCTGGTCCCTAAGCCGGAAACCCAGGACCCCTTCTCAGATGACCCACTGTCCCAGCACCTTTTCTGCCAGGAAGCGGAATACACAGAATGAATCCTGCAGTCAAGGCCGTCATGCACCTTTGCTTCCTTTCTGACCTCTGGAAACCTTAAAAGCAGAACCAGTGCTTGGAGAAACGAGGAAGGCAGAGGCCATCTGGTCTACTCAGCGTGACTTGATTTTCTTGAGGCTGAAGGTCAGTGGTGGAGCGGATGTGCGGGGCTCTTAGTGCCCCTTTCTGGCCCGGTGCCCAGCTCCCCGTCCCTCGTCATTGTCCGTGTAGCCACAGTCATGCTGTAGCACGTGCTGCCGATCTGCTGTGGTCCGGGAAATTGGAGGTTACTTGAAACGAGTGTAAAAACAAGTCAGTAGGGCTTCCCTGGTGGCGCACTGGTTGAGAGTCCGCCTGCCGATGCAGGGGACACGGGTTCGTGCCCCGGTCCGGGAGGATCCCACATGCCGCGGAGCGGCTGGACCCGTGAGCCATGGCCGCTGAGCCTGGGCGTCCGGAGCCTGTGCTCCGCAACGGGAGAGGCCACAACAGCGAGAGGCCCACGTACCGCAAAAAAAAAAAAAAAAAAAGTCAGTAGGCTCCAAATGAGGTTTCCGCCATGGAGTTAATCCTTTGGCTTTGTGTTATAGCTGCTTCAGCAGAGGCCATTTTTTCCTGATCCAATTTTGTCCGTGTTCCTCAATGACTGACTTTTGCCCAAGACTGGTTTCTATTCATTACCTTTCCTGTTACCTCATTTAACATTTCTCATGCAAAATTAAAAATACATTAGTAGCATATATCCCTTTTAGGTTTTCTATTTTGGGATATGCTCTTTCCCCCACCCTCAAGCTTAGCTCATTCTGAGGAAACCCTCATAATGATCATGTCGGATGCAAAAAATTTCTTTGTGATTTTGAGCAAAGTGACATCCACTGTTATAAAACAACATCAAATCCAACTGAAGTAGACATAATTATTTAGCTCACAATTAGTTATCTTATACAACCTAACAATGTGCCCTACACATCCCTCCATAAATTACTTTGTAACATGCCTAGTTACCTGCTCCTGGTAAGCCTTTTTTGTAGCTGTTAAGCACTGTACACTTGTCATATAAAACACACATGATATGCAATGTGTATGTCATCCAACTTCCAGCAAGGAAAGAGGGGGAAAAAAAAAAAAAACGCAGATCATAAAAACAAAAGAAATCAGTAAAGCCAGCGAGTGCACTTTCTACCAAACCCATGGATATGGGCCTCGTGAGTGAAAGCCTCACTGCTGTGAAAAACCAGCCAACCTCACGCCCCGAGGAGAGAGTGCCAGGTTTTGTAGATGATGCCACTCAGCTCCGAGGAAGGCTGTGAAATCCAGAGCCCCTCGTCAACAGGAGGAGTTTAACGGAAACTCTTCGTAAGTTGGATCCTTGTCACCTACAGGGAATAAGTCATTGCCGGTTGTGGTGCTTGGTCGTGTTTGTGTCAACCAAACACATGTATCTCCAGACGGAAAATAACAGGACACACAGCCTCGCATCTCACCTGCCGGTCCCTCCCTCTGGGTACCACGTCCTCCTTGAAGCACACCCTTCAGTGGTCCTTTCAGTGTGGGATCTGCAGTCAACTTACAGAGTCACTGTCTGATAATACCACCTATTCTTTCATTTTTTTATAGAACTTTTTATTTTGAGATCATGATAGATTCATAACTTTAAGAAAAAATAGAGATCTCACGGACCCTTTCCCCTGTTGCCCACAGTGGGAACGTTGCAAAATGGTCGTAAGATAACCAGGATTTTGATGTTGCCATGGCTACCGATACAGATCACTTCTATCAGCACAGATATCTCTCCTGCACCCTTTAAAGGCACATACTCTTCCTTCCTGCCCCCACCCCTCCCTAGGCCCTGGCAACCGCTCATCTGTTCATCTGTTTCAGGAGTGTTCTGTAAGTGGAATCATGCAGTGTGTAATCTTCTGGGATTGACTTCTTCACACAGCATAATTCTCTGGAGATCCATCCAGCTTATCGCATGTGTGAATGGTTCACTCCTCTTTATTGCTGAGTACTGTTCCTTGGTCTGAATGTACTAATTTGTTTAGCCAGTCACCTGCTGAAGAACATCTGGGTTCTTTCCAGTTTTTAGCGATTACAAATAAAGCTGCTACAAACATTCATGTACAGGGTTTTGTGTGAACATAAGTCTTCATTTTTCTGGGATAAATGCCTGGAAGTGCAGTTGCTGAGTCATCTGGTGGTTGCTTGTTTAGCTTTTTTGAGAAACTGTCAAGCTATTTTCCAGTTCACTGTACCATTTTATATTTCTGCCAGCAATGTATGAGTGATCTAGTTTCTGCACATCCTGGCCAGCATTTGGTGTTGTCACTACTTTTTATTTTAGCCTTTCTGTTAACGTGTAGTGATACCTTATTATGGTTTTATTTACATTTTTCTAAAAATTGGCTAATGACCTTAAACATATTTTCATGTGTTTATTTGCCATTTGTATCTCCTTTTCAGTGAAATGCCTCTTCATGTCTTATGCCCATTTTCTAATTGGGTTGTTTGATTTTTTAATTAATTAATTAATTATTGAATTATAGTTGATTTACAATATTGTATTAGTTTCAGGTGTATAGGAAGGTGATTAATTTATATAGTTTTTCAGATTCTTTTCCATTATATGTTATTACAAGATATTGAATATAGTTCCCTGTGCTATAGAGTAAATCCTTGTGGCTTATCTATTTTACGTATAGTAGTTTGTATCTGTTAAGTCCCACCTCCTAATTTATCCCTCTCCCTCCCTCTTTCCCCTTTGATAACCATAAGTTTGTTTCCTATGTCTGTGAGCCTGTTTCTCTCTTGTATATAGATTCATCTGTACTATTCTTTAGGTTCCACATACAAGTGATATCACAATAATATTTGTCTGACTTACTTCACTAAGTGTAATATTCTCTATGCTGCTGCAAATGGCAATATTTCATTCTTTTTTATGGCTGAGGAATGTTCTATTGTACACACATACCACATCTTCTTAATCCAGTTGTCTGTTGATGGGCACTTGGGTTGCTTCCATATCATGGCTATTGTACATAATGCTTCCATGAACATTGGGGTGCATGTATCTTTTCAAATTAGAGTTTGTCTTTTCTGGATATATACCCAGGAGTGGGATTGCTGGATCATATGGTAGCCCTATTTTTAGTTTTTGAGGAACCCCCATACTTTTTTCCATAGTGGTTGCACAGATTTACATTCCCATCGACAGTGTAGGAGGGTTCCATTTTCTCGACACCCTCTCCAGCATTTGTTATTTTTAGACTTTTTTTTTTAACATCTTTATTGGAGTATAATTGCTTTACAATGGTGTATTAGTTTCTGCTTTATAACAAAGTAAATCAGTTATACATATACATATGTCCCCATATCTCTTCCCTCTTGCATCTCCCTCCCTCCCACTTTCCCTATCCCACCCCTCTAGGTGGTCACAAAGCACTGAGCTGATCTCCCTGTGCTTTGCGGCTGCTTCCCACTAGCTATCTATTTCACGTTTGGTAGTGTATATATGTCCATGCCACTCTCTCACTTTGTGCCAGCTTACCCTTCCCCCTCCCCATATCCTCAAGTCCATTCTCTGGTAGGTCTGCATCTTTATTCCCGTCTTGCCCCTAGGTCCTTCTGATCATTTTTTTCTTTCTTTCTTTTTTTTTTAGATTCCATATATATGTGTTAGCATACGGTATTTGTTTTTCTCTTTCTGACTTACCTCACTCTGTATGACAGTCTCTAGGTCCATCCACCTCATTACAAATAACTCAGTTTCGTTCCTTTTTATGGCTGAGTAATATTCCATTGTATATATGTGCCACATCTTCTTTATCCATTCATCTGTTGATGGACACTTTGGTTGCTTCCATGTCCTGGCTATTGTAAAAAGAGCTGCAATGAATATTTTGGTACATGACTCTTTTTGAATTATGGTTTTCTCAGGGTATATGCCCAGTAATGGAATTTCTGGGTCGTATGGTAGTTCTATTTTTAGTTTTTTAAGGAAACTCCATACTGTTCTCCATAGTGACTGTATCAATTTACATTCCCACCAACAGTGCAAGAGGGTCCCCTTTTCTCCACACCCTCTCCAGCATTTATTGTTTCTAGATTTTTTGATGATGGCCATTCTGACCGGTGTGAGATGATATCTCATTGTAGTTTTCATTTGCATTTCTCTAATGATTAATGATGTTCAGAATTCTTTCATGTGTTTGTTGGCAATCTGTATATCTTCTTTGGAGAAATGTCTATTTAGGTTTTCTGCCCATTTTTGGATTGGGTTGTTTGGTTTTTTTGATATTGAGCTGCATGAGTTGCTTGTATATTTTGGAGATTAATCCTTTGTCAGTTGCTTCATTTGCAAATATTTTCTCCCATTCTGAGGGTTGTCTTTTCGTCTTGTTTGTGGTTTCCTTTGCTGTGCAAAAGCTTTTAAGTTTCATTAGGTCCCATTTGTTTATTTTTGTTTTTATTTCCATTTCTCTAGGAGGTGGGTCAAAAAGGATCTTGCTGTGATTTATGTCATAGAGTGTTCTGCCTATGTTTTCCTCTAAGAGTTTGATGGTGTCTGGCCTTACATTTAGGTCTTTAATCCATTTTGAGTTTATTTTTGTATATGGTGTCAGGGAGTGTTCTAATTTCATTCTTTTACATGTAGCTGTCCAGTTTTCCCAGCACTACTTATTGAAGAGGCTGTCTTTTCTCCATTGTATATTCTTGCCTCCTTTATCAAAGATAAGGTGACCATATGTGTGTGGGTTTATCTCTGGGCTTTCTATCCTGTTCCATTGATCTATATTTCTGTTTTTGTGCCAGTACCATACTGTCTTGATTACTGTAGCTTTATAGTAGAGTCTGAAGTCAGGGAGCCTGATTCCTCCAGCTCCGTTTTTCACTGTCAGGATTGCTTTGGCTATTCAGGGTCTTTTGTGTTTCCATACAAATTGTGAAATTTTTTGTTCTAGTTCTGTGAAAAATGCCAGTGGTAGTTTGATAGGGATTGCATGGAATCTGTAGATTGCTTTAGGTAGTAGAGTCATTTTCACAATGTTGATTCTTCCCATCCAAGAACATGATATATCTCTCCATCCATTTGTATCATCTTTAATTTCTTTCATCAGTGTCTTATAATTTTCTGCATACAGGTCTTTTGTCTCCTTAGGTAGGTTTATTCCTAGATATTTTATTCTTTTTGTTGCAAAGGTAAATGGGAGTGTTTTCTTAATTTCATTTTCAGATTTTTCATCATTAGTGTATAGGAATGCAAGAGATTTCTGTGCATTAATTTTGTATCCTGCTACTTTACAAAATTCATTGATTCGCTCTAGTAGTTTTCTGGTAGCATCTTTAGGATTCTCTATGTAGAGTATCATGTCATCTGCAAACAGTGACAGCTTTACTTCTTCTTTTCCAATTTGGATTCCTTTTATTTCTTTTTCTTCTCTGATTGCTGTGGCTAAAACTTCCAAAACTATGTTGAATAATAGTGGCGAGAGTGGGCAACCTTGTCTTGTTCCTGATCTTAGTGGAAAAGGTTTCAGTTTTTCACCATTGAGGACAATGTTGGCTGTGGGTTTGTCATATATGGCCTTTATTATGTTGAGGAAAGTTCCCTCTATGCATACTTTCTGGAGGGTTTTTATCATGAATGGGTGTTGAATTTTGTCGAAAGCTTTCTCTGCATCTATTGAGATGATCGTATGGTTTTTCTCCTTCAGTGTGTTAATATGGTGTATCACATTGATTGATTTGTGTATATTGAAGAATCCTTGCATTCCTGGAATAAACCCCAGTTGATCATGGTGTATGGTCCTTTCAATGTGCTGTTGGATTCTGTTTGCTACTATTTTGTTGAGGATTTTTGCATCTGTGTTCATCAGTGATATTGGCCTGTAGTTTTCTTTCTTTGTGACGTCTTTGTCTGGTTTTGGTATCAGGGTGATGGTGGCCTCGTAGAATGAGTTTGGGAGTGTTCCTCCCCCTGCTATATTTTGGAAGGGTTTGAGAAGGATAGGTGTTAGCTCTTCTCTAAATGTTTGATAGAATTAGCCTGTGAAGCCATCTGGTCCTGGGCTTTTGTTTGTTGGAAGATTTTTTTTTTTTTTTTTTTTTTTTTGCGGTATGCGGGCCTCTCACTTCTGCGGCCTCTCCCATTGCGGAGCACAGGCTCCGGACGCGCAGGCTCAGCGACCATGGCTCACGGGCCCAGCCGCTCTGCGGCATGCGGGATCCTCCCAGACCGGGGCACGAACCCGTGTCCCCCGCATCGGCAGGCGGACTCTCAACAACTGCGCCACCAGGGAAGCCTGTTGGAAGATTTTTAATCACACTTTCAATTTCAGTGCTTGTGATTGGTCTGTTCATATTTTCTATTTCTTCCTGATTCAGTCTCGGCAGGTTGTGCATTTCTAAGAATTTGTCCATTTCTTCCAGGTTGTCCCATTTTATTGGCATATAGTTGCTTGTGGTAATCTCTCATGATCCTTTGTATTTCTGCAGTGTCAGTTGTTACTTCTCCTTTTTCATTTCTAATTCTATTGATTTGAGTCTTCTCCCTTTTTTTCTCGATAAGTCTGGCTAATGGTTTATCAATTTTGTTTATCTTCTCAAAGAACCAGATTTTAGTTTTATTGATCCTTGCTATCATTTCCTTCATTTCTTTTTCGTTTATTTCTGATCTGATCTTCATGATTTCTTTCCTTCTGCTAACTTTGGGGTTTTTTTGGTTCTTCTTTCTCTAATTGCTTTAGGTATAAGGTTAGGTTGTTTATTTGAGATTTTTCTTGTTTATTAAGGTAGGATTGTATTGCTATAAACTTCCCTCGTAGAACTGCTTTTGCTGCATCCCATAGGTTTTGCGTCGTTGTGGTTTCATTGTCATTTGTTTCTAGGTATTTTTTTATTTCCTCTTTGATTTCTTCAGTCATCTCTTGGTTATTAAGTAATGCGTTGTCTAGCCTCCATGTGTTTGTATTTCTTACAGATTTTTCCCTGTAATTTATATCTAGTCTCATAGCAGTGTGGTCGGAAAAGATACTTGATACGATTTCCATTTTCTTAAATTTACCAAGGCTTGATTTGTGACCCAAGATATGATCTATCCTTGAGAATGTTCCATGAGCACTTGAGAAGAATGTGTATTCTGTTGTTTTTAGATGTAATGTCCTCTAAATATCAATTAAGTCCATCTTGTTTAATGTATCCTTTAAAGCTTGTGTTTCCTTATTTATTCTCATTTTGGATGATCTGTCCATTGGTGAAAGTGGGGTGTCAAAGTCCCCTAGTATGATTGTGTTACTGTCGATTTCCCCTTTTATGGCTGTTAGTATTTGCCTTATGTATTGAGGTGCTCCTATGTTGGGTGCATAAATATTTACAATTGTTATATCTTCTTCTTGGATTGACCCCTTGATCATTACGTAGTGTCCTTCTTTGTCTCTTGTAATAGTCTTTGTGTTAAAGTCTATTTTGTCTGGTAGGAGAATTGCTACTCCAGCTTTCTTTTGATTTCCATTTGCATGGAATATCTATTTTCATCCCCTCACTTTCAGTCTGTATGTGTCCCTAGGTCTGAAGTGGGTCTCTTGTAGACAGCATATATATGGGTCTTGGTTTTGTATCCATTCAGCCAGTCTGTGTCTTTTGGTTGGACCATTTAATCCTTTTACATTTAAGGTAATTATCGATATGTATGTTCGTATTACCATTTTCTTAATTGTTTTGGGTTTATTATTGTAGGTGTTTTCCTTCTCTTGTGTTTCCTGCCTAGAGAAGTTCCTTTAGCATTTGTTGTAAAGCTGGTTTGGTGGTTCTGAATTCTCTTAGCTTTTGCTTGTCTGTAAAGGTTTTAATTTCTCCATCAAATCTGAATGAGATCCTTGCTGGATAAAGTAATCTTGGTTGTAGTTTTTTCTCCTTCATCACTTTAAATATGTCCTGCCACTCCCTTCTGGCTTGCAGAATTTCTGCTGAAAGATCAGCTGTTAACCTTATGGGGATTCCCTTATGGGTTATTTCTTGTTTTTCCCTTGCTGCTTTTAATATTTTTTCTTTGTATTTAATTTTTGATAGTTTGATTAGTATGTGTCTTGGCATGTTTCTCCTTGGATTTATCCTGTATGGGACTCTCTGCACTTCCCGGACTTGATTAACTATTTCCTTTCCCATATTAGGGAAGTTTTCAACTATAATCTCTTCAAATATTTTCTCAGTCCCTTTCTTTTTCTCTTCTCCTTCTGGGATCCCTATAATTTGAATGTTGGTGCGTTTAATGTTGTCCCAGAGGTCTCTGACACTGTCCTCAATTCTTTTCATTCTTTTTTCTTTATTCTGCTCTGCAGTAGTTATTTCTACTATTTTATCTTCCAGGTCACTGATCCGTTCTTCTGCCTGTTCATCACTGTTTGTTTGCTCTTTAGTTCTTCTAGGTCCTTGTTAAACGTTTCTTGTATTTTCTCCATTCTATTTACAAGATTTTGGATAATCTTCACTATCATTACTCTGAATTCTTTTTCAGGTAGACTGCCTATTTCCTCTTCATTTGTTAGGTCTGGTGTGTTTTTACCTTGCTCCTACATCTGCTGTGTGTTTTTCTGTCTTCTCATTTTGCTTAACTTACTGTGTTCGGGGTCTCCTTTTCGCAGGCTGCAGGTTCGTAGTTCCCATTGTTTTTGGTGTCTGTCCCCAGTGGCTAAGGTTGGTTCAGTGGGTTGTGTAGGCTTCCTGGTGGAGGGGACTAGTGCCTGTGTTCAGGTGGATGGGGCTGGATCTTGTCTTTCTGGTGGGCAGGTCCATGTCTGGTGGTGTGTTTTGGGGTGTCTGTGGCCTTAATTATGATTTTAGGCAGCCTCTGTGCTAATGGATGGGGTTGTGTTCCTGTCTTGCTAGTTGTTTGGCATAGGGTGTCCTGCACTGTAGCTTGCTGGTCATTGAGTGGAGCTGAGTCTTGGCATTGAGATGGAGATCTCTGGGAGATTTTTGCCATTTGATATTACGTGGAGCTGGGAGGTCTCTTGTGGACCAGTGTCCTGAACTTGGCTCTCCCACCTCAGAGGCACAGCACTGACTCCTGGCTGGAGCACCAAGAGCCTGTCCCCTAGACGGTTAAGAATAAAAGGGAGGAAAAAAAGAAAGAAGAAGATAAAATAAAGTAAAATAAAAGTTATTAAAAATAATTATTGTTAAGAAAAAAAAATTTTAAGTAATAAAAAAAAACAGACAAATGGTAAAAGCAAAGCTATACAGACAAAATCACACACAGAAGCATACACACTCACAAAAAGAGAAAAAGGGGAAAAAATGTATATATCGTTGCTCCCAAAGTCCACCTCCTCAATTTGGGAGGATTCGTTGTCTATTCAGGTATTCCACAGATGCAGGTACATCAAGTTGATTGTGGAGATTTAATCCGATGCTCCTGAGGCTGCTGGGAGAGATTTCCCTTTCTCTTCTTTGTTCTCACAGCTCCCGGGGTTCAGCTTTGGATTTGGCCCCGCCTCTGCGTGTAGGTCGTCGGAGGGTGTCTGTTCTTCGCTCAGACAGGACGGGGTTAAAGGAGCCGCTGATTCGGGGGCTGTGGCTCACTCAGCCCGGGGGCAGGGAGGGGCACGGAGTGCGGGGCGAGCCTGCGGCTGCAGAGGCCGGCGTGACGTTGCACCAGCCTGAGGCCCGCCGTGCGTTCTCCTGGGGGAGTTGTCCCTGGATCCCGGGACCCTGGCAGTGGCGGGCTGCACAGGCTCCCGGGAGGGGGGTGTGGATAGTGACCTGTGCGCGCACACAGGCTTCTTGGTGAAGCAGCGGCAGCCTTAGCGTCTCATGCCCGTCTCTGGGGTCCGCGCTTTTAGCCGCAGCTCGCGCCCGTCTCTGGGGCTTCTTTAAGCAGCGCTCTGAATCCCCTCTCCTCGCGCACCAGGAAACAAAGAGGGAAGAAAAGTCTCTTGTCTCTTCGGCAGCTCCACACTTTTCCCGGACTCCCTCCCGGCCAGCTGTGGCGCACTAACCCCCTGCAGGCTGTGTTCACGCTACCAACCCCAGTCATCTCCCTGCGCTCCGACCGAAGCCCGAGCCTCAGCTCCCAGCCCCGTCCGCCCCAGCGGGGGAGCAGACAAGCCTCTCGGGCTGGTGAGTGCCGGTCGGCACCGATCCTCTGTGCGGGAATCTATCCGCTTTGCCCTCCGCACCCCTGTTACTGTGCTCTCCTCTGCGGCTCTGAAGCTTCCCCCTCCACCACCTGCAGTCTCCGCCCGCGAAGGGGCTTCCTAGTGTGTGGAAACCTTTCCTCCTTCACGGCTCCCTCCCACTGGTGCAGGTCCCGTACCTATTCTTTTGTCTCTGTTTATTCTTTTTACTTTTGCCCTACCCAGGTACGTGGGGATTTTCTTGCCTTTTGGGAGGTCTGAGGTCTTCTGCCAGCGTTCAGTGGGTGTTCTGTAGGAGTTGTTCCACGTGTAGATGTATTTCTGATGTATCTGTGGGGAGGAAGGTGATCTCCGCATCTTACTCTTCTGCCATCTTGAAGCTCCTCCTGTAGACTTTTTTTTTTTTTAAGATGTTGGGGGTAGGAGTTTACTAATTTTATTTATTTATTTTTGCTGTGTTGGGTCTTTGTTTCTGTTGTGGCAAGTGGGGGCCACTCTTCATCGCGGTGCGCGGGCCACTCACTATCGCGGCCTCTCTTGTTGCCGAGCACAAGCTCCAGGCGCGCAGGCTCAGTAGTTGTGGCTCACGGGCCTAGTTGCTCCATGGCACGTGGGATCCTCCCAGACCAGGGCTTGAACCCGTGTCCCCTGCATTAGCAGGCAGATTCTCAACCACTGCGCCACCAGGGAAGCCCCCTCCTGTAGACTTTTTGGTGATGGCCATTCTGACCAGTGTGAGGTGGTACCTCATTGTGGTTTTGATTTGCATTTTCCTGATGATCAGTGATGCTGAGCATCTTTGCATGTGCCTGTTGGCCATCTGTATGTCTTCTTTGGAGAAACGTCTATCTAGATCTTCCACCCATTTTTTGATTGGGTTTTTGTTTTTTTTGATATTAAGCTGCATGAGCTGTTTGTATAGTTTAGAGATTAACCCCTTGTTGGTCTCATCATTTGCAAATATTTTCTCTCAGTCTGTAGGTTATCTTTTCATTTCATTGATGGTTTCCTTTGCTGTGCAAAAGCTTTTAAGATAGATTAGGTCCCATTTGTTTATTTTTGCTTTTATTTCTTATTTCTAAGAAAATATTGCGACCATTTATGTCCAAGAATGTCTTGCCTATGTTCTCGTCTAGGAGTTTTATGGTGTCATGTCTTATTTTTAGGTCTTTAAACCATTTTGAGTTTATTTTTGTATATGGTGTGAGGGAGTGTTCTGATTTCATTTACATGTAGTTGTCCAGCTTTCTCAACCCCACTTGTTGAAGAGACTGTGTTTTCTCTACTGTATATTCTTGTCTCCTTTGTCAGATTTATTGACTGTAGGTTTATTTCTGGCCTCTCTGTTCTATTGCATTGGGCTATATGTCTGTTTTTGTGCCAATACCACAGTTTTGATTACTATAGCTTTATAGTATAGTCTGAAGTCTGGAAGGGTTATGCCTCCAGCTTTGTTCTTTTTCCTCGGGATTGCTTTGGCAATTATGGGTCTTTTTTGGTTCCATATAAATCTCAGGATTGTTATTCTTGTTCTGTGAAAAATGTCATGGGTATTTGATAGGGATTGCACTAAATTTATAGATTGCTTTGGGTGGTATGGACATTTTGACAATATTAATTCTTCCAATCCAAGAGTGTGGGATATCTTTTCATTTCTTTGAATCAGCTTCAATTTCCTTTATCGATGTTTTATATTTTTCAGTGTATAGGTCTTTCACCTCCTTGGTTAAGTTTATTCCTAGATATTTTTTTGATGAAATTTTAAATGGGATTTTTTTTTTTTTTTACTTTCTCTTTCGGATATTTCATCGTTAGTGTAAAGAAATGCAACAGATTTATGTATTTAATCTTGTATCCTGCTACCTTACTGAATTCATTTATTAATTCTAATGGTGAGTTTGAATTTTTTTACTGTGGAGTTTTGAGAGGGTTTTTTTTTAATTGATGAATATATTCTAGATGCTAGTCCTTTGTTGGATATTTGCAGATCTTTTCATCCAGTCTGTAGCTTGTCTTTTTATTCTCTTAGGAAGGTTTTCTACAAAGCAAAAATTTTCAATTTTGGTGAAGTCAGATTTATCAGTTTTTCCTTTTCTGGATTTTATTTTATTTTATTTTTATTTATTTTATTTTATTTTATTTTATTTTATTTTATTTTATTTATTTATTTATTTTTGGTGTCCAGTCTAAGAGCTCTTTGCTTAGCCATAGATCCTGAAGCTCTTCTCCTATTTTTTCCTAAAAGTTTCATAGTAATGTTTTACCTTTTAAGTCCGTGATCTATTTTCAGTTAATTTTGCATAAGATATGAAGCTTAGGTCAAAGTTCTTTCTTCCCCCCCATGGATGTCCAGTTGCTTCAGCACCATTTGTTGAAAAGGCTCACTTTCTTCTGTGAAATGATTTTTGCACTTTCAAAAGCAGTTGGACGTATTAATGTAGGTCTACTTCTTGGTTCTGGTCTGTTCCATTGATCTATGTGTCTCCCCCATCAGTCCCTCACAGTGTGATTGCTGTAGTTACATAATAACTCAGGTAAGGTGATTGCTTCCACTTTGTTTTTCTTTTTCAAAATTGTTTTTGCTATGCTAGCTCCTTTGTCTTTCCACATAAATTTTAGAATAATCTTGTCTCTATGTACCAAAAAGTCTTGCTAGAAATAGGAATGAATTGGCATCTTTACTTTGTCTAGTCTTTAATCCATGAACACAGTATGTCTCTCTGTTTATTTAGATTTCCTTTTTTTTCTTTCATCAGCATCGTGCAGTACTTTTTATCATAGAAACCCTTTACATGTTTTTGTTAGACTTATGCCAGAGTTTTTTTTCCCAGTGATTGCAAGTGGTGTTATATTTTAAATTTTGACGCTCATGTGTTTGTCATTAGTATGGAGAGATACGATTGATTTTTATATCCTACAATCTGGACCTTGCTGAACTCACTTATCAGTTATAGGAGGGTTTTGGGTTTTTTTGTTTTTTTTTTTTGATTCCTTGGATTTTCTATGTAGACAATCATATTGTCTGCCAATAGGAACAATTTTATTTTTTCCTTTTTGATCTGTGTGCCTTTGTTTCCTTATGCCTCACTGCACTGGCTAGAACTTACTGTATGATATTGAATAGAGTGGTGAGAGCGGACATTCTTACTTTGTTCCTGATCTTAGCGGGAAAGCAGTCTTTCACCGCTCAGTGTAAGGTTAGCTGTAGAATTTTTTAAATGCTCTTTATCCGTTGAGGGAGTTCCTCTCTGGGTTGCTGTCTTTTTTTGTTTTTTTGAGTGTTTTTATCATGAATGAGTGTTGACTTTGACGAAATGCTTCTGCTGCATCAATTGATATAATCGTGTGATTTTTCCTTTTAGCCTGTTAGTAGAGAAATTACATTGATTGATTTTCAAATATTGAACAGCTTTTCGTCCCTGAAACAAAGCCCACTTGTTCTTAGTGTATAATTTTTATATATGTAAAACTGAATTCTTTTTGCTAATATTTTGTTAATGTGCATAAGAGATACTGCTCTGTCATTTGTGTTGTTTTAAGGCTGTCTTTTTCTGGCTTTGGTATCAGGGGAATACTAGCTTCATAAAATAATTAGCGAAGGGTTCCCTCCTCTTCAGTTTTCTCAAAGATGTTATATAGAGTTGGTGTTGATTCTTTTTTTAAATGTTCATAGAATTCTCTAGTAAAACCATCCAGCCTAAATGTTTCTTTTTTGTTAGTTTTAAAATTACAGATTCAGTTTCCTTAAGTTATATGGCTATTTAAGTTATCTATTTTATTGGCTGAGTTGTACTACTTTGTGTTTTTGAAGAATGGGTCCATCTCATCTAAGAAGTCAAATTAAAGTATGTGGAGCTGTTCTTGTTACTCCTTTGTTACCCTGCTGGGTCTGTAGTGCTGTGACCTGAAATTGGCTCTGTGTGTCCTCCCTTTGTTGTTGTTGTTGTTGTTGTGAGTCTTCGTTACATAAATGAGTTAAAGATGGTCCTTCATGTTGGTATCTCTGTGGCGTTCTTCACAGCAAGCTGAGACGTTAGTTCAAAGCCTTGTCAGCACCAAACTCCATTCTTACACACTCGGGTGCTTTAAATATAGCCCCAATACGCATACTTTTAGCCATTCAGAGGCTGCCTGCTTTGAATACCCTGTGAAGCCGCGCTGTCATCTGCAAACTCTTGCTTAGACACACTGGGGCTGTGACAGGCCTCTAGCAGGTGCTGTCTGGCTTCCCTCCCATGCAGCCGGTCAAAGTGCTACCCAAATGAAGGCGGTGTGTGCTGTGACCATCTCAAGGTCCTGTCTTTTTCCTTGATCTGCCCCAGACCTTGAACTCACCAGTTTTGCTAGAGGTTTATCAATTTTAATGATCTTTTCAAGGAACCAGTTCTTTGTTTTATGGATTTTCTTTGTCTTTCTGTTTTCAGTTTCACTGATGTCTGCTCTTTATTTTCTTCCTTCTACTTGCTTTATTTATTTTGCTCTTCTTTTTCTGTGTTCTTGAGGGTAGGAGCTTAGATAACTGATTTAGACTTTTCCTCTTTTCTAATATATGCATTTAGTGCTCTGAATTTTCCTTTCAGCATTGCTTTAGTTGTAACCCACAAGTCTTGATAAGCTATATTTTCATTTCAATTCAGCTCAGTGTATTTTTCTATTTCCCAGGAGACTTCTTCTCTAAATCATGGGTTATTTAGACGTGGATTGGTTAGTATCCAAGTATTTGGAGATTTTCCTATTGTCTTTATATTATGAATTTCTAGTTTGATTCCCTTGTGGTTGGAAAACACATTTTATATGATTTCAATTCCTTTAAATTTGTTGAGGTTTGTTTTATGGCCAAGGGTATAGTCCATCTTGATTTACGTTCCATCGTCCCTTGGAAAGAATATGTGTCCCACTCTTGTTGGGCAGAGTGTTCTGTAAATGTTGACTCCATCCTCTTGGTTGACTAAGCTGAGTTCTTCTGTGTCTTTGCTGATTTCCTGTCTAATTGTTCTATCAGTGTTGAGAGAGGGGTGTTGAAGTCTCAGCCATAATCATGGGTTTGTTTCTCCTTTCAGTTCTATCAAGCTTTAGTTTGATGTGTTTTGTAGCTCTGTTTTTTGGTGCACACATTGAGACTTCCTATGTCTTATTGGTGGAATACCCTTTTTTCATTATATAGTGACACTTTCTTTCTCTGGTCATTTCCTTTGCCCTGAAGACTGTTGTAGCTGATAATGATAATGATTTACTTTGATTAATATTTGTGTGATACACCTTTTTCCATCCTTTCACTTTCACCCTGCCTGAACATCATAATTGAAGGGAGTTTCTTGTAGGCAGCTTATAGTTGGGTCATGTTTTTTCAACTAATCTGCCAATCTTTGTCTTTTACTTGATATATTTATATAGTTTACATTTAATATAATTGATCTGTTAGAATTTATTTTTGCCATTTTATATTTTTGCTTTCTGTTCTGTTTTTCATTTTCTCTTTTCTTTTTCTAGTCTTTCTGTGGTGTATGTGAACATTTTTTAGAATTCCATTTGATTTACCTATAATGTTTTTGAGTATATCTCTTTGCATTACCTTTTTAGTGGTTGCTCTAGGTATCACATTATATATACATATCACAGTCTACTGGTGTCATCATTTTACTTTGAGTGAAATATAAAAACCTTGCCTTCTCTTATAGGCATACCTTGTTTTATTGTGCTTCACAGAGACTGTGTTTTTTACAAATTGAAGTTTGTGGCAACTCTACATTGAGAAAGTCTGTTGGCATCATTTTTCCAACAGCATTTGCTCACTTCGTGTCTCTGGGTCACGTTTTGGTAATAATCAAAATATTTTAGACTTTTTATTATTATTATATGTGTCGTGGTGATCAGTGATCTTCGATGTTCCTGTGGCAAAAAGATTATGACTTGCTGAAGGTTCAGATGATGGTTAGCATTTTTTACCAATAAAGTATTTTTTTAATTAAAGTATGTACATTGTTTTTTTAGACAGAATGCTATTGCACACTTAATAGACTACAAGATAGTGTAAACATAACTTTATATGCACTGGGAAAGCAAAACATTTGTGTCACTCACTTTATTGTGATTTTTGCTTTATTGCAGTGGTCTGGAACTGAACCCGCAGTATCTCTGGGGTAGACCTGTGCATCCGTTCACCCTCCCCCGCTTGTAATATAGTCATCTTAAATATTTCCTCCTCTTGTATTTAGTCACATCAAACAGTGTTACCACTTTTGCTTAAACACCCAAACATACTTTAGAATACTCAAGAAGAGAAGAAGAAAAGCCTATTGTAATTACCCATATTTTTATTTACCATGTCTTCCTTCCTTCAGTGATGTTCCATGATTCCTTTTATCACTTCCTTTCAGGTTTTTTTGTTTGTTTGTTTTTTGCCATGCTGCGCAGCTTGCAGGATCTTAGTTCCCCGACTAGGGGTTGAACCCGGGCACCAGCTGTGAAAGGCCGGAATCCTAACCACTGGACCACCAGGGAACTCCTTTCCTTTTGGTTTAGAGAGCTTCCTTTTTAGCCATCTTTTAGGGTAGATCTGTTGGTGACAAATTCTGTTAGTTCTTTTTTTCCTCTAAGAATGTCTGGATCGCTCCTTCATTCTAGGATATTTTTAGGATATAAGGATATAAGATTCTGGATTGAGAGTTCTTTTATTTCAGCCCTTGAAAAATATTGGTGCCGCTTCTGGCCTCAGTGGTTTCTGATGAGAAATCTGTTGTCATTTGGATTGTTTTTTTCCTGTAGGTAAGGTATCACTTCTCTCTGGCTGCTTTCAAGATTTTTTTTGTTTATTTGTTTTTAGTTTTTAGAAATTTCATTATATATCTTGGCATGGATGTATTTGGACTTTTGTTTGGAAGAATCTAGCTGTTTGAATTCAGTAAGCTTTGCGAATCTGGATTTATGTGTCTTGCCAAATTTAGGAAGTTTTCAGCCGTTATTTCTTTGAATACTTTTTCAGACCCATCCTCTTTTTTCTCTCCTTCTGTGACTCATGAAAGTTAGATTTGTTTTTTTTGTTTTTTTTATAATCTCAGAACTCCATGAGGCTCTATTAATATATTTTCAGGCTATTTTCTGTTTGTTGTTCAGATTAGATATTTTCTATCATTTTGAAGCCCAGTTCATTGATTGTTTCCTGTGTCCCATTTTGTTTTGAGCCCATCCACTGAGGTACATACATCAGTTATTGTATTTTTCAATTCCAGAACGTCCATTTTGTTCTTCTTTATATCTTCTTTTTCTTTATTAAGCCTTTCTTTTTGCTGAAGATTTCTCCTTTTCATTTGTTTCAGTCATGTTGTTATTGCTTGTTGAAGCATTCATGATGGCTGCTTTACAATCTTTGTCAGATTTTTCAGACGTCTCTATCATCTTGGCACTGGAATCTGTTGATAATATTTTTTCCTTCTGTTTGAGATCTTCCTGGTTCTTGATATAATGAAGGATTTCCGTTTGAATTCTGGGCATTGTTTCATTGTGTTATGAGACCTTAGATTTTTATTTAAATCTCTTGTTTAACTCGTCTCTGCTCTTGGGCGCTGCTCCGTGACTGCTGGGTGAGATGGAAGCCCAGGCTGCCCGCCGAGCTCCCATGGACACCCAGGGCCAGGGCTAGGGCTGTTCCTTGTACTGCTGGGCCGGGATGAGAGTCCCGGTGTCCGGCCTCCCATACCCCATGACCACATGTCCCCACGGGCACTGTGGCTCCGTACCTGGCCTTGGGACACCACCCTGCTGGGGGCGTCAGGGAACCTCACTGCAGCCTCGGAAGGGTGGTGGTCCGGCTCCCCACTCAGCCTTTGCTGGCATTGGTGGCGTGAGGCCACAGTTTTTCCTGTAGTGTTTGTCTGGAGTAGAGCAGTTTTGTGTAAAACGTTTCTCTCTTGCTGGGTTGCCCTTTCCTGGTTCGATGACTTGAGAGAGCAGGCTGTTGTTGGGGCTTCTTAAAATCTGCCTCCATTGGCATTTCCAGGCTGCCAGCTTGTTCAGCTCCAATTCTGGGAAATACGAGGGAAAAGGAAAAACCCAAGGGACTCATCACTGTGTCATTCCTCAGGCCCCAAGATCCCTGGGCAGTTTGCCACCTTCTCTACACTTTTCAAAGTCTTCTTATGTTTCTTTTCTATGTAGTGTCTAGGGTTCTAAGTTGTCCTGAGCAGGCGGAATGGGGAAAAGTACTTCTACTCCATCTTCTTGGAAGCAGAAGTCCACCTTGGTGTTAAGCGTCATTTTTTGCATATCGAATTCTACATTAGACAGTTCCTTGTTTTTGTGCTCCTGCCCCAACACTGTGAAGATGGTGACCTTTGGGGTTAAGGAACCTCGTTTCTTAATAGGGAGTTTTTCCTTTCTTGCTGATTGCTTTTACAGTTTAATATTGACTCTACCTCATTCTCTGGTTTGTTTTTTTTTTTCCATTCCAGAATATGTACTAGACCTATATGTTGGACCTTTCCCTTCAATTCTGCATTTTTCTTAAACTCTCATATTTTCTCTCTCTTCATTTCTTTGTTCTGCCTCCTAGTAATTTTCTCCAGTCTGGATTGCAGTTCACTAATTTTCTCCTTAGTTTTGTTGATTCTACTCTTTAACTCACCCACTGACTATTTATTTTTAATGACTGCAGTTTTTATTTCTAGACAGACACATTCTGGAAATCTACCTTTTCTTTCATACCATTTTTTATGGATTCATCTTTTCGTATGGATTCAGTTCCTTTTTTATGGTATTAATCATCCTGAGTATACTTTGTCAGGTTCTTTTTGTTATCAAATTCTTGAAATTGTAATGTCTTTGGATTGCTGACTCACTCATGATGGATTGTTTGAATGTTTTGTAATTTTAGATTGTGAGGATTGCTCGTCTTCAGAGGAGCTGTAAGCATGGGTCTCCTATGTATCCCGGTTTGAGGATGTGTCCTTCCAGAGTGACCTGCATTTGCATCTTCCAGGCATCCTGTTGATATCACTTTCTAAGGCCATTTTTATTGTTTTAACTTTCTTGACTTGGAGGTTCATTGTCGACATGTTTTTTAAGTTTGAATTTCACACTCACCTGTGGAGCCAGCCCATGATAAATCTTCAGGGCGTAATGTTTTTCTGCTGATCCTGCTGAGAGGTCGGGCAGAGTCAGAGAAGGTTCCTTGTCCTCCTGAGCTGGTGAGAGGATTTTTCCAGCCTGTCCTTCACTTGTTCAGATTCAGCTCTCTACTCCTTCCTTCACATGGGCACAAGCGCTTGAATCCTGTCCCACAGATGTTAAAACTCAATACTGACAACCCTCCATCTGGGGCCCCTACTGCTTTTTCCAGTTCCAAGCATCTAGAGATTTCCTTTTCTTTCCTAAAAGGTCAGCTATGTGTCTTTTTTTAATATATTTTTTCCAGCATTTCTAGTTGTTTAACCCAAGAGGGTTTTCAAAAATAGGGTTTTCTATTTAAGTATGAAAACTTACCTCTTGGAGCTACAAGATTCAGAGTGTGAAGAGTTTTTTGGAGGAATTAAATATTTTTACATATGGAAATTACACATCTTACTTGTCTTTTGTCCAGCAAGGTGCAAGTCAGTTGATATGTTACCCTTTTACCTGTTGAGGTTGTGGTATAATCTGGAAAGCGATTACCATAATAGAGTCCATTTAAGCAAAACTTCCAAAGCAGAAAATAATAATGGCACAAGCATTAAGCCAAAGACTGTGCTTAGATCTATTGAGTTTTTGTTTCAGGATTAGATGGATTTGTGAAACTCCTTTTACTATGTGCACATAAAACATGAGAAACATTTGCATTTGTATGTATAAATTATTTTTGCTCTCAAGACTTACTTTTGCCTATATTATTGGCAGCATCTTTACCTGGTTCTCATCTTCCAGTGTTTACAACCTATGTAATATATTGGGCTTTATTTCTTAAATAGAAGAGGATATTGAACAAGATTGAGAAATTTCAGTATTTTCATTTTAACCTGGCAATCTTAATTTCTTGGGCTGTAAAAGCTGTTCAGTGACAATGATGAGACTTGCGTATTTTATTTTGTATGTGTGGTAAAGTATACATAGCATGAGATTTGTCATTTTAAAATCAACAATTCAGTGGCTTTAAGTACCTTCACATTGTTGTACAACTATCGCCGCCATCCATCTCCAGAACTTTTTCATCTTCTCAAACCGATACGTATATCCATTGAACCCTGACTCCCCATTTCCCCTCTCCCAGCCTCCTCGCAGCCAGCCTTCTACGTTCTGTCTCTGTGAGTTCGACCACCCTGGGTACCTCATATAAATGGACTCTTCTGGTATTTCTCCTTTAGTGACTGGCTTAGTTCACTTAGCACAATCAGAGGTCATCCATGTTGTAGCCTGTATCAGAATTTCCTTCCTTTTTAAGGCTGAATAATATTCCAATGCATGTATGTACCACATTTTGTTTATCGTTGATCTGTCAGTGGATATTTGGGTGGCTTCCATCTTCTGGCGACTGTGACTAGTGCTGTTATGAACACTGGTGTGGCATGCTTTCAAAACAGGCAGTGAGATGCATAAAACTGTAGGTATTTTTAAATGCTAACAATTGTGAATAGCACTATCCTGCAAGTTTAATTGCCTGTAACTATTTGAAAAGCACGAGAGTTTGAATAGGCTTGACCTTTGGGTGATAAGGAATGTAGTTCTTAGGAACAGGGCTGGACCAAGCACCAGCAAACAAATTGACCGTTTGTGCTTCACTGCGTGGGTGGTGGGGGGGAAGGAACCAGGGCTGGGAGCGCGTGGTCGGGTCTGAAACAGGAGTGTGGAGGTGACACCTTCAGAGGTGCCCCCGACAGAACCAGGAATGTGGAGCAGGCCCTTCAGGGCCACGGGCTGAGCCTGGCAGCCGGGGGTCAGCAGATGTGGGTCGGGGTCAAAGTGTGAGGGTGGAGAGGGGCTTGGTGCCTGCAGTGCTAGGCTGAACAGAACTAGAGTTCTTCGCCAACAGAAAAAGCAAAAGGAATCACCAAGCCAGTGTCAGGCTACCGATGCCCCATCATTCCGATTCACAGATTCCATTCTAGAAGCCTCTATTTCCAGTTTATGGAAAGTAGGATCCCAAATTAAATCTATTCCCCTGTGTAAAGAAGAAGTGAAGAGCTCTCTCTATATTGAATGGGACAAATATCACACGCGGAGTACTGACCCAAACCCCTGGGCTTAGGCCGGCCTTCCCAAAGGTCACAGATACAGGAATGAAGGCAAGGCCACAGAAGTCTACAAGTGCAGGGAGAACTTATACCTGTTTGTGAAAGAAGAAAGGAGTGGACTTCTCGAAGCCTGTAAGTCTACCAGGTTTTTTCTTTTGTACAGAACAATTGCAATTTCTAGGCGATTTTTGCTTGTCACTGTGTGTGTATTTATTTGAATAGCAAAGAGATTTCAGTCATTACAAGAGGAGTTTTCAAACTTCCAGTATCAAAAGAAATTGTCCCCAGAGCAGTTTGAAAAGGCACTGGGTTAGCATATAAGCCATGTATCGAAAAGTTGGAAAGGTAAGTCAGTGTGTTTATTGCCATTTTCACAAAATATTCAGTTACCTCTTTTTTATATTAACTGAGATTTCATTAAATTTTATGATTGTAGTCTAAGTTCGCGGCACCTGCTCTAAAGTTCTGTTTCACGGTCTCTTTCTGTTTTTCAGATTTTTTGTTTAAATTCTTGGTTATTGGGAACGCGGGGACTGGCAAGTCTTGCTTGCTTCATCAGTTTATTGAAAACAAATGTAAGTGACGTCACATGGTCAGTGTTTCTTGCATGTCTTCTCCCGAGAGCGCACTCTTGTGCAGATTTGTTTAGGACAAAACTTCCGAATACGTTTCCAGGGAAAATGTCATAGTTTAAAAATATTTTTAAATGACATAAAAAGTTTATGTTATTAAACGTTTAGTAATCTGATTTTTTATTTAGCATTTCAGTTGCGTAGTGGGTCATTGTTCATTATGTAGTGCATTGTCCTGTACATTTTCCAGACACTAAAATACAGTATGATGCTGTGGAATTCTGTTTCCTGGCAGGAGTGGCCCGAGAACCCTAGTTGTACATTTTGGATAAGATAGCATTTGCTCCCCAGCGGCCTTGTATTGTCCTTAAGGCAGCTATCGTCATCAGTCCTGTTTTACAGGTAAATAAACAGAGGTTTACAGGACTTGGTGTGTGCACTTGGGATGGTCACCTAGGAACGGTGCATGTTAGACTCAAACTCAGGCCTTTCGACCACAGAAAATATCTTGTACCGTTGACTTGCCCTGTGTTGGTGAGAGAGGTTGAATTTTGTATTCCAAGCTACTGTAAAAGACGGTAGGTTTGAAAGGCCCTTAAAATAAGCCGTGCTTATATAGTAATGGAAAGAATTGTGGAGAATGACCTGTCTGTCTAGAGGCAGTCAGGTGAAGGCCCGAGCACAGAAAATTAATCTCACTTAATGAAGCGCCTCTTAAGTAAGAATGTGTGAGATGCATTAGGTGGCGGGCGGTGGAGACAGAGGCAGCAAAGGGCGTCCTGGGAAAGAGCTCTGAAGAATAAGATTCTGGAAGCGTTTTCTGCTGCTTCCATTTCCATCGACCAGGAGCTTGTTGGAACCTTCATGTAGTGACACGGACCCAGCGTGGCTCAGCCCCTCTTGAATTTGACGGGCGTTCACCCGCTGGGCGGCCTGGGGTTCTGTACGAGTTACCCAGACTTTGCATTGCTCCATCCCAGAAGAGGGGACGCTGGGCCAGGTGCCCGGCCTCGGCGGACACTCTCCCTTCACATCCTCCCCTCACCCCTCACGCCCACAGTAAGGACATAAGGAGGCTTCACTGTATTGCTCTTGTAGCTGTGTCTTAATCAGGATGCCCTTGGCCTTTCGTTACTGCCTTTGAAGGCTTCTCCCGCCAGGCTGGCCGAGTAGCTGGACACCAGCGGATGTCCACGCCGGTCTGCACTGTCTGGGCCTGAGACAAGCTGCTGGAGTCAGACCCTTTCCTCCCCCAGGCCCCCAGGGAGCAATGAACAAACACAGCTGTCAGATGGCGCCCTGGTTTCTGGTACAATTAAATTTTATCCTATAGTTATAAAATATAAACCAGTCCATGGACTGTGTAGCCAGGATATTTGTTTTTTCTTTTCCTTTCACATCACAGAAATTTTCTTTTATAAGACAGCTTATTCCAGTTGGGTTTAGCAAACTACTTATTTTGCCAACCTCCCTGCCCATTCAGACAGTATTGATTTCTCCAGCAAATTCATTCCAAATGATTGCCACACACAATACTCGAGTTCATGAAACTCAACAGCTGTAATGTGCATAGAGGTCTTGGTTTGGGGTGTGTTTGTTCTGAGTTTTTACTCTATCTTTTCCCCTTAATCTTGGGTGAGCATCAAGTTTCTTTCTTGGGCCACGGTGCCTTTCCTTCCCTTTACTTCTATTTCTTTAGAATGTTCGTCCGACTAGTTGAAACTATCATTGGCCAAGTTGCAGTCTGTCACTGGGCAGTAAGCCCTCCAAGATGGTACCCAGTATTTTGTGCAGTTGCCATTCACGAGAACCTTAGCGGTGGTCAGGTAGATGTGGTCTTACATGGCGTGGCCACCAAGCCTCAGCTTTAAATACATGGCTTGTTTAGGTGTTTTGAGAAGAAGCTTTATTGTCTCTTTGAGAACAGGAACTGTGTGTATTCTGTTTAAAACAGTGAGTGCTTATTAGCATCTGACTGTTGGAGAAATGAATGGCAACAGTAAATTACATTTTCCATTGACAGCACTCTTGATTTCAGTGTTACTTGTATAAATCTATAAGCCTGTTTCCCTAATGTTCTAAAATAAAATTTCTTTTTCTTTTTCAGTCAAAGATGACTCAAATCACACAATAGGAGTGGAATTTGGCTCAAAGATAATAAATGTTGGTGGTAAATATGTAAAGTTACAGATATGGGACACAGCAGGCCAAGAGCGATTCAGGTAGCTTTTTCTCTAACTTAATAAAAATATTTGAAAAGTGGGTTTGAAATAATCAGTTATCTTCTCATAATGTATGTGGTCCCCTCCTCCCTCCCCACACCCTCACAGATTTTAGAAAGTTCACCTCTGGAAGCTTTAAGACAAGCTAAAAGTCAGTTTTTCTCCACATAGCATTGATTTACGAAAGAATACGTTAGAATCTCTTCCGAGTGCACGCATCCTAATTTGGAGGCAGATTTATTCTTTGGGACCTAGCGGTACATTAGGAGGTCGTGGCATTGCATATTCCACACATTACTTTTGGATTAAAAGCAGGGCAAAGTAGTAGCACAAACAATTTTTCTCTGTATTTCACTTTAAAAGGAGAATTTTTTAGAACCTCTTTGGGGGTTGGTTTTGCTTTACATTAAAACATTCCACAGAATATTCTCTCCTCAGCACTTGCATTACGCTGAAGTCATGATTGACGTTTGGAATGATGACCACAGTCCACAGCAGATAGGTTCCATGTTTGATATTCTGTAACTACTAAAGCAGGAAAGTAGATTAATATTTTAGTTGTGTTTTTTTGAATAGATACAGAAAGTCAAACAGAACAGATATTCACAGTTACAAAATGCAGTTAAATAAAACTCAATCCCAGTGCAAGCATTTCACTTAAAGTCAGGTATAATATTTTAAATGCGCAATAACTGTTTGCTTCAAAAGTATCGTAACTAGAGCTTCCCTGGTGGTGCAGTGGTTGAGAGGGCCGCCTGCCGATGCAGGAGACCTGGGTTCGTGCCCCGGTCCGGGAAGATCCCACATGCCGCGGAGCAGCTGGGCCCGTGAGCCGTGGCCGCTGAGCCTGCGCGTCCGGAGCCTGTGCTCCGCAACGGGAGAGGCCACAACAGTGAGAGGCCCGCGTACCACAAAAAAAAAAAAAAAAAAAAAAGAGAGACAACATAAGAAATCATACAGAGTCAGTCCAGGAAGCTCAAGGCCTTACCAGTTAAGCCTTCCCGAAGACAGAAGAGCAGAAGAAACAGTAAAAGAAACAATTGAAGAACATTTTCCACTAGAGGAATGAGACTCTGTAAGATTCCACCTTACACCAAACACAGATGAGGGGGGAAACATCCAGACCAGGTCTGCCACGTAAAATTTCACAACACCAGGGATGAAGTGAAGATGCCAAAAGATTCCAGGAGGGAAGAGCAAATCACATATCAAGAATCGAAAACGAGAATTGCAGCGGAGTCTTCAGCAGCAGCGCCTGGAAGCTAGGAGATAACTAAGCCTTGCCTTCAAAACTCAACGTGAAAAATTCTTTTCCAACCTAAAATTCTGAACTCAGCCAAACTCTCCATTAAGTGTAAGAATAAAATCAGAAATACCTTCAGTTATACAAGAATGGAGGGAAACAAAGGTGGTCTTTCATATGTTCTCCCTTAGAAACTTCAGGAGGATATGCTTCACCAGCACAAGGGAGGAACCAAGAGAGGAAGATGGAGCCACCGGGACCCCAGCCTGGGGAACAGGGAGGTGGCGGGAGCTGTCTGAGCCCCATTTCTTAGGGGTCCTTAGGGAGGTTCCAGTCCGTAGGCACGATCGATTCGATCACTGACCATTGGGGGTTGAACTTGAGCCCCAGTCCCTGAGCACCAGGGCCTTGCAGGCCTCGAGGAAGACCTGGAGGAGGGGCTGAGGGCCACAGGTGACAGAGGGGACGCGCGTGGCAGGGCTCCAGGCAGAGCTGGTGGTTCGGATCAGGACGGTGCTGGTGAAGGCGTAGAGACGTGCACGGTGTAGGAGCTGACCAGTTGGTGAGACGGGTCCTGACGGATGTGTCCACTGTGGGACACGTTGTGTCACATCACTTTGTGATGGGCACAGAGTGGGTGGAGAGATTCCTGGCTGTGTAAACAGAGTGGGTGGTGGGGCCGCCTCCCGGAGGGGCCTGTAGGCCGGGAGCCAGAGTTCTGCCTGAGATGTTGACTGTGGCGCGTGCATTGTGGTCACACAGAGTTGCCGGGCTGGCGGATGGCTCTTACGGAAGCAGGCTGAGCTGAGCATTAAACCGGAGTTGAGAGCGTTGGGAGAAAAGAGAGAGGCATGGACATATATCCACTACCAAACGTAAAACATAGCTAGTGGGAAGCAGCCGCATAGCACAGGGAGATCAGCTCGGTGCTCTGTGGCCACCTAGAGGGGTGGGATAGGGACGGTGGGAGGGAGGGAGACGCAAGAGGGAGGGGATATGGGGACATATGTATATGTATAGCTGATTCACTTTGTTATAAAGCAGAAACTAACACACCATCGTAAAGCAATTATACTCCAATAAAGATGTAAAAAAAAGGGAGAGCCCAGGACCCAGCCTGGGGGAAGGAGCTCCAGGACCAGCGGGGCAGATTCAGAGGAATGGTCCAGAGTAGCTGGTGTGAGAGGAGACCGGGAGGGAGTGGGGCTGCGGCCTGGGGGCGGGGGGAGGGTCCAGGCAGCGGGGGAGGGCAGGTGCCGCGGGGTCGGTGGAGCTGCTATGTCCTCGGGGCAGGAGGAGGCGGTGCTGGTGAAGCAGCTCCTGAGACGTGTGGGTGCGCGAGGGGCCCACGATGGGACGGCAGCGCCGCCTGCCTGGCTCTCGTCCAAGATGGGAGGTGCCGCAGCCCACTGTATTCTGAGAGTGGGGAAGTCTTCACACGCAGGGAGAGAGTCGAGATACAGGGTAGAAGGTGTGTTACTGCAGGAGAAATCCTGGAGCTTGTGGGAACGGGCGAGATGCGTTCGGGTGGGGGCTCGCTGAAGACAGGTGAGGCCACGCGGCCGGGCGTCGGGGGCACAGCCACGCGCGGCCCCTTGTCCGCAGGAAGGCACGGACCCCGGGCAAGCAGAGGGGCTGCCATGGGCTTCGTGCCCTGGGACTCTGTGATGCCCCCTTTCTGCCCCTCCTCCTACGTTCTCAAAGGCACCCTCAGTTGTGCGGGTCAGCCTCACGCCCTCCAGGGAGGATGACACTCATCCCAGCCTCACGTCCCCACCTCCCTGTCACTCCTGTGACACGATTTCAGGCAGGACAGCCCTTCATGCCCATGTTCAGATAACTTTGAATCATTTCTCTTTAAAGCCACCTCCGTCCCTATGTTGTGGTTTCCAAGGCAAAAATGGGTGTTTTGTGTGGGAAGATGGTGCTCAGGGGTACGGGCTCTGCGTGGTGGAAAGTGAAAGCCTGTAACTCTTCCAGGTCTGTGACGAGAAGCTACTACAGGGGTGCGGCAGGGGCGCTGCTCGTCTATGACATCACCAGGTAATGACACCCCTCGCCGGCCTGTGCTCCCCGAGGTCCGAGCCTCCCCGCGGGTGTGCTGGGCACGTCGGTGGCAGGGCTGTGGGGCGGGAAGCCCCTCAGCCCTTTTCCTGGGGGTCTTGGGCGTTTTCGAAGCAGCCCCTTCCACCACTTTACCATGTAAAGCAGCATGTTCCCAAGCTTCAGATAGATAAGCACCCCCAGTGTCATTATGTTTCTTTTAACATGATGTTTTGATACTTTCCTTAAGGTTTGCAAAGTGAAGCTTTGCGTGTGGTAAATTATTAGAAGTAACGGACCTCCATCAAGCACAGGCTCTAGGCTGGGACAGCCTGGGTTCAAAGCCCACTTGCCGTCACCAGCGGTGTGAGTCCTCCGGCGAGGTGCTCCGCTGTCTGGACTTTAGTTTCCTTGTCTGTTCCATGGAGTAATGACCACGTAATACTCGTGAGGTTGTTGGGCGGTTGATTTGGTTTACATAGAGCTCTTGGCCCATCGTAAGGATCTGAGTGCACTGTCCTGCGTGTAGCTATCACCCAGGTATCACAATTAAATGTAAAGTTCAGTTCCTCGGTCAGTCCTTAGAATATACGAGAGTTTTTTTTTTTTTTTTTTGAGAGTTTTATCCTTAGATAGATGAGGGCTGAAAACAGTCCTGAAGGTGGATGCACCTGATCCAGTCCTGGCTCTGCCACTGGCTGCTTGTGTGACTTTGGGCAACTTAGTCTCTCTGGGCCTCAGGTTTCTTGTGGAAACAGGAGATAATAAGAGTCTGTGTCACAGAGTCCTTACAGAGAATCAGTGTGTTAAATTCGTGTGAAGCGAAGTACCAGCGCGTCACACGGATCCGTTGAGTGGCAGCAGTTAGCCTTAGGTCCTGCTCGCATGTTGCATGAACCGAGAGCCCAGTAAATACTGACCCTGCTTGGGCAGACAACAGACAGCAAGCTTCTGGCTTGTTGCCTCACTTTCGTGGAAACAAGATGAAATGCACCCTGTGGGTGTGGTGTACGCCAGGGGCATCCAGATCGTCTGCGTCACCTTAAAGGCTGTGGGCATTGCCCTGCGTGTGTAGAAGCGCTGGGAGTGGCGTGAGTGACTGGAAAGAGTTGCTAGCTTTATAAAATACATGTGCTGTTTTCACAATCTTATATTACGCAGCCGAGAAACCTACAATGCGCTTACTAATTGGTTAACAGATGCCAGAATGCTCGCGAGTCAGAGCATCGTCATCATCCTCTGTGGGAACAAGAAGGACCTGGACCCCGATCGGGAAGTCACTTTCCTAGAAGCCTCCCGATTTGCTCAGGAAAATGGCAAGTGGCCTTGCACCTGTCACACCTGCTGGAGGTTTAAGATGCAGCTGTAGTTAGGAAGTGTGGAACTTCCTATTGTTTTTACTGTACATTAGACTCACTTAACATAGTCTCACCCTATTGCATTCTGCCCACGAAGGTTACTATGATGAGGGACTTCCCTGGTGGTCCAGCGGTTCAGACTCTGTGCTTCCACTGTAGGGAGCGCAGGTTCCATCCCCGGTCAGGGAACTAAGATCCCGCATGCCGCGTGGTGTGGGAAAAAAAAAAAAAAAAAAGAGGTTACTATGATGATAAAAGCTAATCTCTTAGCATTCTGTGGTGACTTTTCAGTCTAGGATCTTTGATATCACAGGTCTTGGTTTAAAGTGAAATTTATAACCATCTTTAAAGGCCCTAATCAGATGATGTCATCTTTTATAAAATGTAATTTGAAGCTAAGTTAGTGAAATATTAGACGTAAATAGAAAGGGAAGCAGTAGAAGACATACTGGACTAATTGGCTGTATTTCACTTACATTAAATTTAAGTCATTTGGCTAAAGATGCCTTTTAAACTTCTCTGAATTTCCATCTAGAATACATAAGGATGACACGTAAAATTAATGGTTGCTTACAGACAGCTGAATGAGAAGAATTCACTACTGGGCATATACCCTGAGAAAACCATAATTCAAAAAGAGTCATGTACCAAAATGTTCATTGCACCACTATTTACAGTAGCCAGGAGATGGAAACAACCTAAGTGTCCATCATCGGATGAATGGATAAAGAAGATGTGGCACATATATACAATGGAATATTACTCAGCCATAAAAAGAAACGAAATTGAGCTATTTGTAATGAGGTGGATGGACCTAGAGTCTGTCATACAGAGTGAAGTAAGTCAGAAAGAGAAAGACAAATACCGTATGCTAACACATATATATGGAATTTAAGAAAAAAAATGTCATGAAGAACCTAGGGGTAAGACGGGAATAAAGATGCAGACCTACTAGAGAATGGACTTGAGGACGTGGAGGGGGGAAGGGTAAGCTGGGACAAAGTGAGAGAGTGGCATGGACATATATACACTACCAAACGTAAAATAGCTAGCTAGTGGGAAGCAGCCGCATAGCACAGGGAGATCAGCTCGGTGCTTTGTGACCTAGAGGGGTGGGATAGGGAGGGTGGGAGGGAGGGAGACGCAAGAGGGAGGGGATATGGGAACATATGTATATGTATAACTGATTCACTTTGTTATAAAGCAGAAAAGAACACACCATTGTAAAGCAATTATACTCCAATAAAGATGTAAAAAAAAAACCAAAAACACTTATCTCACAAAAAAAGAAAAAAGATACTTAGAAAAACATAGCTTAGGTTTAAAAAAAAAGAATTCAGACATTTTAAAATAACTTTAATTTTTGGAAGCAGTCAACAACTAAAATATCCTACTATCACCTTTCAGTTGGACTCCAGGACCACCCACTTACACTCTCACAAACGAGCAGGGTTTCTGCTAGGAAAATAAACAGAAGCCTTCATGAGTTTGTAAAGAAGCTGTTTAGAAACATGCACGCTTAGAATGTTAAAAGGTCGAAAGGAATTTATCTGTCATTTAAATGAAACTCATTTTTACAAGGAAGGAAAGAAAGGTCTGGAGAGGTTGTGGTTTGCTCACAAAAGCAAGAGAGCAGCCTTCTGCTGCATGAGTCACCAGCTGGTGCATAAGAAGAGGGCTCATTCGTGTAAGGTCCCCTCACTGTCAGGGCGGCTCACCAGATGTCAGCACCTGTAGGCTGTATCTGTGGTGACGTGGAGACTATTGGGAAGGCAATTGCTACTTTGTCTTATATCAACAGCCGGGTGCCTTCAGCCAGCCTGCTTCCTTACCAGCGTCCTGCTTGCTTAGTTTCTTCAACACATTTAAGTGCTAGCACAAAATACTAGTTACTTTTCGGAAAAAGTTAGATTTCTTCTAATATTTAAAAAAATATTTTGGCATTGATTTCATATTTGCAGAAATACCTGGTTTTAAGTACTAAATTTATTTCGTCTATTATTCTAAGAGTGTACCAAGCTGGCAGTTATGAATCGGATAATTGTGATTGTCTTGTTAATATGGCTTCGTGTTTTGTTTGATGTCGATTTCAGAGCTGATGTTTCTGGAAACGAGTGCACTAACCGGGGAGAACGTGGAAGAGGCCTTTGTACAGTGTGCGAGAAAAATACTTAACAAGATTGAATCAGGTAAAAGGCTTTCCATTAATAAACTTTCCCTTAGCGTCGTTTCCTCTCTAGCTCAGTAGTGTCACTTTTCAGTACTTCCAGGAGTGCTTTGGTCAGAGCGGCCTCTCCCCCTGCCGACCTGCAGTCACCACTCACGGGCTTGAAGGTCTTGTCCGCGGCTGAGGTGGGAGCCCACGCCTCCTTCACGGCGGCCTCCTTGGCCCCAGTGACGGAAGGGACAGAGTCAGGGTGTCAGGGCGTGTTTGCTTTTAGAACCACAGCCTTTGTTGGAGCCATCACTTCAGGAAGAACGGACCTTTGTCCGCGCTCCGTCAGCACCTCGGACTGTGCTGGGCCAGCAGTCGTGTGTGGTGGATTGGCGTGATCTATGGGCACCTCGCGGGGTGCCGCTGGTTTAGATCAGGCATCGGGGAGAATTTACTCCCGAAGCTCACTGAGTGTGCCTCAGTAGTAACCTATCTCATCATTGTTCTGTTTGCTGCTTCAGTAAAAATAAATTTACAATACCCCTAATTTAGGCAGCTGACAAAGTAATATGTAGTTGTCATTTATTAGCGTTACTTTTTATTTAAGTATCACCGCAATTATATGTGGACATTCCGTTTTTAATTGATTCATTCAAATATCTGAATGCCTGTTCTTTGTCAGGTGCTGGGATACAGAAATAAATTAATCACAACCCTTGCCCTCAAGAAACTGTCTTTCATGGGAAGCAGTCAAAAGATACTTATAATACGGTGTGGTCGATACAGTAACTGAGAAGCGCACAGGATCTTGGGGCACACGAAGGAGGAGAACCTACCTGCTTAGGAGGTGATATCAGGAAGGGCTTCCAGGAGGAGGTGGTGACCAAGCTCAGGCTGTCAAGTGTGAGGAGGGGAGGCCAGCAGGGACAGCGCTAGTGGACACTGGGGGAGAAGTTGAAGTTTCTAGAACAGAAGGACCACAGCGGGGAATGGCAGGAGAGAAGGCTGAGGAGAGGCAGCAGCCAGGCCAGGGATCGTGATCCGGGACCTAGAACTTTACCCTGTAAAGCGTGACCGAGTCTCCGCCCTGCCTGTATGCTAGAGCCTCCTGGGATGCATAAAAGTTTGAATTCCAAGACCCGCCCCTAGAGATGCTGAATTAGGCCTTCAGCATCAGATTTTAAAACGCTCTCTCGTGTGATTAATTCTTATGTTCGTCCACGACTGAGCACTGCGGTAGGGGTGAGTGGCCATTCAGGGGCGGGGGCCGTGAATGACGTGGTCAGATTGTGGCTGGAGGCAGATCGTGTGTGTGGGTGGTCACGTCAGGGACATACTGGAGGGAGCCCAGGGCCGATGGCCAGGATAGCAACAAAGGCATGTTTGAGTAATCCGAAAAAAGATGCCTGATTAAAGCTTTATCGAGGATGTGGAAGCGGAGATGAAGAGACACAGACGAATCCAAGAAACGTTTTGGCAGTGGCATCGTGACTCAGATGCTAACTAGCGGGGCGGGGCCGTTGCCTCTGGGGAGGGGGCTGAGAGGTGGGGTCAGGAAGGGAGGAGGGGCTGAGGGCAACTAGGTGTCACACCTGGGTAACTCGGGGACCCAGAGGGTCATGGCAGAGCCAGAGGGCAAGCCGGTTCAAGGGAATCAAGATGCTTCTGTTTTGGAGTGTTCCCTGGGCAGCGTCGCTGGGACAAACGCAAGGAGGCATGCAGGAGGCTGTGGGGAGAATTCCTGGCTGGCGGTGTCTGCTTGGGAGCCATCAGTCTGTAGGAGTAGTGGCAACTCTGGAAGGAGCGAGACCACGCAGCGATCTACTGATCGCTGGGGAGGGCAGTGGCCCAGAGCGAAGCCCTGGAGACCGGAGGATGAGAGAGAGGAGGGGGAAGTCAGAGGTATATGAAGAGACCCAGGAACGTGGGTATCACTTTAGCCAAGCTTCAGCCAAAGGGTTGTTCGTTATCAAATGCATCAGAGGAAAGTCTCATGAGCCAAGACGTGAGCTGAAAAGTGTCCGGTGGGGCGGGCAGTAGGAAGTCACCAGTCATCTTTACCAGCAGAATGACAAGGAGAAGACAGGGGGCAGCGGAGCATCAAGAGGGGGTGAGGAAGCAGAGCCTGGCGCCTCCCCGGAGGACGGTTAATTTAACGAGAGGTTTCAGTAAATGACGCGAGAGGAGAGAGAGGGACGGAAAGGAGAGAAGGCGGGAGGGGAGCGGACGGAGAAGGTAGGGGCGGGCGAGGTAGTGGGAGAGCCCCAGGGTCCCAGACGGCGGGCTGGGCTCAGCAGGAACAGGGCTGCTTCATCCTCCTGTGGTCTTTTGACCTGAAAACAGCAGCAAAAATTTCCTCAAGCTGGTACAGAACTGTTATTTTTAAAGACTAGAGCCTCAATAGTTGTCATGAAAATTGGTGTGATGTTGAGTATTAGCAGGCTCAACACGAGCTTTTCTTTAGCTTACCTCCCCCTTTGGTGTCCACCCTTGAATACAGTGTGTGTGAGTTCATTCATATAAAGCTTTCAGGATCTTTTTCTTCTGAGATCATCCAAATCATAGTTACATCAGATAAAAAACTATAAGGACATGTTAGAACTCTTCAGCAGTACTCTTTTTTTTTTTTAGATTTTATTGACGTATAGTTGATTTACAATGTTGTGTTCATTTCTGTTGTACGGCAAAGTGATTCAGTTAGTTATACATATATATATATTTTTCATATTCTTTTCCATTATGATTTGTCACAGGATATTGAATATAGTTCCCTGTGCTCTACGGTAGGACCTTGTTGTTTATCCATTTCAGCAGTACTTTTTAATTTTAGTTTTCTAAAGAGGCAGTACATTCATATGGTTCAAAAACCATTATTTTCTCCCCTCCTTTTTATACAAAAGTCAGCATACTATGAACTCTGCACTTACTCTACCTACCAGTGATGACAAATCAGTATTTAGAGACTTCCATATACATATATATATGCTAATGTACATGTGCACACATAATGTGTGTGTGTATGTAGTGTTCAATTTTGTGTATTGCCATAATTTATTTAACCAGTCTACTTTGGACATTTGAGTTGTTGCCAGTATTTTGCTGTAACAAAAAATGTTGCAGTAAATAACCTTTTGTATATCATTTCACATGTGTGTGAGTGTATGTATAGGATAAATTCCCAGAAGTGGATTTGCTGCGTTAAAGAACACAAGCATTTGGAAGTTAGGTAGAAGCTGTCAAATTCCTCCATCGGGGTTGTAGCAGTTTATCATCCCACTAGCAGTGAATGAAGGTGTTTATTTCACTAAAGCCACACCCACAGGGTGTATTATCATACGTGGGTTTTTACCAGTCTCATAAGTGAAAAATGGTATCTTTTTTAATTTGTGGTTTAATTTTAAATTAAATCTTTGTATACATAATATATTCACATAATTCCAAATCCAGAAAGTGCAGGAGAGGATAGAGTGAGTCACCCTCTGTTACCCCGTCTCCTGTCCCCTAGCTACCTAGAGCTCTTTTTTGAAGTCAGCCATTATTACCAGTTCTTTATGTATCCGTCCAAAGAGGTTTTTATGCCCATACAAGCAAACGTGTGTATTTTTTCCTCTGTATTCAAAGTTGTGTTGTATATACACAGTGTTCTGCACTTTGCTTTTTTCACTTAATATATCGTGGGGATCACAGAAACATGAAAACGTTTTCTAAAGACTTGCTTGGTCCTCAGGTGAGCTGGACCCAGAAAGAATGGGCTCAGGTATTCAGTATGGAGATGCTGCCTTGAGACAGCTGCGGTCTCCACGCCGCGCACAGGCCCCGAGCGCACAGGACTGCGGCTGCTGACGCAGCGCAGGGAGCACAGGTAGGTGCCTGCGTCGCGGCGCCCTGCCGCCTTCGGCCTCGCCCTCTGTTCGCCACCCATAGCCCCGCACAGGCTTAGAGGTGGAGGCTGTCACTGCTTTTTGCAGCCACGTTATGAAAAGGAGAGGTGATTGCATAATTAAAAGTTAGAGATTCTCAGCAGTGAGAATCTCTGCTCACACATTCTTCTCAAGCTCACACGGAACACTCACCAAAACAGACCACATCCTGGGCCATAAAACACACCTGAACACATTTAAAAGAATAGAAATCATCCAGTGTCTGCTCTCAGACCACAGTGGAATTAAACTAGAAATCAGTAACAGAAAGCTAACTGGAAAATCCAAAATGTGTGGGGATTAAACAACATACTTCTAAATAACACATGAGTGAAAGAAGCAATCTCAAGGGAAATGTAAGAATATTTTGAACTAAATGAGAAAACACAACTTATCCAAATTTGGGAAGATTCAACCCAAACAGTACTTAGAGTGAAATTTATAGCATTGAGTGCATGTACTAGAAAAGAAGAAAGGTCTAAGTACCATCATATAAGTGTCCACCATAGAAAACGAGAAAAAGAAGAGCAAATTAAAGCCAGAGTAGGCAGAAGAAAAGGAATAATAAAATTAGAGCAGGAGATCAATAGAGAAAAATCAACGAAGCCAAAGCCGGCTCCTTGAAAAAGACCAGTAAAATCAGTGACTCTAGCCGGGCTAAGGGAAATATATATATATATATATATATATATATATATATATATATATATAATTACTAATATCAGAAATGAAAGAGGGGGCATCACTGCAGATTCTGTGGACATTAAAAGGATAATAAAGGAATGCTATGAACAACTCTGTGCCCACAAATTTGACAACCTGCATGAAATAAACCAATTCTATCAAAGACACAATTTGCCAAAACTTATACAAGAACAAATACACAATCTGAATAGGCCTATATCTATTAAAGAAATTGAACCAATAATTAATAATCTTCCAAAACAGAAAGCACCAGGCCCACACGGGTTCACGGGTGAATTCCACCAAACATTTAAGGAAGAAACTGTACCAGTTCTCTTCAGTCTCTTTCACAGAACAAAAGCAGACAGAACACTTCCTAACTCATTCTATGAGGCCAGCATTACCCTAATTCCAAAACCAGACAAAGACATTACAGGAAAAGAAAACGACACACTAGTATCTCCTGTGAACATAGATGCAAAAATTCTCAACAAAATGTTAGATTGAATCCAACAATGTATACAAAGAATTACATCCTTCCAAGTGGGATTTATCCCAGGTATGCAGGGCTGGTTCAACATTCCAAAATCAATTAATGTAATCGTCACATCAACAGGGAACAAAAATCACATGATTTCATCAAGAGATGCAGAGAAATCATTTGACAAAATCCAATATCCATTCACAATGAAAGCTCTCAGTAAAGTAGGAATAGAGGGGAATCTCCTCAACTTAATAAAGAAAATCTACCCAAAACCTACTGCTAACATCCTGCTTAATGGTGAGAAAGTTGAAGCTTTCCTATTAATATCAAGGCAAGGAGGTCCCCTCTCACCATCATACTGGAGGTCCTAGCTAATGCAATAAGAAAAGGAAATAAAAGGTACACAGACTGGGAAGAGAGAAATTAACTAACTTTGTTGGCTGATGATAATCTGTGTAGAAAATCCAAAAAATCCACAAACTATATAAATGATTATATAGCACAGTTGCAAGATACAAGGTTAATATACAAAAGTCCATCACTTTTCTCTATGCCATCAATGAACAAGTGCAATTCGAAATGAAAAACACAATACCCTTCACATTAGCATCCCCCCAAAAAGGAAATAGGTAGAACTCTAACAACATCTATATGAGGAAAACCAAACTGATTCTGAAGTCTATGTGGAGAGGAGACAAAAGACCCATAATAGCCAACACGGTATTGAGGGAGAAGAACAAAGTTGAAGGACTGTTACTACCCAACTCCAAAACACTATAAAGCCACAGTAGTCAAGACAGTATGGTATTGGTGAAATAATAGACAAGTAGATCAATGGAACAGAATAGAGAGCCCAGAAATACACCCACATACTGATGTTTGTTAAAGGAGCAAAGGCAATACAATGGAGCAGAAATAGTCTTTTCAACAAATGGTGCTAGGACAACTGGACATCCATGCAAAAAAATGAATCTACATACCAGACCTTGTACCCTTCACAAAAATTAACTCCAAATGGATCGTAGACTTAAATGTAAAATGCAAAACTATAAAACTCCTAGGAGATAAAAGAAAATGTAGATGACCTAGGGTGTGGTGATGACTTTTTAGACACAGCACTAAAGACACAATCCATGAAAGAAAGAATTGGTAAGCTGGACTTCATGAAAAATAAAAACTTCTGCTCTGCAAAAGACAATGTCAAGAGAATTAGTAGACAAGCTATAGACCAGGAGAAGATATTTGTGAAACACATACCTGATAAAGGACTGTTAATCCTAAATACACAGACCTCTTAAAACGCAACAGTAAGAAAACAAACAACCCAATTTAAAAACGGGCCAAAGACCTTAACAGACACCTCACCGAAGAAGATATCCAGATGGCAATAAGTATATGAAAACATACTCCACATCATATGCCATCAAGGAGAAAGCAAAGTAAAACAATGAGATATCACTACAAGCCTATTAGAATGGCCACAGTCCAAGACCCTGACAGCACCAAATGCTGGTGAGGATGTAGAACAATAGGAATTCTTGTTCATTGTTGGTGGGAATGCAAAATGGTGCAGCCACTTTAGAAGACAGCTTGGCATTTTCTTATAAAACTAACCTTAGGACTTCCCTGGCGGTGCAGCGCTTAAGAATCCACCTGCCAATGCAGGGGACACGGGTTCGATCCCTGGTCTAGGAAGATCCCACATGCCGCGGAGCAGCTAAGCCCATGTGCCACAACTACTGAGCCCGAATGCTACACTACTGAAGCCCGTTCTCCTAGAGCCCGCGCTCCGCAACAAGAGAAGCCACCGCAATGAGAAGCCCGCATACTGCAACAAAGACCCAGCGCAGCCAAAAATAAAAATTAAATTTTAAAAAAAAGAGTAATGCTTAAAAATAAATAAATTAGCAAGACATGTTTATAATCAATGTTTAAACTGTCAATCGTATAACACGGGTAAAACCATTAGGTAGGTAGGTAGATAGATAGGTAGGTAGATAGATGAATGAAACTAAACATACTCTTACTGTATGATCCAGCAGTCTCACTCCTTGCTATTAACCCAAAGGAGTTGAAAACTTATGTCCACACAAAAACCTGCCCATGGGTGTTTATAGCAGCATTATTCATAATTGCCAAAGCTTGCAAGCAAACAGGATGTCCTTCGGAAGGCAAATGGGTAAACTGCGGTCTATCCAGACAATGGAATATTATTCAGCACTAAAAAGAAATGAGCTGTCAAGCCTTCAAGGCATATAACTAAGTGGAAGAAGCCAATCTGGGGATTTCCCTGGAGGTGCAGTGGTTAAGACTCCGCGCTTCCAATGCAGGGGGCACAGGTTCAAGCCTTGGTCGGGGAACTAAGATCCCACATGCCATGCGGTGCGGCCACAAAAAAAAAAAGAAGCCAATCTGAAAAGGCTACATACTGCCTGATCCCAACTATGTGACATCCTGGAAAAGGCAAAACTCTGGAGACAGGGGAAAGATCAGGGGCTGGGGATGGGAGGGATGAATAGGCAGAGCACAGAGGATTTGGGGAGAGTGAAAAGACTCTGTATGATACCATGTGATGGATCCGCGTCATCATGTATCTGTCCAAACCCCTAGAACATAGAACACCAAGAGTGAGCTGTAGTTTAACTATGGATTTGGGGTGGTTATGAATTGTCAGTGTAGGCTTATCAGCTGTAACAAATGTACCGTCTGGTGGGGACGTTGATAATGGGGGAGGCTGTGTATGTGTGAAGGCAGGGGGTCTTTGGGAGCTCTACATACTTTTCCCGCCTCAACTTTGCTTCGAAGCTAAAACTGCTCTAAAAAAATAAAATCTTAAGAAAAAAATCCTAAAGCACTGAAACAACACAATGAAGAGTTTTGGCTAATAAGCCAACATGGGAATTAAAATGGAATAAATACGTAATTAAATAAATCCAAAAGAAGGCAGGAAAAGAGGAAAAAAGGAAGTAAAGAACAGATGGGGAAAATATAAAACAAATAGCAAAATGCTAGATTAAACCCAGCCTTACCAATTAAAAAAAAAAAATTAGATTCTCTGCTTGAAAGAATTTGTAGGAAATCCTTAATGCACTTGCTCAGAAAGGAAAGTTGATGGGAGTGATTGAGTTAGAGGTTCTTCTCCCTATATGTCAGTGACGAGTCTTTTCCTGGGTTCATTGAAGTCTAAATGAATGTGCCTGTAGCTAAGGCTCATTTATAAAATTTGCAAGTAGAGATTTTAACTTTCTAAAGCTTCCTCTTTTTTATGTATAGTCAACATTATCTAATATGCCTAGGTAAGTTTAAATAAAAATTGGAAGTATTCATTCACTAGTTCCCTTTGTGACTTTAATCGATGTTTGTACATTTTTAGTCATGCATATTTCTAAATTGTTCTTAATATTTTTTAGGTGTTCATACAGTGGTATTTGGGACACAATTGTTGGAGCTTGAAGAAGTTTTTTTTTTTTTTAACCACCATCTTTTTCTACTTTAAATGGAAGTAGATCTTTGTGCAAAAAAAATAATTTGGGTTGTTATGCAAGCTAGTAGATGTGGCACAGCAAACGTATAATAAATCCAGTTCAGTGGACAAGACCATTAAATGTACACATATATGTAAAACTGTTCTGTTCCGTATTCACCCTCTCACCCCAGTTTGAATCCTGGCTGTGTACTGTATATATGCTACTCCAGTACGTCTCCACAGCATGGTATCTGATGTATGGTATGATCGATAGAGCGTTGCACTAAATGCAGTCTAATACTTTATTTTTTTTTAATCGTCTGAACTAAAACCTGTTCATTGTGAGGTGTGCTTTGATCATCGTGTCAGTTATATTGCACAGTTGGTTATGTTTATGACCTGATATTCAGAGACTCTGGCATTGATCGCCAATGCAGTGCTTAGTTAATTCCATTTACCACAGTCCACAATGTGTTATGTGAGCCACACTCCAAATACTAGATCAGTAGTTACTCACATACCAAAACAAAATGAAAAATGGAGTTTTTCCATGAACTTTACACTGTCCAGCACCCTGTTGATTTTAAAGGATCTATCTTCATCAGACCAGTTCAGGAAGTAGAGCTGAGCACCTGCTCTGTCACAGGCACTGTGATTAGTACTAAAGATGCTGGTACCTTTAACCAAACTTCCTAGGCAAGCGATCTACTCTCAGCATCTGGTCAGTGCAATAGATGAACCATATACCAGGGGCTGCTCACCTGGTCCCAGTTTGCTGAACCACCTGGTCTCCCTGTTAGAAAACACATCGTTTGCTACTGTGCTTTTTCTGGGATTCAGTATTAGAGCATCACTGCCTCTTTTTTAGTCTTTTGTTGTTTCGTGTTCATTTTAAGGCAACCCACTAAATCAAGTTAATTTTAAAGGGACACCACTAAGAAGTTTGTGTACAACTTTTGCCTTATGACAGTTATCAAGTTAACATGTTTTTAATTCACATGAGTTATATTGAAGTCTAATATATATTGTATTACAAAGACTTGTTCTAATATTTTAGAATGTTTATGCAAAAAATATATAATAGAACTTCTCTTTAAAGTTAAAATACAGCACTACTTAAAGCTGAAAGGTTTAAAAGCATTCTTCACCTTACATGTGTTCTTCCACTGTGACTTTTAGCTGCAAACTGGTAAATTTCATTACCTTTAAGTTGGAAGCTGCCTACTGCTTTTGTTGTTTTAACCAACAGAGCACAGCAGCACTACAAACTCTGGGAAGTGACTTGGATAAAAATATCAGGATATAGCTGTTTTACGTACTTTAATTTTGCTTCTTTTATGTCTCGAATATTTGATTTTGAAAAGTCAGGATATGAAGCAAATTCTCAGACTGAGCTGCTTCTTGGACCTCGCTAGAAGAATGTTTCATTCAGTATCTCATTTACAGTGGGTTTGCAAGCTGCTCGTTTTGGGACAGCTTTTTGCATGGGGTAGGAGCATGTCTGTTTGACCACATCAGTTTATTCAAAAGCAAAAATTTTTTTTAAATAAGATAAATGTTAAGTTGATTTATAAGTGAGCCTGTTAATTAAACCCCAGGTACTGCATATAATTCCACATCCCTTGACCAATAAAAGTTGCTGGAGAACCAAACCATGGTGGTTCTTAATAAAGGCCTTTAGGAAAAATGAAGAGGGGAGAGGATGTGATATTTGGTCCGTGGAGTGTTTTCCAACACCACCAACCAATCCTCTGATTCTTCACACACCAGATGGGTTCTGTTCTGACCCTGTCTACCCGGAGATGGCATCAGATTCCATAGGTTAAGGGCTGAGTCGGCATCACCACCACTACCACCACCCGCCCCCAGACACACACTGCAGATGTCAGTCACCCGTCCAGGTTGTTACCTGTGCTTCTCACCTACGAGCACAGGTTAAGTGCTAAGGTTAAGTCAGCACTAAGTCTGAGGTTCCCACAACCCCCTCCTCGGGTTTGATTAACTTCTAGAGCAGCTCACAGGACTAAGAGAAACGGTTTCCTTATGAGATTACTGGCTTGTTGGCAAAGGATATTAAAGGATACAAATGAACAGCAGACAGGGAGATACATAGGGCCAGGTCTGGAAGGGTACCGGGCACAGGAGCTTCTGTCCCCGTGGAGTTTCGGGTGCACCACCCTCGCGGCACATGGATGTCTTCCTGTTCACCAACCCGGAAGCTCAGAAGCTCCTCAAATCCTGCTGTTCAAGAATTTTTCTAGAGCTTAATCTCCAGCATCCCCCTTCCCTGAGGCCAGTGGGTGGAGCTAAAAGTTCCTTCGATCTTTCTGGTGACCAGCCCCACACTGAGGCTCTCTAGGGGACACACCTGAAGTCAGTTCATTAGCATAAACTCTGCTCACAAGGGACCCCTAAAACTCAGGAAATTCTAAGGGTTTTAGGAGCTTTGTGTCGGGAACCAGAGATAAAGACCAAATATATCTAGTTACAAATGTTATGTATGTATTTCCCACAACTTACTAAGTTTTCAGGATGCTCTTAATTTACATATCTAGAAAAGCATTTTCTCAGTCTTCCTAGAAAAAGATTCTACACTCCATCTGGACTTGAGATTATAATTTATTCTTTCACAGTCCAGCATTTAAGTGAAAATGAAAACATCACAATTTGGGAAACTATAACGGTTTTTTGAAAACATATTACTTGTGACTTATGTAAGAGTTTTTGAAATCTTTAAGAACATTGATTCCTAGCAGATCAGTATCGTTCAGAGTGAAGAAAGTGCTAAAATTAGTAATTTAAATGATTTGTAATTCATACCATGACACAGTAGATGGTTCTTTATTTTCTGTCAAATTTGTCCTTTTTTTTTTTGCTTTTTTTGGAGGGGAAAATTAGAGGGACTTTAAAACACCTGTAAAGTTTAAAATAACTTTTCGTGCTAGCTGTAAAGTGATTTCTCTTTACGAATCAGTCTACCTGTGCACCTACAGACAATCTGAGTTTATCCCAGTTGTTGCTCGGTCGCTTCCTGATTGTATTTACTTCTTTAAGGAGTTGCTTTTAGAATCGTAGAGGGATTTATCTGAGAACGCTCAACGTGCCAGCTTCAGAAAGAGGAGTCATTTGCCGGCCATCACCCTCTAAGGTCAGCAACGGACTTATGGGAGTGTTTGAACTTAAACAAGTATGGAGAAAATAGCACATAGAACCACTATAGCCGCTAGCTTCCACAATTGTCCGCATTATGCCAATCTTGTTTTATCTACTGTACCTTTGCCCCACTTTTTTTATGCTGTAATATTTGGCAACACCCAAAACATCTGTCATTTCACCCAAAAATAGTTCAGTATGCATCTGTGACAAGAATATATTTTTTTAATTTTATATAATCAACATACCATTGGGAACTTCATAAAAGATACTGTTACAAGCCAAGAATGGCTATGGTTTTTTTCTTGCAATTATATAAAGTTGTCTTTCTGACATGTATTGAAGACGCACATCTTTAATCCAGCATTACGAGCGGTCATTTCCCAACATGTGGCTAATTGTACTGGAAGTTCTGTCCCCGAGCCCAGGGGACAGTTGTACCTTCAGCAGGGACACGGGGCAGCCAGCCTGCCACCCACAGCCAGCGCAGCTTCAGAGTGGTGGGACCCCTCGCCGAACTGGTTGTTAGACCTTCTCAGTATCACACTTGCTGCTGTAGTAATGTGAGGCACACCTATTTTAATCACCTCAGCATGTCTACATGAAGGACGTATTGAACTTGACCCATGCATCTCCGGAAGTTACGCTACCAAGTGTGAAGCGGGTCGAGCTTGCAATAATGTCAGCATGCTCCTTCATCCTAGAGCACGTTGCCCTTCACCTGCGGGAACTGGATGAAAAACAGATAAGCCTGTGCTCTGACAGCTCCTTTCTTTAACTTCTTGATGTCATGTGTAAATTTCATTTTAAAGAAAAGCTAGCATTTTCAGAAAAACACTAAATTTCTGAGTATGTCACATTCCAAAATGCCATAGAAATAATTATGTTCACTAAATATTTAAGGGCCAACTAACTGTGTGTGAGAGTAAAGTGCTGAGTTCTGTACGTTGGGTGGGGAGCCGTCAAATCATTTTACATTGACTAGGAAAATTTGTGATGTGATTAATTTGGGCAAAGTCCACCACACCACCCTCCTTTCCAGAAAAGTCACCGTGTGGGTTTCTGTGGCCATAAACATCTGTCACATGCCCTCATGCTATGCCTATTTCCTGGGGAAAATGGTGCTTTTATAGGACACTCTTGTGTTTCTCCGAATGCCCCTTGCTTTCTCATCGCCTCTCTGCCTTTGCATGGACTGTGTTTCATTGCCCTCACCTGTAACGCTCCCTGCAGGCGGTCCAGGTCTGTCAGGCTGCAGCCCCCTTGTCCTGACGGGTGCAGCTGGGAGCCCTCAGTAACCCTCTCCCACTCCTGACACGTGCAGACACACCGCTCCAGTCCTGCGCTGTCCTGACCTTGCTTTTGGTATCGGTCACGTTGGTCCGTAGATTGTCTTTATTTGTCTTCTCTACTGGGCTGAGACTTCCCTAGGAAAGGGCTGCCTTCTGTGTGCCTAGGGCCTGGCAAATAGGACTCCAGTGCTTGTGGAAAGGACAAATGATCAGAGTCAGTTGTGTCCCCAAGTCCTTCTAAAGTACCTGGATATCAAGCCTATCCACTGCAAGATGCCTGTTTTGCAAAATCTCCCAAAAGGTGGTTATCTGATCCTGCTCAGTCCCTTCCTGTCTGGGAAGGAGTTTCGTAACTCCTAGAGCTCACTTTCAAATGATATCACCAAGATGGCGAAGTAGGGAGACCCCGGCCTCCATCCCCCGACTCCCAACAAAGATCAACAATTAGCTATCCACAGAGAAAAACAGCTCTGGGAGAACTCGGGAGTCCACTTCAGAAACTTCAGCTGCTCAGTGGAACAAAAACCTGAAAATAATCACACAGAAAGGGAAGAACAGCTTCCTTTTGTCTGCATGACCCCATCCCCCAGGCCAGCACTGCTCAGCACCAAGAGGGAGCTCCCCAGCTAGAAAGAGTTCTCCTCCCCAGGAAAGAGGGGGGTGGTGTGAGCGACTAGCTTCCCCAGCCTTTTGGGGCACCACACAAGGGACCTGTTCAGTTTCACCCCACCTAGAGACCAGCAAAGCAAAGTGTCAGCCGTGCAGCTGGAACAACCATGGTTCCTAGTGCCCTGCTCCGCAGAGGAGCCCGCCAGCTCTCAGTAGTTATCACCCCATGGGTACCCCCATTCCTGGGCACCTGCTGCCTGAGTCCCTCCCCATTCTCCCCGGCCCCGCCAGAGCCCAGGATCTGCACTGGCAGCCTGCCCAGGCCTCTGCAGCTACATAGGTGCAAGATGCCCGCCTAGGCCCCTGCGGCTGACCCCCGTTGCCAGGTGCACAGTGTGGCCGGCCCCTCCCAGCTGTGCACCTGCACACCCCCAGGCTGATCCCTGTCACCAACCTCCGCTGTTGTGTACACACCTGTGGGGAGATTCTGCAGCTCTAGGAAAGTACACCACCTGCCAGGGCCCCCGCAGCTGCTGTGGGCCCACGCTTGGCCCAAGCCCTTGCAACTGGCCCTGTTCCCCACCACTACGTGCGAGTCTGCGACCAGCCCCTGCCACTACACAGGCACCTGCAGCTGGTCTCCACAGCCAGGTGTGTGCACACCTCCAACTCTGGCCATCACTGCTTCCTGCCCTGTGCCCGAGCAGCTGAACCTGGAGGTACCACTGAGGAACCCACCGGCCCTTGCAGCCACTGCAGAGCCCGCACAGTGCTTGCCAGGAACCACACAGTTGATGCTGTGACCCTCAGTTGCCTGAGCCAATGGCACAGTATCCCTCCCACCCAGACTACCCCTGACCCTGCACTTGGAACCCCGCACCACTAGGCCTGGGATCACAGCACACTCCAGCATGCCCCCGCCTGCAGGTGAAGGTCTTTCCTTATACCAAAGTCAGCCCATAAAGTCTGGAAGAGATAGCTGCTTCTTCAAGTGCACAGATACCTATTAATAGCAAGACTGCAGGGATCACAAAGCATCAGGGAATCGTGAGACCACCAGAGGAACACAGCAAACTTCCAGTAACTCTCCGCAAAGAAATGGGGACACATGAGTTGGCCAACAAAGAATTCAAAATAATTGTTCCAAAAATGAATGCTCAGAGAGCTACAAGAGAACACAGATAAAACAACTTAACAAAATCAGGAGAACAAAACGAGAAGTTCAACAAAGAGATAGAAAACATAAAAAAGAACCAAACAGACATTTTGGAGCTGAAGAATACAACGACTGAACCAAAGAATTGAATACAGAGCTTCAACAGCAACGGAAGAAAGAAACAGTGAGCTTGAAGACATAGCATTGGAAATTATTGAAACAGAGAAGCAAAGCGGGGGGGGGGGGGGAATGAAAAGCCTCCAGGACTTACAGGACACCGTTAAGAGACAGTCTGCACATCACTAGAGCCCCGGGAGGAGGAGAGAGGGAGGGAGAGCGGGAAGCTTGGTTAAAGAAATGATGGCTGAGAACTTCCCAAACCTTGGGAGGTGTTTGGAGTCCAAGTTTCAGTCCACAACTCTCTTTCCAAGACACATGGTAATGAAACTGTCTAAAATCGTAACTCTCAGAGCAGCCTCTTCGTTTGCGACTGTTGACGTCAGTGCCTAGTTACCCAGTTGTCTTGTTTTACATTCTAGGGTTAAGAGCTTTGCTGTTTAGGTTGCAGGTTTTGTTGTTTGGACCAGTATTTCTTGGGAACTCTGTCTGTGCACTCTTAGTTGGCCTCTTGGTACCTGACGGTACAGCCTGTGGGCAAGCAGGCGTCCAGACTGCTGTGCTGTCCGTGTGCACTGACCGGTCACTTGAGGCTGTGAGAAGCAATAGAACAGACGATTTGTCAATAAACGTCTGCTTTCAGGGCTAGGCCTGCTCAGCTGTCCAAGACTTGTAGGATGGGCCATAAATGCCTGGGGTGAAATGTGTCGAATCTCTCAATTCTGTGAATTACACACACTCTGTTACAGTTGACAGGTCCTCACATTGAAGCAGAAGCCAGAGCTATGAAAACTTGTACCTTTTCGAAGCAGTAGGAGAGGAGTGGCAAATAATAGATTTCCTCCTCTAATTTTAAGATGAAATGATTTCACCTGAAGCTTTTAAATTTGGTTTTCTATTTAGGTGGTTTATACATGTTTTTACCTGATTCTTCAAACTTTAGCCCTATCTGAGCCGTGAGAAATATACTTCTGCACTTGGAGAAATCCAGTACCCAAGTGCTGCGTTGCTTGTTCAGTGTGTCTCCGATCAAAGTATAGGATTTCATGCCCACTTTTCTTCTCTTCTTTTAAAAGAAAACACAGCTTATTGAGAAATCACTGGAGAATTTTTGTTTAACAGATTCCTCATTTTTAATACTGTCATGTGAAATGTCTATCGTAAAGCCTCGAAGGGGCATAGCACCTTTTTACAACTTAAAGGAGTTCTCACATTTAACATCTGATTTAACCTTCAAAATAGCCCTTTGCAGTGGCTCAGAGTACAGGGGCCCGAGATGCAGAGGCCAGGGCTGCCACTCCCAGGAAGTGGACGGCAGGCCCCGGGGGACAGCCCTGTGGTCTCCACAGTAGGACAAGGCACCGGGATTTCTGTTGAGTGGCACCTTTTTTTCTTCAGACTTCATGGAAATTTCAAACACACGTGTTTACTGGAATTTCAAGGACTATAAAGCGTTCTCATTTTAACTGGTAAGAGTAGTTTCCATGTTTAACATACCTTTAGTGCCAAGTTGTTGGAGGTGGGAAATAAGTTGATTTCATCACTGTGAAACCATGCTTTGATTTCAAAAGAAAAGAAAAAGAAACGTGCAAGCTTGATAACTTGCCTTTTTGTCCCTGCGTTCAGTACACTGAAAACATCATCAATTAAAAATGCATGACTGAAAATGCGTGCCAGCTGGTTTCCGAACGCTTGTCGCAGTCGTTTTGTATTTGGTGCCTAAGGCTGTGCCGAAGTCGCTTGTGAGTCGGGTATTTCTCTGTGAAGGTGAGGCAGTGCCTGGGGGCCTGAGCCGAGGCTGCCGCCCCTCGCCCAGCAGCATCTAATGTCTGCAGTTACCGTGGCAACACTCCTGTGCCCTCTGCCAATAAACTCCTGAGCCGGCTGGCCCTCGTCGGTGCTGCTGCTTTTCTCTGTTTGACTGAGTCCTTGAACAAGAATAGAAGGAAAATGTCCTTAGGTACTCGGCGTTTTTTTTACTTGATCTGCAACTATCCAATCACTGTGCTCTGGCCTTCCTGTCTTCCTCTTTTTGTTTCCAGCAGTAATGTTGGCTTTAAGCACTAGCCCGTGACTTCAGACTTTCAGCCAATGTAGTTACGTCTGGGGATCCATGTAGCGGCCTCGGCTTTAGGCCGGGTCTGGTGTTTGTCTCTGGGGATGTCGCGGTGAGATGGTGTCTCACCCGTTGTCAGAGCCGTTCTCACAGGGTGACGCCCCACAGCAGAGCACTCGGCTGGGCGTGGGTGTGAGTCGAGTCCACGGAAAACGTCGTAGAAAGCACAGTGGGCAGCGTCGGGATCCATCCACGAGGGAGGGGTGTGTGGTGCCAGGCCGGGGACCCCAGCAAGGCGGGCTGTTGGAGGGGGCTCTTGGCAGGAAGCAGGCATTTGCTCCTGACCCCCAGGATTCCTCTCAAGGAGCAGAAGGCAGCACAGAGACAGAAGAACCTCCAGTTCCCTTGAAATCCTCAAGTGAAACAGGCTGTCTGTCTCGGGCCCTAGTCAACACCTAGGTCATAAAACCAGTAAAAGATGGATTAATGGCGATGTTAGCTGTCACAAGCAGTCACTCTTAACTGGTTCACACTACCGGTCACAGTCAACACGGCCAGTGTTTGGGGTTTAAGTCGAAGCCACACTCACAGCAAGATCCCGGGCAGCAGGCGTGGTGTCCCCTGCCCGGGGGCCACCGGGCTTCCTGAACCTGTGCAGGCGTGAGCAGAGAGCGTTGGCTGGGTCTTCCAGATGCTCAGGGCTGCCCGCACTTCCCTTTCCTCATTCCCCACCACCGTAGGAGCGCCGATGGGGGCAGCGTGCGGATGTGCCCCGTCTGCCCGGGATGCTGCGCTATGGTCACCTCCCTGGGCCCACGTGGGTACGTGGGGAAACGCTTAGGAGTGGAATTGCCAAGTCAAAGATGTGCTCCTTTTTAAGAGCCGTAAAGCCAAACTGCCCTCCAGAGAACTTGTGCCAATTTACCCTCCCACTAATAGTGCAGGAGGCCCAAACTTCAATCCATGCTGTACGTAAGAAGAAGCCGTTTTTTTAAAAAATTAAGATTTATATTTTGTATTATTAAATTTTAACCTTTGCCATACATACTGTGGCAGTCATGAAGAAGGTGTCCTTTAATCTATAAACAGCAGTCACAGGCTACAGGAGCACTGTTGTTATGAAGGGCACACCGCGGGCGTCCCTGGGAAATCAGTCCTGCTGTGGAGGAAAGTGGAACAGAGTCTATGTGTCCCAATCAGAACACATGGAAAAGCCAGCAGCCTGGCTCACCTAAGGAAGCCCTGGTCCTTCTGAAAAACTCGATAAGCTTCTATTGTTGGTATAATCAAGTTCAAATTTTATTCCTAGGAAAGGTTAGTTTTTATGGTGGAAATTCAGGATTTACACCTCACTATCCAAAAATCTACATGTTTTGAATATGGTAAGGTTCAAAGTACCCTTCCAGCCAGGTTCAGGCCCAGGAGGCCCCTACAGGCCCCTAGCTGGCTCTGCCGTCAGCCTAGCTTAACCACACACAGCTTGGAGTTTTCAGGGGGAGACATACCTTCCAAGAGTGGGTATTCAGTTTTGGGTTTGTTTTTTTTTTTTCCTGTCTTCTCTAGGATTTTTAAAAATAGCTAATACATTCTTACATGTCAAAAATCAAAGCAGTATGGAAGGTCAGCCTGGGGCCTCCTTGCCTCTCCCTCACTCACTGCTCACCCCACACCTACAGTAACCCCTGGCTAGTGTGTGTATCCTTCCAGAGTTCCTTGATGTGGACACAGGTATTATTCCTCCTCTCTTCCTCAAACAAAAGGCAACATGTTACACACACTGTCTTTTTCCATCTATACTGCATCTTGGAGCTCTTGGCACGTCTGGGTACATTGAGAGCTTTCTCCTTCTTATCGAAGGCTGAATGATGTTCCATTGTGTGAATATGCCATGTTTTCTTTAACTACTTCCTTGCTGATAAACAGTTGGGTCATTTCCAATTCCCTGGTTCTTTTGAGGTAATTCCAAAATACATGACTAATGACAGCATCGTCAACTTCTGTCTTCACCCACATTTCTGTCTCCTTCCTTCATTCATTAGAAAAAGTAACAGCATTCCTCCCAGTTCAGCCCCTTTCCTATGCAGAGGCAAGAAGCATTTACAAAATTTGATGGAAACGGGAAAAAAAATCCAGCAAGAAATGTGAAAGACCTTTTGATGAAAACTTTATTGAAATAAATATAAGAAGACCAACTTAATGGAGACATACTCTATTTGGGGATAGAAAGAGTCAATATTATAAAGATGTCAGTCCTCCAAAATTAGTAAATTCAATGCAGTTTAATAAAATTCCCAAATGGAATGTTAAAATAGAAATCGACAAGCTCATTCTAAAGTTCACATAAAAAAGAAAATTGCCAAGGAAAGCAAAGAACAAGGGCGGGTAGGGAGACTTGCCATACCAAATACTAAAATGCACTGCAAAATTAAGTTAAAACAGTGCTATGAGCTCAGGTGTAAACCAGTTGATCCACAGAAGAGCAGCGTCTAGAAACTTTCCCTTGTATCTGTGGCAATTTATGAAAAAGTACGATGTGACATTTTACATCACTAAGGGCTCTTCACTGGATGGTGTTAGTGCCTTTTTCTTCCCCTTTAATTGAATTTTTTTTAAAAAGGTTGGATCCCTAATTCATATTCACCAAAAAAGTTAATTCCAGTTGGATTAAAGATCTAAAAGCAAAAGGTAAGATTTTTTTTAAAGGCATTGGAAGAACATAAGAATTTTTTTATGACCAAAGGGTGAATCTTTCTGTAGGTGACTCAAAATACCCCATAAAGAAAGGGTTTGAGGTTTGACTCTGCAAATTAGCATTTTCTATACAAAAGAAAGCATACAGTCAGCAACGGGCTATGACAAAGCATTTGCAACACGTCTGACACAAGATTGGGGTCAGATAGATAATACAGAGATCCTAGCTAGTTAAACAGACAGATACCCACTGCGGGGTGGGGGTGGGGGAAAGGCGGTGTGCTTTTCTAGTTTTCCCAAAATAATTTTAAGCTTGGCAAAGCACATAAATAGGCCATTCATCAAAGAAATAGATGATTGATCAACATGAAAAAGAAGGTAACCCTCACTAATAGTCAGTGAAATGCAAATTCAGATAATCACGTTTTATTCCTGATATTGCTAACAGTATGGCTTGTTCTTTTTTGTCAAGCTTGCTAGAGGCTTATCAATTTTACTAATCTTTTCAAAGAACCAGCTTTTGGCTTCATTTGCTTTTGTCATCAATTTTATTGATTTCTGCTCTCTTTCCTTCATTCTGGAAGATGTGGGCTTACTTTTGTCTCTTAAGATGGAAGCTTATTGATCTGAGGCCTGCTTTCCTAATATAAGCTCTCAATGCTATAAATTCCTTCTAAGTACTACTTCCTTTAACTGTGCCCACAAATTTTAATATATTGTAATTGCATTTTTCTTCCATTTAAAATATCTTCTAATTCCTCTTGAGACCATCTTTTTGGTGGATTATTTATGAGCAGGTTGATTTCTGACTGATTTGAGATTTTCCTATCTTTACTGATTTCTAGTTTAATTCCATTATAGTCAGAAACATACTTTGTATGATTTTAAATTTTAGGTTATTTTAATAACCAGGATCTGAACTGTCTTGATGAATGTTCCATGTGAACATGAAAATTTTGTGTTCTGCTTTTGCTGGGGAGTGTTCTATAAATGTCAGTGATTTGGTTAATGATGTTGTTTAGCTCTTCTGTGTCTTCACCAATCTTTTGTCTACTAGTTCTGTTACCGATAGGCATGTCGATGTCTCTAACTATAATTGTAAATTTGTCTAGTTCTCCTTTCGGGGTCAGATGTTCCTTCATGTATTGCATTTTGCCTCAGGACAGTCTTCTTTGTAGTTTTAGCCTTTTTCCCAGAAGATCAGCTTAATCTGCCCTCCATAGCCACTCTGTTTACTTTCGTAGTGCGGCTTTCCCCGTGCATGCAGAGAACCCTTTGTGGGTCTTGCATTCTGTCATTTTGTAGGGGTGATATCTGCCGTGCTTCCCATAGGAGCCTGCCAGGTTTTAGGAACGCTCACGCGCTCCCACTCATTCACTGTGGGCTCGGACGCTTGTGTTTGGAAGCTCTTGTTAGGTTCTCAGGAAAAATCCACTGCTGTGTCTCCTCCATGACAGCACTCTTCCACCTCTGACCCCAGGTGAGTGGGAGCTTCCCACACATCAAGCAGTCCTTTGACACCAGCTGGGTGTCCTACAGTTCAGCTCAGTGCTGCTACCTGGAGACAGTGGCAGGTCCCACGGGTTAAGGGCTCAGCCCCACAAGACTGCCCCCCGCCCCAACTTCAGACGCCAATCACAGGTCCAGGTTGTTACCTGTGCTTCTGACCAACCAGCTGTAAATTAGAAGGTCCCGGGACCCCCTCCCTTGGGTTCAATTAATTTGCTAGAGCAGCTCACAGAAATGAGGAAAACAGTTTACTTACTGGATTACTGCTTTATCATAGAGGATATAACTCAAGAACAGCCAGATGGAAGAGATGCATGGGGCACGGTACAGGGAAAGAGTGCAGTTTACATGCTCTGTGGGTACCACTTTCCTCACATCTCCATCTGTTTGCCACCCTGGAATCTCTATGAACCCCGTCCTTCTGGGCTTTACAGAGGCTTCATCACATAGGTGTGAGTGATTAAATTAAGTCATTGGCCATTGGTGACTGACTCAATCTCCAGCCCCTCTGTCCTCCCCAGAGGTCAGGGATGGGACTGAAAGTTCCAACCCTCTCCTCCCAGTTGGTTTCCCTGGCAACCAGCCCCCATTCTTAGGGGCTGGCCAAAAGTCATCTCAAAAGGTGTGTTGGGAAGGGGCTTGTTATGAATGAAATGACAAGGCACTCCTTTCACCTTTCTGGCTCTGGAGCTGTTTCAGGAACCGAGAACAAAAGACCAAATTCTAGAACTACTGTTCTATTCCCCATGTTCCCAGTTTCCTTTTGGTATCACTTCTCTTCTGTCTGAAGCACATCCTTTGACTATTCCTTTAAAGCAGGTCTCCTGGCTATCAATTCTTAGTTTTCCTGCACATGAGTATATCCTTATTTCTCCCTCATTCCTGAGGGATATTTCACTGGGTACAGAATTCTGAGTTGACAGTTCTTTTCTTTCAGCACTTTAAGAAACGTGCCACTTCCTCCCGGCCTCCGTAGTTTCTGATGAAAAAACGCATGGGCATTTGAATTGTTGTTCCCTTGTAGGTCATCTTTCATTTTTCTCTGGCTGCTTTCAAGATGTCTGTTAGTTTTCAACAGTTTTCAATGTATCTAGGCTTGGATTTCCTGGTTTATCCTGTTTCAGCTTCACTCAGCTTACTTGGGAGGTTTTTAGCCATCATTTCTGCACGTTTTTAAAGCACTACACTCTTCCTCTTCTCCTTCTAGGACTCCTATAACACAACCCGGAAACTTTTTCTTCAGCCCTTTTTTCTCTCTGTTCAGACTGGATGATTTGTATTGATTGTCTTTATTTTGTCATCTTCAATCTTCTATTGAGTCTATCCAGGAAGGTTTTTTTAATTTCAGTCGGAGTATTTTTCAGTTCTAATATTTTCATTTAGTTCTCCTATCATCTGTTTCTCTACTGATAATTTCTATTTCGATGCTTATTTCAGGAGGGTGAGTTCTCGTTTGAACTTTTCCATTATAGCTTCCGTCAAGCCTGTGAGGGCAGCTACTGATTTTCTTTTTCCATGAGAGCCATTTTCATGGTTTTCATGTGCTGAGTAACTTGGGATTGAACCTTAGGCATCTGAATATTACATGATGAGACATGACCAAGTCCTGTGGAGAATGCTGGTATTTTTGTTTTAGCAAGTAACCAGCCTATCTAGGCTCAGGCCCCAAGTCCTGTGGGTGTTGGTTCCAACGTCAGTTCAGTCTTCAAAGCTCTGGCAGTGCTATTTGGACCTGTCCCATGTGTACACCATCTTGTCGTCAGTCTGAGACCCGAGGAGGGGTCTGCCCGTCAGGCCAGTCTCAAGGGTGCTTGGTAGGCTAATCAGGGTCAGCTCCACGGGGGGACGTGTGGACAAGGGAGCAGGTTGGGGAAAGCCGGGGAGTTACAGAACGTGTATAACATTATGCCATGTTTGCGCACAAAAAAAAGAGAAAGTGTGTATGTACCTCCAAGTGCCTGGAAAAAAGGTCTGGAAGTTTACACACCAAACTTAACACTGGTTTCCTCTAAGGAGGGGTGTAGAATTTTGGTGAGGGGGTGGTACTGAAAGGGACCTGCACTTTTTACTCTGTAACTTCTCTGAGTGACTTTACCCATGCCCTATCGCTTTTGTAATTTTCAAAACAATAAGAAGGTGTGAGGGAAAATGTGGCATCTAACGCAAAGTATATACACAGAACGTGTCTTTTCCTGGAAGCATCTAACGTGTCTTGTTAAACATTTATCTAATGAAAAATCCATTTAGGGGTCAATGTGATCACCCACTTTCTTCAACCATTTATGTGCTAATGAGAGTTATTTTCCACAAAACAGAAGTTTCAGCCTGTAACATTAATGAACTTTATTCACATTTTTCCAAGTAACTGCAATATTCAATACAAGCGAAAAGCAATACATAGTTCTTAGAAAACACAGCCCCAAATTCCCACTGCCTGAGCCTTGTGATGGTAAGTGCCCAGCCTTTGTTCTTCAGAATGTTAAAGTGAATGCAGTGCTCAAAATAAATATACAATAACAACACAGGGAGACTGTTCTTAAATACAGTTTTGCTAATTATAAAAGAAATCCAAAAAGAGGCCTCTACTGTCTTCACTCAGGTGTCCTGACTTTCAAAATGGAAATAAGTAATAAGACGAGCCGCTTTTCCCCCTCTCACACTAGCAGGCTGGAAGGGAGCAAATCTGGACCCAAAACCTAGACGTCACTCCTTGCACAGAATTTGGTATTAAGCACACACCTTACATTGAAGAGCTCCCTATTCATCCTATTGTACAAAATCCATTTCAAATACAAGGTCACACTTTTAGGATCACTTTTTAAATATAATTTAGCTGATCACAAGACTACAGTAAGAACCTTATAAGTCAGGCATTGACAGTTTGATCCCAAACCAACTACAGAATCAGACTGTGTAAATATTAGCACCATTTTTTATCTAGTCCAGTGAAATGTAAAACTATCCACTAAACTATTTTCTACTGAAGGAGTCAACAAGGAAAGTTGTTTTTACTTCTAACATGTGCTTGGCCTCTCTCCCTCTTTGCCAATAATACGTTTGAACACTTTATCAAGTACTAACCTTCCGTTGATAAAGTTTACGCCCAGCACAGCCTTAGAACTCAAAAGCCACCTTTCTTTTGTGCAGTTCAGATGGTTGAGTTTATGTGACCCAGTATACATACACACCTTTCAGGTTACTAGCAATTTACATTTGATGAATCAGTGACAAAGCTATTTCATAAGAAGCACCACAAACGTGTGCTCACGACAAGTTAATTCAGATAACCTATGCCCTATTTTACTTTCAGTAAACTTGAAAAAATGTATATAAGTGCGTGGAAATTTTCTGACGGTAGGGGAGTGCAAGCATTTTGACACCTCCTAAATAAGAGTGATCTTTTAGGTTTTAAAAGCAAGGAAACGGACAGAGTCCTGTTTAGTTCTCACTCACCTGGGTCCAGTAGAGGCATTCAGGTGTTACTCAATATTCTATTATTGCTTTTAATCAAAGTAACACAGAAAACATGTTTATGGCAAATTGTTTTAATTAAGAACTTAAAACCAAAATTTTAAAAAGAGTCTTATGTAGCAATTATTTTATTCTATATTTTAAATATCACTGGATTCTCAGTTTCAAACTTTGCAACATGATAGGTCATTTTAAACTACCTTGACGTCTTATAGGTTGTCCAAAGAAATGGGAACATGATCACAACATCAGTTCCTAGAATGAGAAGGAAAAAGGACATCAAATTGTTACAACTTAAAAAATTTGGGGGGCTTTCCTGGTGGCACAGTGGTTGAGAGTCCGCCTGCCGATGCAGGGGACACGGGTTCGTGCCCCGGTCCGGGAGGATCCCACATGCCACGGAGCGGCTGGGCCCGTGAGCCATGGCCGCTGAGCCTGCGCGTCCGGAGCCTGTGCTCCGCAACGGGAGAGGCCAATTTTGTAGGCTTAAAAGATAATCTTTACCCCTAAAGAGAGAGAAAAGTAAAGAAACCCTAACCAACTAATGACTTGGACATAGGAAGGGAAATCACAAGTACTTCATATTGACTCATTCATTGTTCATGCACATTAAAAGTACTTTAAAAATTTTATTCATTTGTCCTCTACTTAAAAATGGGGAAAAATTGGCCAGCATTGCCCTCTAGGTTCTTCCAGATCTGCATCTGGAGTTTGCGGTAATAAGTAAGCACATTGAATATGAGTCTGTTTTCTAAAGGAGAGAGTCTGGCTTGCTCAGAGCCTCGAAGGGTCGGGTTTCTAAGACAGTCCATCAGTGTGGACCCGAGCTACTCCCCTCGGCCTCTTCCTAAGATTGTCAGCTGCAACGGGAATGGAACGCCAGAGCCGGTGGTTGAAACCGAACATGCAGGAAGTGATTTTAAAGAAACAGTTTCCACCATCACGACGCCACAGGAATTTCATCTTCAGGTACCTGCAGTGTTTAAGGACTATAATAACAGCAAGATTCACCAGAATCACTAGCGAGGTTGTTTTGGACAACACACAGACCTTCTTCGTACTAAATATACATCGCAGTGACCGGGAGAGCTCACGATGTATTCACCTAAAAACAATGCAAATATTTTAAAAGGTTTTTTTTTTAAAAAAAAAGCTCATGATTTTCAGTATGAGTTTGCAAACCTTAATACAGTGATGTAAGATGATACTGTGTGAAGACTTTACATGAAATAAAACGCTTGTGTTCTAAAAACTGACCGTAATACTTCAAAGACCCAGAGTAAAACTGTCAAGGAGATGCTCAAACTCACATCAAACACCAGATTTTCATTCACATCTGCACGTGCTAAGCTGGCCAAGTACTTCCTTCTCTCCTAGGAGGAGTTCACCATTCATCCTTCCTGCAGGTTCCTGTCTCTCCTGGATGGAAAGCAGTGTTTCTCAAAACCACTTTCTACCACGAAAGCAAATGTACTAGAGAGAAGGAGCACTTCGTTTACACACATCTCTGCCCACGCACACGCCAGCGTCCGCTCGCGTTAGGTCCTACACAAGACCTACCGGCTAGGAACCTCGGAGGAAGGTATTTCAACCAAAAGTCTGAACGGTGTACATCATCAAGGCTTTGCTACTGGGGAGTTCTATGGAGGAGAAAGTAGGGGTGGTCCACATCTCTAATGGGTATCTTAAAATCTGGCCCCATCCCCAACGAGCAGGACAGTTACATTCTAAATGTCACTGCCAAGCTATCAGAAAGGAGGCAAAGGTCCACAGTGCATGTGTGTCAGAAGGCCAGACTGCAAGCAAGTGAACGGTACCCATTATGCGTTCTTAAAAAATCTCACAATAAAAAGGGACAGTCTTTGACTCAAAAGAAACCAGTACTACTTCTAAACACACTGCACTGGTACTTTGCGTACTGGAATGCACCTGAACTATTAAACTATTAATAAGTGCCTAGATGACAATTTAAAGAGAAAAGATGACCCTCACCCAGCCCAATAATTCTTAAATATCACGGTCCACGTGAAGTGGTGCTGAACTGAAATGCAAAAGAAAGTGAACTGTTAGGAACTACCAAAGCTCTACTTTCACTATACGTGGAATCAGTACTAGCGTTGAAACTCACTTTTAACGTGATATTCTTTCACAAAGAAATCTACACAGAAGGAAAATGAGTCTTCTGCTGCAAGCTGGCGTGATCTTACCAGCTACGGAATCTCAGAAGTCGTTCACAACAGGAGCAACATGGGCTCCACCTAAACTGAGGGAAGATACTGAAGTTAAGAATCTGTAAGCCATTTAAAGGCATTTGGTGTCAGTATCTTAAAAGCTTAAGATGCTTTAAAACAAAACCCTTATAAGAGTATCAAAGATTTAGGGAATTCTCATAAATAACCAAATGTCTATGGCTTTCAACTGTCACCCTACTGCTGAGGTAGGTGACCAGGATTCATCAAAAGAGACAATCCTTTGGAAATTCCCTAAGAAAAATCTTGCATAATCAGTTGGTTTCTTAAACCTGTGTCCAGTTTCTTTTGACGGCTTTTGTTTTGTTTTTTCCTTTCTTTCATCTACACTTTTTAAAAGAGGTTGTCTGAGCAACTGTCCCTCCCCTCAAGCTCTGGCGGAGTAGCATCTCATATACTCCGTCATCCACGGGTTCTCCGACGAGGCAGGCTTGACCCGCCTGTTTTTGTCCACGTCGGCGGAGTGAGCCCGCTGCCTCTGAGCCGCCAGCCGCCTCTTCTCCACCTGCCTTCTGCTCTTGGCTCGCAACGCCGATTCATGAATCTAAGGGAGTCAGAATAAACGGACACTCACTCAGGTGGCTTTGGCGCTAATTTTCCAGAACATTTACAATGAAGCTTCCCCCACGTCACCTGGAGCAGGGCAGAGGCAAGCCAGACTCACCATGTTCAGGACTTCTGTGTATAAAGGCTTCTCCAGAAGAGCCACTGCCCTGGATTCTGTCTTACCCATCGTCAGCAATAAAGAAACTAGGCAACGGAAAATGACCACCGGACTAAATTTCAGATATAAATGGTAAGCAACTAATCTGCAGGTGCCTCGAGAAACTGGCTCTGGAATATTACTGGAACTCCTTAGCATTAAGCATGGGTCAGTATTCCATTGAAGGAATTTAAATGTTTTACAGGGACTTCCCTGGTGGCGCAGTGGTTAGGAATCCACCTGCCAATGCAGGGGACACGGGTTCGAGCCCTGGTCTGGGAAGATCCCACATGCCGCGGAGCAGCTAAGCCCGTGAGCCATGGCCGCTGAGCCTGCGCTCTAGAGCCTGTGAGCCACAGCTACTGAGCCCATGCACCGCAACTACTGACGCCCGCGTGCCTAGAGCCCGTGCTCCACAACAAGAGAAGCCACCGCAATGAGAAGCCCGTGCACTGCAACGAAGAGTAGCCCCCACTCGCCGCAACTGGAGAAAGCCCACGCGCAGCAGCGAAGACCCAATGCAGCCAAAAAATAAATTAAAAAATAAATACTTACAAAATAAATAATGTCTTACAGCAAAATACTAACAAATCTCAAAGGATTTTACCAGCTAAGACGTTTAATGAACCCTGTTCAACTTAATCCCACCGGGTTGCCAGAGGACAGCTCTGTTGTCTCAAATATCACTCTAAACGGCACCATCTGCTAGGGCTCAGAAGTCTGTTCGGTGAACAGTGGATCCTGGTATTTAACCAGAATTCAAACAGCCTGAACTTTCTGCTGCTTTTCATTCCCTCTTTGCTTTGGGCTGGAGTGACAGTGTTAGTGCTAACACAGTCATTGCTTTGTGGCTCCACACGTGAGGCCCCCTCATCTGCCGTGTCCTCAGGCCTTCACACAGGGACACTCCAGGGCTGAGTCCGAGGAGAACCAGACCTCCGGGGGATGGATGAGCAGGGGAAACGCAATCACTCTAATTTAATCCAAAGAGAAAACGAGAGTCTAGAGAGATGTCGAGAATGCAGGAGATGTGATCTAACAGACAGACAGTAACAAAGAGGTCAAGGGGATGGATACCAGTTATCAAGGCTGATGGAGCAGGGGCCTCCCAGGAGGCCAGAGGCAAATCTAGACGGGCAGCCGCCAGCCCTGCCCATGCCCCTCGGCTGCACCTCCTGGCCCCCCAAGAACTTGAGAACCCCGAGTCCTGGCACTTCTCCACCTGGCTCGGTGTCGGTAAACCCTTCCAGGTACCAGCAAAACCCCCTGACCTCCAGGCAGCTAACATCCTGCATCCTGTTTGCAAATCAGATGCCCAGTTCTAGGCTTTCCTTGGGCCACCTAAGACCTACCATGTCCCAAAGCATCACAGTGACCACAGGGTATGACAGCCAATGACAGAAACGAGGCCATCCCCCATCCTGCAGGGGGAAAGCAGAGAAGCCCGTTCGCTGGCACCCACCTCATGCACGGGGGCAGAAGCACAGACGTTGTGAGTTTTCTGGCTCCCTGTATCCGTCTGCTTTTCTCCCCACCCATAAAGGGCAAACGGGTGCTTAGGCTCTTTTATTTTAGTTGATGACCTTTGAGGACTCTTGACCGCTCTCCTACTTCCTCTGGCAGGTAAGGCACTTGGTGGTGGCTGAGGTTCGGTACTGCTGGGTAATTTGTCAGGCTCTCTGGTCCTGATCTGTCGTTCAGGTTTTTCTTTTATGTCTTTCACTGGCAGTGCTTTTTGGAAAAGGAGATAAAACAAGATGAATGCTTTAAATTCCGGTTTACATATAATTACATATGATTTAAATATTTGGGATGAAAAATTCATAATGCTTAATAAAGTCAGTAACTTTTTCACTTATAGCTCAATTCACAAGTTTCACTTAAAACGGAAGGACAGAAACACGTTAGTATAATAATTTTCAGTCCATCCCATTTTAACATCAACAATAAATACACCAAGATTGAACCGAGCCTATTCAAAAGTTACAACTGTCACTCGCATTCTGAGATTAAGCATCTTAATTAAATACTAAAAGCTAGACAGCAGCTCGGCCTAATGGCTTTCCCCAGGAAAAGTCCAATCATCTTATCGTCTTGCTTCAGGGGCAGATCTGGACCTGTGACAATCATTCAACAGCTGCAAAAGGTTCGTCTTCAAATTACTCAACTGGAGCTCCAGGACTGCATTTCTTTGTGAAGCTCCATGATTATGGAAAACGCTCCTTAGTTTCAAAAGCCCTCCATCACAATAAGGAGGGTTTCCATAGCTACACACACACACACACACACACACACACACACACACAGCTGGGCGCCCCCAGTGTGAGCATCTGGGAAGGGGGCTCTTGTTCTTGATGTGAACCAGGGCCCCTGGTCTACACAGTCCTAAATCTCTCAGCGGGGCTGGGGAAACTCCAGTGGGGAATAGACTGCCCGCCTGAGGTGAACTCAGATACTAAGAACACAGTCCAAAACGTAACTGTTTCCCTTTTACCCTTCGTGACTTTCCATTCATTATTTTTATAAGCACTTTATGATCTTGTAAAGGTTGTATTCTTTGTGTAAACCCCTAGTGAACCTGCGTTTCATCTCAGACTAAACTTATGTGCGAATAAGAGCTCCTTGTGCATCCAGGCTCCACTTCACAGACCCCCTTGTTCACATCTGTGGGAAACCCCTCGTTTCCGAGGCTCCAGAATTTGGCTCTAGGTGATGATTTTCCAGCTTGTTATTCCCAAACCCCATTACTTTTAGGACACACCCGGGTCCCTCACCCCTTTAGTGGATCCTTCCCTGCAGACATCCATGTCCCCGTGGAAGTAGAGGTCCTCACACAAAATGCACACGTGTGAACCCTGACAGATCACCGTCATTTCTGTCTTCTGCAATGACCCTGATCTACCGAATTGTTTCATTTATTACTAAGCATTTTAGGGAGCAGACAGCCTGCGTCCGACCCTGGGGCTCAGTGCTTCGCACCCCCGTGCGCCGTATCCATAAACCCAGCCCTGTGCTGCCTGGGGGTGAGGTGAGATGCCCGCCCTCCACTGTATCACGAGAACCCAAATCCACCCATCACTCACACACACTCCTCTGAGTGATGTGTCCACACCTTGTCCGCTTCTCTTCCCTGGATGTAGGAAAAGAGGAAAGAGCCCATCAGGACCAAGACAACAGAGAGTAGAAGGGGGACGGAGGCTGGTGTAGTCAAAACACTGAGAGAGATGGGAACAACCTAAATCATCTTCATCGATTCATTTCCCTTCCTTCTCTTCCTCTAACCCACGTGGGGAGCCTGCCCAGAGAAGACAATAATGATTTGGTTCAAAGGACAAGGTAAAGCCAGCCACGAAGAGGTTAGGAAAGTGAATTCCAGAAAGAGGGACTGGCCTGTTCAACGGCCTGGACAGAAGAAAGAATATACATAGTTCAAGATGACAGGCACACAGAGAGCCTAGAGATGAACGCACGGGGCAGGGGTGGCGGGTAGCAGCGGGGAGAAAAGACTTTCTGTGCCAAACTCAGAAGTTTTATTTTTTCCTGAAAATGAAGAAGAATCACTGAAGGATTTTAGGCTGAAAAATGATGTGGTCCTATTTTCATTTCGGGAATGAGGTCTCTAGCAACGAACGTGAAGGACAGGTTAGATCAGAGTGGTGGGGACAGAAAGGACAGCTAGGGAAAGATAGCAGAGTCCGGGGAGGAGAGGGTAACCCACAGTGATGGCAGGGGCGGAGCGGTGGGAAAGACCAGAATGGCGCCCACCACACCTGGCCGGTGCTCAGAGTCACCGGGCACCTGTGAACTGCACACCGATCAGACCACAGTGCGGAGAGCCCAGCGGCACAGGGCGAGATGGACAGGGGAGCGGGCGACGGACACCGCGAGGATGCTGGCAGGCAAAGAGGAGTCTGCGTCCTCAGGGGCTGGGAGCGGCTGGTCATGCCGTCCTCCAGCAGAAGGCCGCCAAAGGATGGGGAAAGGGTGCTTGACGCCTCGGGTGTGAGATGCCCCTGGAGCCACCAAGAAGGCAGCAGCTGGACCCTTAATCCGGGGCCGAGACGAGAACGTGGAATCGGAGGGGGTCCTGAGCAGGCGGATGGGGGCCGAGGCTCAGACGGAGTGCAGGTCCCCCAGCGGGGACGCGGTGTAGGCGGTGGGAGTGAGGGGAAAGGGGGCGGAGGGCGGCCCCGGGGCTGAGCTGGCAGACGGAGCAGCCAGGGAGCCAGGGAGAGAACAGCCAGCAAAGTCGAAAAGCTTCCAGGAGAGAAGCCGGAGAAGGACTCTCAGAAAAGGATGGGGCTTCCCTGGTGGCGCAGTGGTTGAGAGTCCGCCTGCCGATGCAGGGGACGCGGGTTCGTGCCCCGGTCCGGGAAGACCCCACGTGCCGCAGAGCGGCTGGGCCCGTGAGCCATGGCCGCTGAGCCTGCGCATCCAGAGCCTGTGCTCCGCAACGGGAGAGGCCACGACAGTGAGAGGCCCGCGTACAGCAAAAAAAAAAAAAAGGAAAAGGAGAGAGCAGTGAACAGGGCCAAATACAACAGAGAGGGCGGGAGGATGCAGAAGAAAAGAGACCGGGCATTCTAGGGACAGGGGCTTACGACGCACCAGCTACTGCGTACAAAATGAATATGTGCAAGGGTGTACTGCAGGGCACAGGGAATACAGCCGACACTTTGTAACAATTATAGACTGAGCGTAACCTTTAAAACTGTGAATCACTATGTTGTACACCTGAAACTTATATAATATTTTGAATCAACTAAACCTCAACAAAAAAAAAATAGGATGGTAACTTTTATGTTAGGTGTGTTTTACCACAATTAAACATAAAGTATTCCGTTTTTGTTTTTTTTTTTAAAGGAAGACTCAGCACTGGGCAGCCAGGCTGTCTCACGGGGGATGTAGGGGAGCATGGCGGGGGGAGGGGGGGAAGCAGGTCACAGCAGGCTGCGGAGTGAAGAGTGGGGAGACCCCAATGCAGGTAATGGACCAACTCTCCTCACCACGGAGCACCAAAAGGGCTGACACTAAAAACAGCAGGGTCCACAAGCAGCCAACACGAGAAACTAAAACCCTCTCCGGAGAGCCCAGGCCTCACATTATTCTTACAGGTAATCTTCCAGACACAACGATGAGCGTCCTGGGACGATGACCAGGCACACAAGAGACAAGACAGGAAGGAAGGCCCAGCAGCAGCGAGAGACTTGGAATAATGGGATGATCACTGACCATAAGACAACCGTGTTCACGCTCTGTACTTAAAGAAAAAACAAGCTCAAAGATATCTGTAGCGGGAGACAAAAGATGGGAAACACAGAAGAGACAGAACTTACAACTATACAATTAATATTTATAAAACTCTTGAGGGCTTCCCTGGTGGCGCAGTGCTAGAGAGTCCGCCTGCCGATGCAGGGGACACGGGTTCGTTCCCCAGTCTGGAAAGATCCCACATGCCGCATAGCGGCTGGGCCCGTGAGCCATGGCCTCTAAGCCTGCGCATCCAGAGCCTGTGCTCCGCAACGGGAGAGGCCACAACAGTGAGAGGTCCGCGTATCGCAAAAAAAAAAAAAAACCTCTTGAAATACTGCCTGGTACAAGATAAGTGTATACACGTATATGTTTCAAAATCCTATTCAAAATTTTAAACAAAGACATTTCCAGACAGACAAAACGGTGTCAGCGCCAGTTACTGTGAAAAATTCTAATACCCCCTTTTCTCAGTAACTGAAAAATAAGCTCAGTCTTGATTTAGGACCATGCTGTGCAATACAAAAGCCATTAACCACATGTGGCTATTAAATACGCTTAAATTAATTAAAATTAAGTAAAAATAAATACTCAGCTCCTCAGTTACACCAATCAGAGTTCAAGTGCTCGATTCCCACGTGTGGCTCGTGGCTGCCACGCTGGATGCTGCAGACAGAGAACCCGCCCCTCATCACAGGAAGTCTGATTGAACAGATTGACTTTTTAAACTATTTGAACAACAGAATTAACATATTTGACCCAATGGGTATATACAGAACACTGCACCCAACAACTGCAGAATATACAATTTTGTCAAGCACATGTGGAACATTTACAGAAATCTACTTATCCAAGCAAGGTCATAAAGCAAATCTTAATACATTTACAAAATTGAAATCATATAGAATGTATCCTCTGACTATCATGTAATTAAGCTAGATACAACAACAAAAATAAATTACTTTTTTAAATCTCCAGTTTTGAAATTAAAAAAAATTTTTTTAATTGAAGTATAGTTGATTTACAATATTGTGTTAGTTTCAGGTGTACAGCAAAGTAATTCATATATATATATATATATATATATATATATATATATATATACACACACACACATATTTTTTTCCAGATTGTATTCCATTACAGGTTATTACAAGGTATTGAATATAGTTCCCTGTGCTATACAGGAAATCCTTGTCACTTATCTGTTTTATATATAGTAGTTTGTATCTGTTAACTCCATGCTCCTAATTTATCCCTCCCCCTAAAAACATTTCTAAATAATGTATGGGTCAAAAACAAATCATACAATTGCACAAAAATGTGAATGTACTCAATGCCACTGAGCTATACACTTAAAAATGGTTAAAACGGTAATCTCTGTTGTGTATATTTTACCACAATTTTTTTTTTTTTTTTTTTTTGCGGTACGCGGTCCTCTCACTGTTGTGGCCTGTCCCGTTGCGGAGCACATGCTCTGGACGCACAGGCTCAGCGGCCATGGCTCACGGGCCCAGCCGGTCCACGGCACGTGGGATCTTCCCGGACCGGGGCACGAACCCGCATCCCCTGCATCGGCAGGCAGACTCTCAACCACTGCGCCACCAGGGAAGCCCCTACCACAATTTTTAAAAATTAAAAAAAAAACCATTAAAAAAATGGTGATAGAGGGCATTTCTTTCTTAATCCTGTTCCTATTAGAAATGTTTCTACAGTTTCCTCATTAAACATGATACAGCTAAAGCAGTAATCAGAATGCAATGTATAGCCTTAAATCAATATATCAAAAAAAAAGGGGGGCAGGGGAAAAAAGTCAATGATAAGCATACATCTTAAAATGTTATAAAAATAAGCATTAGGGGCTTCCCTGGTTGGCACAGCGGTGAAGAATCTGCCTGCCAATGCAGGGCACATGGGTTTGAGTCCTGGCTGGGAAGATCCCACATGCTGTGGAGCAACTGAGCCCATGCGCCACAACTACTGAGCCTGCGCTCGAGAGCCCGCGAGCCACAACTGCTGAGCCCATGAGCCTAGAGCCCGTGCCCCACCACAAGAGAAACCACCAGAATGAGAAGCCCACACACCACAGCGAAGAGTAGCTCCTGCTCGCCACTAGAGAAAGCCAGCATACAGCAACAAAGACCCAATGCAGCCAAAACAAATAAATAAATTAAAAAATAAAAAACTAAAAAAAAAGTAAGCATTAAAAAATTAGAGTAAGGAAAAAAGATCATGAATTAATAAACATATAATAAAGAAAACCAACATAGCCAAGGGTTAGTTTAGGAAAAAAATTAACAGAATTCACAAACCTCTAAGACTAATAAAGAAAGTGAAAAATAAGTAAAAATAGAGCAAATGGGGTCAGCAGGCTAAATGTGCACTGGCGACACATGCATATAGTCCCTTCCTCCCAAAACCCCACTAAAGTGAAGGAAAAAAGGTATAAACCCACAGGACAAAGAGCAAGGAGGCGATGACGTCAGACAAATTTTGGAAGATGGAAAGTGACGAAGAGATAGAAGTGACTCACAGGAAGAGCAGGATGCTACTGACTCCCTGCAGGAGAAGGGCCCAGGACACAGCACAGCCCCGCAGGAATTGGCACCGAGACACCAGACTCCCCAGAAGGCCAGTGCGGCAGACTGCCTTCCCAAAGGTCCGGCATCAATCAGTGCCCCAGGGGTTCCTCTGACAGTGTAATATGAATGTGCTTCTGCTTAGAACCAGGGTCCATGCTGCTTCCCCTTGAACCTGGGCAGACTTTTATGAGCAGAGAATGGGGTGAAAGAGGTGCCACGTGGCTCCCGGCAATAAGTCATAAAGGGCAATACAGCAGGTGCCCAGCTCTCTCTCGGGAACGCTCGCCCTTGGAGGCCAGCCTGCATGTGACGAGGAGGGCCAGGCACCTGAAGATGTCACCTGCAAGCATCCTAGCAGACGGCCGCAGTCCGACGCAGCAGAGACAAGGCACGTCCTGTGCCTGGGGCCAAATTCCAACCCACAGAAACCATGAGCAACAACAGAGTGAGAACTGGAGTCTGAAGCACTAGTTTCCAGGGTAATCCTGTTGGGCAGCAATGCATACTTCTCCAACAGTCCTTCCTCTGCTCCTCTGGCCAGGCGACCGCCCTGCCCCCGCCCCAGAATGCAGGTGCCTTACAGCCTGGAGAGGGACGACTGGAGGGCACCAGGCACAGCGGAAGTAAGGGGGCACCTTCCTGAGAACAGGATGACGTGGTAAAGAACGGGATCCCTCCTCCCTTCCCCCAACTCTGCTGCCGGATGCTGAGAGCCAGGCTTGTGCCCGCCCAGGCAGAAGGCTGGATGAGCACTGAGAAGCTGACACTAGAGAAACGGGCAGGTACTGACCTTGGCAGCCACCAGAGAAACAGCAGGGTCCTCCTGCAATTATGGTCACAAGCTCCCCCAGGAACACAGCTCCCGAAAAGCCCTTCAAGCCTCACTCTTAAATATGGGCAGACAGGCTAAGAGCAAGCATTCAAGTACATCCTTTAATAAGAAAGAGACCAAAATATAGAGAAAAAGACTAGGCTGGGAATATAAGAGAGCGCTCAAAGGATATTTATGGCTTTGGGGTGGGGGGAGGGGGGAGTTAAAAGAAATCCAGAGAGAATAGGATGCTATTTAAAAAAATTTTTTTAAAGAACACTTGGGACAAAAAAGTAAAAGTAATCTCTTTGAAATTAAAAACTAGAATGGTAGAATTTAACATTTCTGTACAAAATTTGGAAGATAAAATTAAAGAGTTCTGGAAAACAGAACCAAAAATTCCAATATCAAAAAATTTTTAAATAAAAATGTTAGCGGTTTGATCCAGGAAGTACACCATCCAACTAAAAATAATTATAGAAAGAAAAACTGAATAGAGTGGAGGAAATTATTTTAAACAGTACTAGGAAACATCACGGAACTAAAAGAAATGTTTCCAGATTAAAAAGGCCCACCAAGTTGTCAGCCCAATGAATGAAAAATGACAGACACATAGAATTTTAGAGCACCTAGGGTGAAGAGAATGTCCCAAAACTTCCCTCCCCAAAGAAAAAAGAAGGAAAGAAAAGAAAAAGAAAGAAAGAAAAGAGGTCATGTATACAAAATAAGCATCAGAATAACATGGTACTTCTCAACAGTAAGACCTAAACCTAGGGTTCAACATAATAATGCCTTCAAATACTGAAATTTCTAACCTAGGAAGTCTCTATCTTGCCAAAATGGCAGTCCAGCCCTTGGATAAAGGCATTTTCAGACTGCAAGGTGACAAAATGCTTACTCCCCTTCAACATTTCTCCACCAAAAGGAAGGGAGACTTGAGACTTGTGAGATGGGGCCGCATAAAGGAGTTGAGCAAAAGGAATCCTCAGGCAATCAGTGAAGAGAAGCCTCAGTTTGACAGCTATGTCAGGTCTGGACAGCATAAAGTCTAAATTAAAACAGGGGAACCAAGGGTTCCACAAAAATGTCTCCAAGGAAAATAATGAAACGAACAGAACACCTAATGTGCTTGGCATATGACAAGTTTTACAGTACTACCAGACTCTTTCAGGCTGAATGAGTGACGGGATTACCAAAAACAAACAAACAAACATAAAAGTAAAGCTATGATTAACTCCAGGAAAAACATAAATAATAACCAAGAAAATGTAATCGGCATGTACTACATGAATTACCTGCAAATAACATTTACATAGCCGCGGTCATCCAAACACAGAATAGTGCTTTAATGAAACCGTCGCATAGTTAACACTGTGGGACAAAGTAGGTGCTGGTGTGTGTCTAGGGGTGGGGATGGCCAAGCTAAGATCTCGAGCTAAATCATCATAAATATACTGACGGGAAGTCAGTATATAATGTTTAAACTAAAAAAGCCAACATTAGTCTGAATGAAAAGAGTGTTGCCCACAATGCTGAAACGAAAGGTAGAGAGTTGGAAGGAGGCCCCTAGGGAGCGAGGAGCATGGCTGGTGGATGGGTCAGGATTATTTTTTCATTTTAAGCCTATTTTTAAAAAATTATGCATACGTATAACTGGTTAAAAAATAAAATTTAATTTAAAAAGGAATATGAAGAAAGGAATTGGAGACATTCTAGACCCTCTTTGAAGCATGCTGCTACGGAGAGAAGGGACTTCGCAGTGAACGAGCACCTCCACCCACACCCCCTACACACAGGGAACTTCCCGACAGCTTCTTATACCCATTTCTTAAATAAGAACGAGAAGCCAAGGATCATTAGACATTTGAGAAAAGCTTCTAACAGGAAATGCAGGATGACAAGCAAAAGAAACAAATGCAGGGAGACGGAGGGGAAACAGACTGTGCTGAAGAAACACGCAAGAAGAAAGTGGACAAAAAACTCCTAGCGATATTCTCAGCAAGGTAAGAGAGGATACTATGTGCACGAATCAAGAACAAAATACTATTTTTTTTAAAGAGGAATAAAGAGAGGGAGGGAAGGAAGGGAGGGAGGAAAACCTAGAAAACAATTCAACAGCTCTCACATTAAAAAATAAATAGGATCCCACAAATGAAAAATGTAATCAAAGAGTTGGAAGATGAGGTTGAGAATACTGCCCAGAAAAACAGAAGAAAAAGACAGATGGAATGGGGGCCGGGGTAGAAAATTATAGGATACATTTGTGAAGTCTGACATCCAACTAAGGAGTTCAAAAAGAACGGAACAGAAAAAAAATAAAATAAATAGAAATGAGAAAACAATTCAAGAAAACTTCCCAGAATTACAAAACATGAGTTTGACTGCAAGGACCCATGAAAGCACATTGCAGGAAAACAGGCCTGGATCGGGGAAACTTTTCAGAACACAGAGGACAAAGAGAAGACCTGAAAAGCCTCCCGAGGCGGGGAACGTGTTATCAACAAAGAATGACACGGAAGTGTAATGGCAACATCAGAAGTTCCAACACTGGACAGCAATGCCTCCAGATTTTTTAGAGACAATTACTTCTAACCTAGACTTTCATGCCCAGCCACAAACTACTGAATAGTGAGGGTAGAATCTTTTGACATGCAAGGTCTCAGAAAGTTAAGCCTCTCACACACTCTTTCTCAGGAAGGTACTAGAAGATAATCTTTGTCAGGAGAGGGTAAACCAAGAAAGAAGACCATGTGAGAGCCACACAACAGAGGGTCCTACCCAAGAGAGAAGCCAGGGAGACCCTGCAGCGGTGGCCAAGGGCCATCCCAAGATGCAACCAGGCCAGATGAAAGTAGGTCAGAGGCCCCGGGAGGGACGTCTTAAGATGGGGAGGGTGACAGTGAACCTGATGTGTCCGTGGTGTTGCAAAAGAAAGAAAAGGGAATCACGGCAAAAACAATATAGGGCAGCTGTGAGCCACCTTTCCACAGGCACTAACTGTGAATCTAACAAACTCTATGATGACGGTACTGAGAGGGTGGGGATAGGCCATGTGTATGGGTTAGGAGATCACTAAAAAGAATTAAAGCCAACAGATGGTGCTAAAAACTGAAAAAGATCAAGAAGTATCAATAAAAGCCATGTTACCTGGAGAAACAGAAATACACAGCAAGGCAAACCAGAGGAGTGGGAAGTGGCCGCCTAGGGAATAGGCAGGTGGGGAGGGGAGCTGCTGTAGCGGTGCTCAGCCATATAGAGCTACACGATTCTGTGCGCACACATGGCTTCAGTAAAGACAAGGGCTAAGCGCTTACGTTTTATAGAAACTCAAAAGCGTGCTCATCATTCCAGAAACTGTCCACTGAAAAACAAGGACTTTCAATCCTGCCATTCACAGGGATAGACAGGGGCTGTGACAGGCATGAGCAAACCAAAAGATCCTGGGATTGGGAGTCCTGAAAGCAGAAACATCCTTTCTTCTCCTGGATGCCTAAACCAGAAATATTAGCAGAGAAAAAGTAACTACCTTAGCCACTGGGAGGATTTAGTGTCTCTAAGGAAATCAAAATAATCACGAACTCTTGCAAACACAGACCCCATCCATACTACAGTGCTGTCTAAAGACCGCATTTATATACGCATGGAAATAGCTGACAGCTCTTTTGCAAACAATGAAGGGGGAGAGGCGGGGAGAGAAAAGCCCATTCAGTCTGATAAAGTACATCTCATAACTGAGCTGGTAGGTCAGTGCCCCCTTACCCTCTCCACCTTCTGTTATGCGAACTTCTAGCAAAGGTTAGGAATGGGTGGGAATTCACAAGTAACCTGAGGATGGAGGGGCAGCTCTGCCACCGGCCACCGGTGATGAACTGAGGGTAGCTGAAAACAGTATAACAGGACTCAATTTCCTCTCCTGCTCAGCATCTCACAGAGAAGCTAGGATGAGAGTCTGACTGAGTACCACTTGCAATTTGGCAAACAAAAATAAAATCACTGATCATGTATCCTGAGTTTCATCTATAAAACTCAGATGAAAGCTGTGGTCCCATCTCTTAGAATTGTTTTGAACGTTGAATGAGAAAATATATATTCTAAGATCAGTGACTGGATGCATGACAAGCTCTCAGTACGTTTTAGTTATTTTGCTCACCAGAGCCTCTTTAAAACTGAGCGACGCCGGGTGGTGCCTGGCCCACGTTAGAGTATCAGGAAGAAACCGGGAGTTCCTCCAGGATGTATCTGGGGCATCCATTCAACTTGGCCCCTAGCACCAGTGACCAGCTAGCCCGCCTCACACGCCGAGAGTTCCCCCAGCTCTGCGCTCCTCCGGGCAGGAGAGAAGGCGCGGGGCCCCGGCAGCAACTGCAGATGCACCGCCCCCAAGAGCCATTTTCCAGCTGCCTCTCCTCCCGCTCACAGCAGCAGCCGGAGGAGGGGTGGCGAGAAGCGGAGGGAGCCAGGCACTTACAAGGATTATCTCCCACCAGCCGGGAGTTACGCAACAGTCTGCGTAAACAAATGCAAAATATTCCTTAGGGACAGCGCGGCGAGGTCAGGGAGTTAACACAGAAAACAACGGCCCCATTCAAAAGACGGAGCGCTTAGCTCAGTGGTTCCTAACCTCTGGCGGTCACCTTCGAGAATCTGATGAAAGCTGGGCGCCTCTCATAAACAAACGGGCGCTCAGAAATAAACAGATGGGAGTTCAGTGGTCCAGAGGCCACCAAGGCCAGCGGATGAAGATCCGGGGACTTCGCCAGGGACACGTCAAAGGCGTTCACATTGGGCTCAACCCAGAGCCACCTCATTACGGAATAAAGGGTGGGAGGGCGGAGGCGGGGCAGCCACCTTCATTATTTTGTCAAGGGAGGCGCATTCTCCGCCTACCCAAAATACCTAGATTAAATAAAATCAAGGAAGCGCCTGCTCTGAGCGCTGCGACAAACAGCTGGGCGGTTCAGAGGAGACCCAAGAGCAAATCCAGTCCCGCGAGCGGGGCCCTCCCCGGCCAGGTACCTGGCAGCGCCGAGTCCTCCGCGGCCTCCGCGTCCCTGGCCTCCGCGTCCCCCGCGGCCTCCGCGCCCCGCTCCTCCTCCGGGGCCGCGCGCGCCCGCTGCTCCGGCTCCTCGCGCGCCGCTGGCTCCACGGGCGGCGGCGGCGAGGCCGGGGCGCACTGGGGCGCGGGGGCCCCGGCGCCCGAGGACGCCGACGACGCCGAGTCGTCCGAGGCGCAGGCCGGGCCCCAGTCGTCCCACAGCCAGGGCGCGTGCGCCTGCTCCAGCAGCCGGCGGCCCAAGCGGTAGTGGAGCAGCGCGCGGTAGCACGGCCCGTACTCGTCCCAGCGCGGCTCCTGGTAGCGCTTCATGTACTCGCTCTTCACGCCGCTCCCCGGGGACATGGTGCCTCCCGCCGGCCCCGAGTGCCCGCCGTTCCGCGCCGCGCTGTCGCCTACGGAACCCGCGGCACGACACAGAGGCGCGCCCCGCCCCTCCACTCGCCCGGCCCGCCGCGACGTTTAAACCCGGAGCCCCGCCCGCACGGGGCGGGACGTGGGGCCGGGAGCAAGGGCGAGGGCGGGGCGTGGGGGCGGGCACGGCGGGGGCGGGACGGGGCGGTGGGCGGGGCGAGGGGCGGAGGGAGCGCGCGGC